>NC_084757.1:13868899-13901399 GCF_033978785.1 Entelurus aequoreus | reverse complement strand
CTACGTCACGCTACTTCCGGTAGGTGCAAGCCTTTTTTTTATCAGATACCAAAAGTTGCAATCTTTATCGTCGTTGTTCTATACTAAATCCTTTCAGCAAAAATATGGCAATATCGCGAAATGATCAAGTATGACACATAGAATAGATCTGCTATCCCCGTTTAAATAAAAAAAATTCATTTCAGTAGGCCTTTAAAATCCTTTCACTTCCTCAAAAATCGACAGTGCGCCTTATAACCTGGTGCGCCTAATGTACGGAATAATTCCGGTTGTGCTTACCGACCTCGAAGCAATTTGAAAAAAAAAAAAGGTATATTTTTTTTAACTTGGGACTTCCCGCGGGCCGGATTTTGGACACTGGCGGGCCGTATCTGGACCACTGATCTAATATGTTAGACGTATTACTCTTGATTGTTACAGTAGAAGTGTGGTGCATTCAGTGACACTCTGGAAACACAGACTCTAAAGCTCTTGATGGACCATTATTCTATTTGGCTCTATAGTGGGTTATTTTGGAGCTGTACCCAATTAAAATACATACTGGCAGGCCGTAGTTTGGGACCCCTGGATTAGACAAATACCGTATTTTTCTAACTATAAGGCACCCTTAAATGTTGGCTCTCGCAGTCAGGGGGCATAAGTACTTCGACATCTGCTCCGAGGAGCGCGTGGGCGATACACTCTATACATTGCTAATGTGGTAAATGACTATTCTAGCTGCAAATGTCTGGTTTTTGGTACAATATCTACATCGGTGTATAGAGGCCCATTTCCAGCAACTATCACTCCAGTGTTCTAACGGTACAATGTGTTTGCTCATTGGCTCAGAAGGCTAATTGATGATTAGAAAACCCTTGTGCAATCATGTTCACACATCTGAAAACAGTTTAGCTCGTTACAGAAGCTACAAAACTGACCTTCCTTTGAGCAGATTGAGTTTCTGGAGCATCACATTTGTGGGGTCAATTAAACGCTCAAAATGGCCAGAAAAAGAGAACTTTCATCTGAAACTCCACAGTCTATTCTTGTTCTTAGAAATGAAGGCTCAAACACAAAATTGTTTGGGTGACCCCAAACTTTTGAACGGTAGTGTATATATGTATATACATATATTATGTATACACATATATATATATATATGTATACACATGTATATACATATATTATGTATACACATATACATATATATGTATACACATGTATACACATATATATATATATATATATATATATATATATATATATATATATATATATATATATATATATGTATGTGTATATATATATGTATATATACATATATTATGTATACACATATATATATATATATGTATACACATGTATATACATATATTATGTATACACATGTATATACATATATTATGTATACACATATACATATATATGTATACACATGTATACACATATATATATATATATATATATATATAAATATATATATATATATATATATATATATGTGTATGTGTATATATATATGTATATATATATACATATGTATACACACATATATATGTATGTGTGTAAATATATATATATATATATATATATATATATATATATATATATATATATATATATATATATATATATATATATATATATATATACATATGTATTCACACATATATATATATATACTCCTCGTGCACTAATTGACTGAAAGAGCGCGCACTTGCCACGCGATGACGTCACGTTATTGATGGGAAAATGCATTTTTAGACAATATGATTTGCCTGTGCGGCTAGGAGACCCCGAGAATAGCAAACGGTAGAAAATTGATTAGAAAGGACAGATTAAAAAAAATTATAACATTTTTTTTTTTTTTTTTTTTTTTAACTTGGGACTTCCCGCGGGCCGGATTTTGGACACTAGCGGGCCGTAGTTTGGGGACCACTGATCTAATTTGTTAAACATATTACTCTCGACTGTTACGGTAGAAGTGTGGTGCATTCAGTGACACTCTGGAAACACAGACTCTTAAGCTCTTGTTGGACCATTATTCTATTTGGCTCTGAAGTGGGTTATTTTGAAGCTGTAGGCGCCCTTAAAATCCTTTCACTTCCTCAAAAATCGACAGTGCACCTTATAACCCGGTGCGCCTAATGTACGGAATAATTCTGGTTGTGCTTACCGACCTCGAAGCAATTTTAAGAAATTAAAATTATGTTGTTTTTTTTTACTTGGGACTTCTCGCGGGCCGTATTTTGGACACTGGCGGGCCGTATCCGGACCACTGATCTAATGTGTTAGACATATTACTCTTGATTGTTACAGAAGAAGTGTGGTGCATTCAGTGACACTCTGGAAACACAGACTCTTAAGCTCTTGTTGGACCATTATTCTATTTGTTAAGTTAAAGTTAAAGTACCAATGACTGTCACACACTTATAGTGCTTATAGTGGGTTATTTTGGAGCTGTACCCAATTAAAAAAAAAAAAAAAAAAAAGCTCGAGACTGTCACCAACATGTTTAATCGTATAAATGGAGACATATTTTTGGTGAAATCTTTTGCGTAAAACAGGGCGTATGAAAATTGAGGTTTATGGCTTTATTTTCTCTGATCAAAATTTAACAGATTGCTGCAAAAATACAAACAGACCTATCTCGTTTACACGGAAAGATCCAGTCCGGCTGTATGTATTAGTACAAACTTTGCGGTTAAAAATGTACAAAGTAATACTGTATTACTTTGTACATTTTTAACCGCAAAGTCTAAAAATGGGAAACTTAAAGACAAAGCAGCACTCTGGTAACATATTTTTTTAGTCTTGATGGAAGAATGGCATTAATAGACACAAAGTTCCCCAGCTTTTTGTTTCCGACCCTTTTATTTTCCTCACCGCTCCAGCATGTAGTCTCTAATTATGTAGCAACATTCCCTCACTCGCTCTCATCTGCCTCCCTCCTCTCTGTGCTGTGTGTGTGTGTGTGTGTGTGTGTGTGTGTGTGTGTGTGTGTGTGTGTGTGTGTGTGTGTGTGTGTGTGTGTGTGTGTGTGTGTGTGTGTGTGTGTGTGTGTGTGTGTGTGTGTGTGTGTGACCCCTCCCTCCTTTATATTCGGCGCTAGTGCACATTTTGATCAATCACGTGCGGCTTCAACAGGCAAAAAAAAGACTGATTTAAAAAAAACAAAAAAACCTCCCCCGTTCACTTCAAAGAGCCAGCTCTAAAACCCGTGAACTGTGGTATTTGCAGCAAAGCGCATCAAGTCATACGTCAAATTAAAGGTCTTCACAGGGGCTTTCCGGAGCTGTAACTATTTGAGCAATACGGTGTAATATGATGTAATAATGATTCAACTTTCTTTTTTTTTTAACTTGTAAAGGTCACCAATCTCCTTGTGAAAACTGATACAACTTAAAGGCCTACTGAAAGCCACTACTACCGACCACGCAGTCTGATAGTTATATATCAATGATAAAATCTTAACATTGCAACACATGCCAATACGGCCGGGTTAACTTATAAAGTGCAATTTCCCGCTAAACTTCTACTTGAAAACGTCTTTGGATGATGACGTATGCGCGTGACGTAGCCAGTGAAACAGAAGTATCGGTAGCCCATTGAAAACAATACAAAATAGCTCTGTTTTCATCTCATAATTCCACAGTATTCTGGACATCTGTGTTGGTGAATCTTTTGCAATTTGTTTAATGAACAATGGAGACTGCAAAGAAGAAAGTTGTAGGTGGGATCGGTGTATTAGCGGCGGACTACAGCAACACAACCAGAAAGACTTTGACTCGGATAGCAGACGCGCTAGCCACCGACCGCACGGGTGATCGTGGCGAAGTCCTTCGTCCTTCCCTCGATCGCTGGAACGCAGGTGAGCACGGGTGTTGATGAGCAGATGAGGGCTGGCTGGCGTAGGTGGAGCGCTAATGTTTTTATCATAGCTCTGTGAGGTCCCGTTATACTAAGTTAGCTTCAATGGCGTCGTTAGCAACAGCATTTTTAAGCTTCGCCAGGCTGGAAAGCATTAACCGTGTATTTACATGTCCCTGGTTTAATAGTATTGTTGATCTTCTGTCTAACCTTCCAGTCAGGGGTTTATTAGGGTCCGCCCTGTAACCAGTACAAAGGACTCCCCCAGGGAGTCCTTTGTACTGGTTACAAAGGAACCTATTGAATTTGTAAGGTTTATTAGGGTCCGCACAGGACCTTTTCAAAAGGAATCCCACAGGGAGTCCTTTTGCAATGGGACGAAAGGACCCTATTGAATTTTTATTAGGGTTCGCATGTACCTGTATAAAGGACTCCCACAGGGAGTCCTTTATACAGGTACAAAGGAACCTATTGAAATTGTAAGGTTTATTATTATTCCGCAGCTTTGCGCACTACTTTGCCCCCCTTAACATGCTTCAAAACTCACCAAATTTTATACACACATAGAAAAACTGTGACAGCACACTTTAGTAAAAAAACCAAACCCCAAAAATCAAAATTGCGCTCTAGCGCCCCCTAGGAAAAAAACAAAAAGAAACTGCATGTAACTCCCACTAGGAAGGTTGTAGAGACATGAAACGAAAACCTGTATGTAGGTCTCACTTAGACCTACAATTCATAATTTCATATCCTCGGGCAAAAACCAACAGGAAGTTGGCAATTTCCCCTTCAACACAAAAAATGACTAAAAACACTCATTTTTGCCTCTTTGAGCTGTAATTTGACCCCCTTAAAATACTTCAAAACTCACCAAAATTTTTACACACATTGGGTCTGGTAGAAATTGCGATCTAAAAAGAAACCGAACCCCAAAACTCAAAATTGCGCTTTTGCGCAATTTTTGAATAAAACAGAGACAAAACTGCTCCTCAGAGGAAAACACAGACAAAACTGCTTGTAACTTCCGGTAGGAACGTTTTAGAGACATGAAACAAAAACCTCTACGTAGGTCTCACTTAGACCTACATTTCATAGATTGACATCCTTCAGCAAAAATCAACAGGAAGTTTGATATCCCCACTTCAAAACAATTTTTTTTTAAAAAGCGGTCACCAGACATCAAACATTATCTCCTCTGAGCGCGTTTGTTGTTTTGGCTTCAAACTGCTACAGGAGAGTGATTGAACCCTTCTGATTAAAAGTTGGCGAAAGCGTTTTAATAAGTGCTACGGTTTTGATTTTACGAGCCTTCAAAGAAAAGAACCACTGTGCCGCAGCACCTAGGAAAAAAACACAGACACAACTTCCTCTAACTCCCAGTACGAATATCGTAGAGACACGAAACAAAAACCTCTATGTAGGTCTCACTCAGGACTACCACTGGACAAAAGTATTGGGACACCTAGGACTAGCACCTGCCAAAATGCGGACCCGACCAACGCTGCTTGCAGCTTTAATTTATTTTGTTTTTATATGCAGTTAAGCACGATGCTATCACGTTAGCTCCATAGCTAAAGTGTTTCGTCGATATATTGTCGTGGAGATAAAAGTCACTGTGAATGTCCATTTCGCGTTCTCGACTCTCATTTTCAAGAGGATATAGTATCCGAGGTGGTTTGAAATACAAATCCGTGATCCACAATAGAAAAAGGAGAGAGTGTGGAATCCAATGAGCCAGCTTGTACCTAAGTTACGGTCAGAGCGAAAAAAGATATGTCTTGCACTGCATTCTAGTCCTTAACTCTAACGTTCCTCATCCACGAATCTTTCATCCTCGCTCAAATTAATGGGGTAATTGTCGCTTTCTCTGTCCGAATCGCTCTAGCAGAATTGAAAACAATAGGAAAATATGAGGAGGCTATCAACTGACAACGTCACGCTACTTCCGGTAGGAGCAAGGCTTTTTTTTATCAGATACCAAAAGTTGCGATTATTATTATTATCGTCGTCGTTCTCTACTAAATCCTTTCAGCAAAAATATGGCAATATCGCGAAATGATCAAGTATGACACATAGAATGGATCTGCTATCCCCGTTTAAATAAAAACAATTCATTTCAGTAGGCCTTTAAAAGCCCTTGATAAACCTATTCCACATCACCCATATTTCATATAACATTTGACCTAGTCACGTCCGTTGTGTCCTTGGGCAAGACACTTCACCCTTGCTCCTGATGGCTGCTGGTTAGCGCCTTGCATGGCAGCTCCCGCCATCAGTGTGTGAATGGGTGTGTGAATGGGTGAATGTGGAAATAGTGTCAAAGCGCTTTGAGTACCTTGAAGGTAGAAAAGTGCTATACAAGTATAACCCATTTATCATTTATCATTTACCTGATCTACACTATATTGCCAAAAGTATTTGGCCGCCCATCCAAATGATGAGAATCAGGTGTCCTAATCACAGGTGTATAAAACCAAGCACTTAAGCATGGAGACTGTGCAGCAAATCCAGTCGTGAAATTCCGTCGCTCCTAAATATTCCAAAGTCAACTGTCGGCTTTATTATAAGAAAATGGAAGATTTTGGGAACAACAGCAACTCAGCCACCAAGTGGTAGGCCACGTAAACTGACAGAGAGGGGTCAGCGGATGCTGAAGCGCACAGTGCAAAGACTTTCTGCACAGTCATTTGCTACAGCGCTCCAAACTTCATGTGACCTTCCAATTAGCCCACGTACAGTACGCAGAGAGCTTCACGGAATGGGTTTCCATGGCCGAGCAGCCGCATCTAAGCCATACATCACCAAGTCCAGTGCAAAGCGTGGGATGCAGTGGTGTAAAGCACGTCACCACTGGACTCTAGAGCCTTCTCTGGAGTGATGAGTCCCGCTTTTCCATCTGGCAATCTGATGGACGTTGCCAGGAGAACGCTACATTTTGGACTGCATTGTGTCAAGTGTGAAATTTGGTTGAGGAGGAATTATGGTGTGGGGTTGTTTTTTAAGGAGTTGGGCCCCTTAGTTCCAGTGAAAGGAACTTTGAATGCTCCAGGATACCAAAACATTTTGGACAATTCCCTGCTCCCAACCTTGTGGGAACACTTTGGAGCGGGCCCCTTCCTATTCCAACATGACTGTGCACAAAGCAAGGTCTATAAAGACATGGATGACAAGAGTCTGGTGTGGATGAACTTGACTGGCCTGCACAGAGTCCTGACCTGAACCCCGATAGAACACCTTTGGGATGAATGAGAACGGAGACTGAGAGCCAGGCCTTCAGTGTGTGACCTCACCAATGCGTTTTTGGAAGAATGGTGGGAAAAATTCCTATAAACACACTCCGCAACCTTGTGGACAGCCTTCCCAGAAGAGTTGAAGCTGTAATAGCTGCAAAAGGTGGACCGACATTATATTGAACCCTACGGGTTAGGAATGGGATGGCATTTCAAGGTCATATGTGAGTCAAGGCAGGGGGCCAAATACTTTTGGCAATATAGTGTATTTACTCACTTACATCTATTAATTGTCCTAAACCAGGGGTCGGCAACCCGCGGCTCTAGAGCCGCATGTGGCTCTTTAGCGCCGCCCTAGTGGCTCTCTGAAGCTTTTTCAAAAATGTATGAAAAATGGAAAAAGATGAGGGGGAAAAAAATAAATAATTTGTTTTAATATGGTTTCTGTATGAGGACAAACATGACACAAACCTCCCTAATTGTTATAAAGCACACTGTTTATATTAAACATGCTTCACTGATTCGAGTATTTGGCAAGCGCCGTTTTGTCCTACTAATTTTGGCGGTCCTTGAACTCACCTTAGTTTGTTTCCATGTATAACTTTCTCCGACTTTCTAGGACGTGTTTTATGCCACTTCTTTTTCTGTCTCATTTTGTCCACCAAACTTTTAACGTTGTGCGTGAATGCACAAAGGTGAGTTTTGTTGATGTTATTGACTTGTGTGGAGTGCTAATCAGACATATATATGGTCACTGCATGACTGCAAGCTAATCGATGCTAACATGCTATTTAGGCTAGCTATATGTACATATTGCATCATTATGCCTCATTTGTAGCTATATTTGAGCTCATTTCGTTTCCTTTAAGTCATCTCAATTCCATGTATATCTCATGACACTATCTGTATGTAATATGGCTTTTAATTTGTTGCGGCTCCGGACAGATTTGTTTTTGTATTTTTGCTCCAATATGGCTCTTTCAACATTTTGGGTTGCCGACCCCTGTCCTAAACCGATAACAATGCCCAGTCTTAAACGTATGGACACACTCTTCTTCACTAGTTGCCCATTCACCTTCATTCGGTACAGTTCCAGATGAAATCCTTTGCAGCTGGAAAATGTGCTGTGTAAATTTATTTGACCATTTTTACGTTTTTTTCCCCCTCTCTCCCGCCTTTCCAGATCCGTTCCAAAGATAACTGCATCTTCACCCTAAAGTGCTTCGATGACAGCGTCCATTACTTCAAAGTATCACCTAAAATGGAGCCCGAGGCGACAAGAAAAGTAGGTTGATTCAGATGTAATCTCCATGCTGGCAGATCAATTTGTCGGCGTGACCTCAGTGCAGGAATATGCTTCTGGACTATTTTGTCAATACTGAGTGATGGCTGTGGGGAAAAAAAACAAGATAAACAAACACTTCACATTTGGAATGTTTTTTTTTGTTTTTTTTTTCATTTTGTACTGGCACTTCTCAAAGTGAAACGTCGATGGTAAAGTGTTTCTACCTTGTTATTACCAGTTAAATGTCAAATTATTTCTCTGGCTGTCAAATTGATTGTTACTCTAATCACTCCACACACAGAAGCGGTCTATAACTGCAGTTTAACAAGGCCGCTTTTAGAGTTGGCATAAGCCCTCACAACACAAAAAAGGGTTTAGCATAAAAACAACAGCATCTCTAGCGAGAATGCAAAAGAAGAAATGTTTACAATATCACATTTTTTTTAAGCCAAAATTATGCATACCAATTCCTCTTACATTCCCAAAATATGCAAAAATTGTCCTCCTGAATGGTTGTTTGTCTATATGTGCCCAGCGATTGGCTGGCATCCAGTCAAGAGTGTACCCGCCTCCTGCACCAAGTCAGCTGGGATAGGCTCCAGCTTACCCGTGACCCCAATAAGGATACGCGGTATAGAAAATGCATAGATGGATAGTTGACTGTCTATTGTGTAGCTGGAAACTACACAATAAAGTGCAGGGGAAAAGACCGTAGGAACTAGGGACTGTTTTCATAAAAATGTGTTCATACTGTACCTCTTAAAGTAAATGGAATTAATCTGTTCCAGGGTTAAAACTGTGAATATACGTTATCAACTGTACTTTGTAGACAATTTGAATAATATGAATGGTATATGAGTGTATTAGACTATGAATGGTATATGGGTGTATTAGACTATGAATGGTATATGAGCGTTTTAGACTATGAACGGTATATGAGTGTATTAGACCAGTGTTTTTCAACCACTGTGCCGCGGCACACTAGTGTGTCGTGAGATACAGTCTGGTGTGCCGTGGGAGATTATGTAATTTTACCTAATTGGGTTAAAATATTTTTTGCAAACCAGTAATTATAGTCTGCAAATGATGTGTTGTTGTTGAGTGTCGGTGCTGTCTAGAGCTCGGCAGAGTAACAGGTGGCAGCCGGTAGCTAATTGCTTTGTAGATGTCGCAAACAGCGGGAGGCAGTGTGCAGGTATAAAGGTGTCTAATGCTTAAACCAAAAATAAACAAAAGGTGAGTGCCCCTAAAAAAAGGCATTGAAGCTTAGGGTAGGCTATGCAGAACAAAACTAAAACTGAACTGGGTACAAAGTAAAGAAAAACAGAATGCTGGACAACAGCAAAGACTTACTGTGGAGCAAAGACAAAGTACATCCGAGCATGACATGACAATCAACAATGTCCCCACAAAGAAGGATAAAAACAACTTAAATAGTCTTGATTGCTAAAACAAAGTAGGTGCGGGGAATATCGCTCCAAGGAAGACATGAAATTGCTACAGGAAAATACCACAAAAAGAGAAAAAGCCACCAAAATAGGAGCGCAAGACAAGAACTAAAACACTACACACAGGAAAACAGCAAAAAAAGTCCAAATAAGTCAGGGCGTGATGTGACAGGTGGTGACAGTACACCTACTTTGACAGTACACCTACTTTGAGACAAGAGCTATATTGATGCATGCTTGGTTATGCTTTAAAGCCATACCCAACAATTGCAACAACAACTTTTTACTGTCAACTGAGTTTCGTTTTTAATGATTTCTGCTGGTGATGTGCCTCCGCATTTTTTTAACGCAAAAAATGTGCCTCGGCTCAAAAAAGGTTGAAAAACACTATTAGACTATGAGTGGTATATGAGTGTATTACATTCTGAATGGTATAGGAGTGTATTAGATTCTGAATGGTATACGAGTGTATTAGACTCTGAACGGTATATGAGCGTATTAGACTATGAACGGTAAATGAGTGTATTAGACTATGAACGGTATATGAGTGTATTAGAGTATGAATGGTGTATGAGTGTATTACATTCTGAATGGTATAGGAGTGTATTAGATTCTGAATGGTATATGAGTGTATTAGACTATGAAAGGTACATGAGTGTATTAGACTATGAATGGTGTATGAGTGTATTACATTCTGAATGGTATAGGAGTGTATTAGATTCTGAATGGTATATGAGTGTATTAGACAATGAATGGTATATGAGTGTATTAGACTATGTATGGTATATGGGTGTATTAGACTATGGATTGTATATGAGTGTATTAGATTCTGAATGGTATATGAGTGTATTAGACTATGAATGGTATATGGGTGTATTAGACTATGAGTGGTATATGAGTGTATTACATTCTGAATGGTATAGGAGTGTATTAGATTCTGAATGGTATACGAGTGTATTAGATTCTGAACGGTATATGAGCGTATTAGACTATGAACGGTAAATGAGTGTATTAGACTATGAACGGTATATGAGTGTATTGGACTATGAAAGGTACATGAGTGTATTAGACTATGAATGGTGCATGAGTGTATTACATTCTGAATGGTATAGGAGTGTATTAGATTCTGAATGGTATATGAGTGTATTAGACAATGAATGGTATATGAGTGTATTAGACTATGAATGGTATATGGGTGTATTAGACTATGGATTGTATATGAGTGTATTAGATTCTGAATGGTATATGGGTGTATTAGACTATGAGTGGTATATGAGTGTATTACATTCTGAATGGTATAGGAGTGTATTAGATTCTGAATGGTATACGAGTGTATTAGACTCTGAACGGTATATGAGCGTATAAGACTATTAACGGTATATGAGCGTATTAGACTATGAACGGTAAATGAGTGTATTAGACTATGAACGGTATATGAGTGTATTAGACTATGAAAGGTACATGAGTGTATTAGACTATGAATGGTGTATGAGTATATTACATTCTGAATGGTATAGGAGTGTATTAGATTCTGAATGGTATATGAGTGTATTAGACAATGAATGGTATATGAGTGTATTAGACTATGAATGGTATATGGGTGTATTAGACTATGGATTGTATATGAGTGTATTAGATTCTGAATGGTATATGAGTGTATTAGACTATGAATGGTATATGGTTGTATTAGACTATGAGTGGTATATGAGTGTATTACATTCTGAATGGTATAGGAGTGTATTAGATTCTGAATGGTATATGAGCGTATTAGACTATGAACGGTAAATGAGTGTATTAGACTATGAACGGTATATGAGTGTATTAGACTATGAAAGGTACATGAGTGTATTAGACTATGAATGGTGTATGAGTGTATTACATTCCGAATGGTATAGGAGTGTATTAGATTCTGAATGGTATATGAGTGTATTAGACAATGAATGGTATATGAGTGTATTAGACTATGAAAGGTACATGAGTGTATTAGACTATGAATGGTGTATGAGTGTATTACATTCTGAATGGTATATGAGTGTATTAGATTCTGAATGGTATATGAGTGTATTAGACAATGAATGGTATATGAGTGTATTAGACTATGAATGGTATATGGGTGTATTAGACTATGGATTGTATATGAGTGTATTAGATTCTGAATGGTATATGGGTGTATTAGACTATGAGTGGTATATGAGTGTATTACATTCTGAATGGTATAGGAGTGTATTAGATTCTGAATGGTATACGAGTGTATTAGACTTTGAACGGTATATGAGCGTATAAGACTATTAACGGTATATGAGCGTATTAGA
The DNA here is from genome assembly GCF_033978785.1 of Entelurus aequoreus. Taxonomy (NCBI): domain Eukaryota; kingdom Metazoa; phylum Chordata; class Actinopteri; order Syngnathiformes; family Syngnathidae; genus Entelurus; species Entelurus aequoreus. The sequence goes on along the minus strand of NC_084757.1, from coordinate 13,889,275 downwards.
CTATGAACGGTAAATGAGTGTATTAGACTATGAACGGTATATGAGTGTATTAGACTATGAAAGGTACATGAGTGTATTAGACTATGAATGGTGTATGAGTGTATTACATTCTGAATGGTATAGGAGTGTATTAGATTCTGAATGGTATATGAGTGTATTAGACAATGAATGGTATATGAGTGTATTAGACTATGAATGGTATATGGGTGTATTAGACTATGGATTGTATATGAGTGTATTAGATTCTGAATGGTATATGAGTGTATTAGACTATGAATGGTATATGGGTGTATTAGACTATGAGTGGTATATGAGTGTATTACATTCTGAATGGTATATGAGTGTATTAGACTCTGAACGGTATATGAGCGTATTAGACTATGAACGGTAAATGAGTGTATTAGACTATGAACGGTATATGAGTGTATTAGACTATGAAAGGTACATGAGTGTATTAGACTATGAATGGTGTATGAGTGTATTACATTCTGAATGGTATAGGAGTGTATTAGACAATGAATGGTATATGAGTGTATTAGACTATGAATGGTATATGGGTGTATTAGACTATGGATTGTATAATAATAATAATAATAATAATACCTGGGATTTATATAGCGCTTTTCTAAATACCCACAGTCGCTTTACACGTGTGTGGGGGGGATTAAAACAACTTTATTAGGAAAAGAAACTAAGAAAAGAAAAAAGAAAAAAATAATAAAGAAACACCAAGGGCAGGGTCAGTTTGGAAAGGCTAATGTGAAGAGGTGAGTTTTTAGGGTGGTTTTGAAGGTAGGGGGGGAGGGGGCATCTCTGATGTGCCTGGGGAGAGCGTTCCAGAGAGAGGGGGCAGCCACGGAGAAGGCCCTGTCGCCCCAGGTTCGGCGCCTGGTCTTGGGGACCTCCAGGAGGCCAGCATCATTAGACCTGAGGGAACGGGACGGGACGTGTGGCTGGAGGAGGTCAGAGAGGTAGGGTGGAGCCAGGTGCCTTGTAGGTGGTGAGGAGTATTTTAAAGGGGATTCTGTATTTGACAGGCAGCCAGTGGAGGTCATGAAGGACAGGTGTGATGTGCTCTCTGGAGCGGGTTCCGGTGAGCAGGTGAGCAGGCGGGCAGCGGAGTTCTGGACATATTGCAGTTTATTGAGGGTTTTGGAAGTGATGCCATAGAGGATGCTGTTGCAGTAGTCTAGCCGGGATGAGATGAAGGCGTGGATGAGGGTTTCGGCAGCAGAGGGTGTGAGGGAGGGCCGGAGACGGGCAATGTTTCTGAGGTGGAAGAATGCAGTTTTGGTGATGTGGTTTACGTGGGGGAGGAATGAGAGGGTAGGGTCGAAGATTACACCCAGATTGCGGATGTGGGTGGAGGTAGTGACAAGGGAGCCGTCGATGTTTAATGAAAAGTCCTGAGTGGAGTGAGTGAGGGAGTCGGGGCCAATGATAATTATTTCAGATTTGTTGCAGTTGAGTTTTAGAAAGTTTTTTTGCATCCAGGTTTTTATGTCTGTGAGGCAGGTGGTGAGGGTGGAGTGGGTGGAGTGTATTAGATTATGAATGGTATATGAGTGTATTAGACTATGAATGGTATATGGGTGTATTAGACTATGAGTGGTATATGAGTGTATTACATTCTGAATGGTATAGGAGTGTATTAGACTATGAATGGTATATGGGTGTATTAGACTATGAGTGGTATATGAGTGTATTACATTCTGAATGGTATAGGAGTGTATTAGATTCTGAATGGTATATGAGTGTATTAGACTCTGAACGATATATAAGCGTATAAGACTATTAACGGTATATGAGCGTATTAGACTATGAACGGTAAATGAGTGTATTAGACTTTGAATGGTATATGGGTGTATTAGACTATGAATGGTATATGAGTGTATTAGACTATGAATGGTATATGAGTGTATTAGACTATGAATGGTACATGAGTGTATTAGACTATGAATGGTACATGAGTGTATTAGACTATGAATGGTACATGAGTGTATTAGACTATGAATGGTATATGAGTGTATTAGACTATGAATGGTACATGAGTGTATTAGACTATGAATGGTGTATGAGTGTATTAGACTATGAATGGTATATGAGTGTATTAGACTATGAATGGTATATGAGTGTATTAGACTATGAATGGTACATGAGTGTATTAGACTATGAATGGTACATGAGTGTATTAGACTATGAATGGTATATGAGTGTATTAGACTATGAATGGTACATGAGTGTATTAGACTATGAATGGTACATGAGTGTATTAGACTATGAATGGTACATGAGTGTATTAGACTATGAATGGTACATGAGTGTATTAGACTATGAATGGTACATGAGTGTATTAGACTATGAATGGTACATGAGTGTATTAGACTATGAATGGTGTATGAGTGTATTAGACTATGAATGGTACATGAGTGTATTAGACTATGAATGGTGTATGAGTGTATTAGACTATGAATGGTATATGAGTGTATTAGACTATGAATGGTATATGAGTGTATTAGACTATGAATGGTACATGAGTGTATTAGACTATGAATGGTACATGAGTGTATTAGACTATGAATGGTACATGAGTGTATTAGACTATGAATGGTACATGAGTGTATTAGACTATGAATGGTGTATGAGTGTATTAGACTATGAATGGTATATGAGTGTATTAGACTATGAATGGTATATGAGTGTATTAGACTATGAATGGTACATGAGTGTATTAGACTATGAATGGTACATGAGTGTATTAGACTATGAATGGTACATGAGTGTATTAGACTATGAATGGTGTATGAGTGTATTAGACTATGAATGGTATATGAGTGTATTAGACTATGAATGGTATATGAGTGTATTAGACTATGAATGGTACATGAGTGTATTAGACTATGAATGGTATATGAGTGTATTAGACTATGAATGGTACATGAGTGTATTAGACTATGAATGGTACATGAGTGTATTAGACTATAAATGGTACGTGAGTGTATTAGACTATGAATGGTACATGAGTGTATTAGACTATGAATGGTATATGAGTGTATTAGACTATGAATGGTACATGAGTGTATTAGACTATGAATGGTACATGAGTGTATTAGACTATGAATGGTGTATGAGTGTATTAGACTATGAATGGTATATGAGTGTATTAGACTATGAATGGTACATGAGTGTATTAGACTATGAATGGTACATGAGTGTATTAGACTATGAATGGTACATGAGTGTATTAGACTATGAATGGTGTATGAGTGCATTACATTCTGAATGGTATAGAGGCTTTGCAGCTGACGTCATCAGCCACGTGACATTAGCTTGGCGGCCATCTTGCCGGTCACCAGTTCACTGCCGGTAAACGACTCACACACGCTTTCTTGTTTGATCTGCTGCTATTTGAGCTTGGAAATGCCGGGAACCTGCTGTGCTGTTGAATGTAGCAATAGACGAGGCGATAAACCAAATCTTAGCTTCGGATCGCGGCGATTTGTCGTTAACGATGGAAACCTACGATGTACACAAGGATATGCAATGAACACTTCATATCAGGTATGTAAACAAACTATTCACCCCTGATTTGTTCCACAAAATGTGAAATAATACCCCCGGTTCTGTCTGTGTGATGCTAGGTACCGTTTTTATTTTTTCATGATGCCTCATCTGATTGGCTTGAAAACTTTATCAATGTAAATGTTGAAATATTGGAATTGAACAATTAATTATCATGAGTGAATGCATTAGGAAATTTCAAAAACAATTATGATGGACCTTGTGAAACAATTTTTTTCTAATGAAGCATTTTTGAACAAGAGGCTTTTTGTTACTTCATTTGGCACGAGGTAAAATCTACATTGGTAAAGTTTTCAAGCCATTGGCACAAGGTTAACATTTTTATTGGTAAAGTTTTCAAGCCAATCAGATGAGGCATCATGAAAAAATGAGAAAAAAATAAAAACGGTAGCAACTTAAACAGACAGGTATCTGAATTATTTCACTCTATTCAGTTTTTTAATATGTCAAGTTATGAAATGCCATTACAAAACAAATTGAACTGGGTATATCCCCATCAACAACGTGCTTAATTATTTATGGCCGTCATTATGAATAATGTGATTGTTTAATTGTTTCAGGTGCAAAAAGCGAAGATCCACTATCCCCAGACTATGTGCCAAGCATATTTGAGCATACCCAGTCACCTCACAAACGAAAACTCAAATATTCAATGAAGATCTTTGAGAGAAGACAAAATGTCAAGCAGCGTAAGAGAGACCGCGAGAGGGCATTGGCAGCAGCACTTGTCAATATTTCCCAGTCTGTCCCTTGTGAAAATGATCAATTACCCGCTGGTGAAGATGTGGTGCACGCTGAGATTGGAAAAGAAGGCAGCTTAATCCACTAGATGTTGAGGGCACCAGAGGATTAGCTGCTGTCCGTATCCATGTAGAGAGAGTTATTGGACTCGCAAGACAAAAGTATACCATGATGGAAAATATCATACCCATCTCTTTATTGTCATCTGATGACAGTGGTTTCACAACATTAGATAAAATTGTACAAGTGTCATGCGCACTTACAAATTTATCCGACCCAATTGTACCATTTGAGTAATGATGTTGCATCCATATTTTATCTTTAATAAATACCAGGAAATACTCTTACAGAAACAACTTTTTCTGTTTTACTTCCAACTTCTTACAGTTATGGCCAAACCATCGTTGTGGGACTCGTTTTATGCCAAGACATTTCATGTGGAATGCTTTGATGCTGCAGTTCTCAGATTTACAAACCAACATATCCTCAGTGGGAGGGTTACGGCAGTAGCAAACAAACTCTTCCGAAGCGGATGCAGTTGTAGCAACAGATTGTTCTACCGTGTACACCAGACCTGGGCATTCTGCGGCCCGCGGGCCGCATCCGGCCCTTTGTGCGTCCCTGTCCGGCCCGCGTGAGGCCAATTATAAATTACAAAATAAATTTAAAAAAGTATCTTAGTCGAGTGTGCAATACAACGGTGCTGCTTTTGTTTTGAAAATCGTTATTTGTATTACTTCCGTGTGGACGTATGCATGTGCGTGATTGTGAGTGAATGTGAACAGCTGCAATCCCAAATTACAAAATAAAGTTGAAAAAACATCTATGTCGTGTGCGCAATACAACTGTGCTGCTTTTATTTTGAAAAGTATTATTTATGGGCGTGTGTCCGTGTGTAACCTGCGAGTGAAGGTGCACATGCAGCGACAAGTGATGCACGGTTTACACTCGAGACGCTAAAAAGAGAAAAGTTGATGACGAATGGCGTGTTTTCAACAAGACATGGACTGCCAAGCAACGTTCCCTCTAAGGTGCGTGCCTGCGCAATTGCGCACTGCTCAAGCGTCCGCTGCGCGCAGCAAATATATCAAATCAATCAATATATCAAATCAAATCCCATCTGAATTCTAAACAAAATAAACATATTTATTCTATGTAATTTTGCAATGCAACTTTGAGTGACAGTGACAACAAGTGGCCCTAACGGTGTTCGTCAACACCGTTCAATTGAACACCGTTCAATTATTGTAACGTCTATCGAGATGCTTCCAGGACAGGAATTATATCGATCACTTTATTGAGCAAAACTGTTTATATTCGGACATAACCACACCAAAAACATGAGTAAAACAATTCTATCTCGAAAAACTAGTCATTTTCTGCCGTACAAACCAGGCCAAAACCAACTTGTCATCTGTCACCAACACGCATAGCACTAAACCACTGGTGCGTTTATGGCCACACAAAAAGTCGGACAACTCAAACACCACACAAAGTTACACTATGACTCCTCAGTCATACGTGTGCTTATTTTACTGTCATTTATTATTAATGTTAATTTATTTATATTAGTCATGGAATGCTGTTACACACACTATGTTGAAGTATTACTATTATAATTAATTATTATTATTATTATTATTTATCTTACGGTATACATCTAAAATAATATTGAGCAAAATTTAATTGAAATATTGTCGATGTGGCCCTCCAGCAGTGCTCGTGTTGCTCATGCGGCCCCCGGTAAAAATTAATTGCCCACCCCTGGTGTACACTTTAGCTAATAGCTCTGGCATAATACAACGGAGATAGAAACCAATCCAGCCATGCAGGTACAGTGGCAGCACAGGATCTGACCATCTTTCGCTATTGCTACCCAAGGTCTGAGGGGAGGATCATTCATCCGTTGAGTGTTTTACCTGAAACAGATAATATGACATACCTTATATTATTATCAGTCCCTAATTTGGATATAATATACAAGTCTAGACCTCTTACTGTCCATTTATGCATATTTTACCTGGCATTTGGTAAAGGTTCTCATGAATCATTCATTAAATTAGCCTGAAAATTTAAACCTGGTTCATTTTGAGCAAGAAACCAAAATGAATTATCAAGCCTGAATTCTAAAAATTATTTTTGTAGAAACTGTTTCATAAGCTCTATACTGAGTAGTTGGAAATTATGTAATGTTGTTTTATTGTAGGAATTAATTTCTCAGATTTCAATATGAAGCTCCTGGAAACAGTTTTTTACAAAGCAATTTTTGATAGAATTTTTTTATAATATTGTTTGGTCACATCCTTAAACTGAATACGATACATTTTCAGGCTAATCTTTTATTACAAAAAGCCTCCTGTTCAAAAATGCTTAATTAAAAAACTGTTTCACAAAGTCTATAGTAGTTTCTTGAAATTATGTAATGCATAGAGAAAAATTGGAAAATTTCAATATGAAGTTTGTGAAACAGTTTTTTAATTAAAAGCATTTTTGAACAGGATGCCTTTTGTAATAAAAAAAAAAGCTTAACAATGTGAGTTTTCATTAGAATCACTTCAGTAGTTTTTTCACAACCACGCGGATTTGTAAACAGACAGTAGGCTCTTCTGTGTGTGCTTTTTCCTTACCTTGGTCATGAGAAGAAATCCATTCTTGTTTGGAATCTGCCATATCAGCCCATCATGCACAAAACCTGCTGTAAAATACTTGTAGGCATCCAGACTCTTGTATGCCTTAAGGTCCTTTCCAGTGTACGGAGATGGTGAATCGACGAGGTAAAAGGTACGGATCCGTTGTGCCAACAAGGTTCAACTTCTCTCGGTAACGTTTCTTGGACTCTTCAGCCAAATGCACAACTTCATTGGATAGCAAATCAGCCATAATTCGGATGAAATCGGTGAAAATGTAGCGCAGAAATCAAACTGAATCTGTACGAAATACGTAGGAACGAGCTGACCGGTTGACCGGCAAGATGGCGGCGTAACACAAAGTCACGTGATAAAACCACGTGACTGCAAAGCCTCTATAGGAGTGTATAAGTTTCTGAATGGTATATGAGTGTATTAGACTATGAATGGTATATGAGTGTATTAGACTATGAATGGTATATGGGTGTATTAGACTGTGAGTGGTATATGAGTGTATTAGACTCTGAACGGTATATGAGCGTATAAGACTATTAACGGTATATGAGCGTATTAGACTATGAACGGTAAATGAGTGTATTAGACTTTGAATGGTATATGGGTGTATTAGACTATGAATGGTATATGAGTGTATTACATTCTGAATGGTATAAGAGTGTATTAGATTCTGAATGGTATATGAGTGTATTGGCATATGAATGGTATATGGGTGTATTAGACTATGAATGGTATATGAGTGTATTACATTCTGAACGGTATATGAGTGTATTACATTCTGAATGGTATAGGAGTGTATTAGACTATGAATGGTATATGGGTGTATTAGACTATGAGTGGTATATGAGTGTATTACATTCTGAATGGTATAAGAGTGTATTACATTCTGAATGGTATATGAGTGTATTAGCATATGAATGGTATATGGGTGTATTAGACTATGAATGGTATATGAGTGTATTACATTCTGAACGGTATATGAGTGTATTACATTCTGAATGGTATAGGAGTGTATTAGACTATGAATGGTATATGAGTGTATTACATTCTGAACGGTATATGAGTGTATTACATTCTGAATGGTATAGGAGTGTATTAGACTATGAATGGTATATGGGTGTATTAGACTATGAATGGTAGTATATGAGTGTATTAGATTATGAATGGTATATGAGTGTATTAGACTATGAATGGTATATGGGTGTATTAGACTATGAATGGTATATGGGTGTATTAGACTATGAATGGTATATGAGTGTATTAGATTATGAATAATATATATGAGTGTATTAGACTATGAATGGTATATGGGTGTATTAGACTATGAATGGGATAGGAGTGTATTAGACTATGAATGGTAGTATATGAGTGTATTAGACTATGAATGGTATATAAGTAACATTCAACATTTCGAAATGTGATTTAAGTGTAAAAATGAGCTAACCACTTGTAATAATAAAAAACACTCTTTCAAAAGTCACATTATATGCACCATGCTCTATACATACTTTGCATCCGGAAAGTATTCACAGCGCTTAAATGTTTTCCCATTTTATTACAGCCTTATTCCAAAATGGGATGAATTCATTTTTGTCCTCAAATTTCTACAGACCACGCCCCATAATGACAATGTAAAAATGTTGTTTAAAATAAATTTGCAAATGAAATTAAAAAAAAATGAAGAAAATCCCATGTACATAAGTATTCACGGCATTCGCTCAATACTTTGTCGGTGCACTTTTAGCAGCAAATACAGCCTCAAGTCTTTTTGAATACAAACTTGGCAAACCTATTTTTGGGCAGTTTCTCTCATTCTTCTTTGCAGCACCTCTAAAGGTGGATCAGGTCGGATGGGAAGCGTTGGTTTTCATCCAGGATTGTTGCATTCATCTATCCCTCTATCCCGACTAATCTCCCAGTTGCTGCAGCTGAAAACCAACCCCACACCATGATGCTGCCACCACCATGCTTCACTGTATGGATGGTCTTGGCCTGGTGATGAGTTCAATCTTTGTCTCATCAGGCCAGAGAATTTTGTTTCACATGGTCTGAGAGTCTTTCAGGTGCATTTTGGCAAACGTTTTACTAAGAAATGGCTTCCGTCTGGCCTGATTGGTGGATTGCTAGTGACCTTGGGGAAGGTTCTCCTCTCTCCACAGAGGAATGCTGTAGCTCTGACAGAGTGGCCATCGGATTCTGGTTCACCTCCCTGACTAGACTAAGATGAATGCGGCAATGTGCAGAGACATCCTGGATGAAAACCAACGATTCCCATCCAACCTGATGGAGCTGGAGAGGTGCGGCAAAGAGGAATGAGAGAAACGGCCCAAAGATAGGTGTGCCAAGCTTGTGGCATCAAATTCAAAAAGACTTAATTGCTGCCAAAGGTGCATCAATAAAGTATGGATGCAGTAACTCAGGAAGCAATGTGGTCTACATACAACACACAAAGACAAAGATATGTTTCAAAGGGCCAATTTATTTCAGGCCAGAACAAATTGACAAAACTATTTTAAATAGCTGCAACATAATGGCACTTTAACTTTAACTTTAAGTAGATAGGATCTTTGATCCAAGACAAAACTTACATTTAACTAAAATGTTATTTTCTTTGTGCTCGACAAAAGAAAAGTATTGAGAGTATCTCCATGTTAAGAAACTCGACTTCTGGCTTCGCCATGATGTCTTGTTAGTTGTTATGAGAGTAGCGTATGTGTGTGGCCCTTTAAGATATGACAGCATGTGAGGTGAGTGACGTCAGTGAGTGAGTGAGTGGGCGAGAGAGGTGAGGGAGCAACACACAAGCACGCCTTGTCTTTTCCTCGTGACACAGAAGGACGACACCGCAGCGCTCCAATAAAACACACTCAGATCTTTTGTCTCTAGCCGATACTACATAAAAAAATAACGTCAAATAACGCAGTAACGCATCATGTAGTAACGGTAACTGAGTTACTGAATATAAAAAATAACGCGTTAGATTGCTAGTTACCACCGAAAATAACAGCGTTAGTCCCAACACTGCTTTTCAGTCACCTCCGTAACCTCTCTCCCCTCCCGTTCCCGGCCGCTTACTGTTAAAGACAACAGATGATTAGATTAACTCGTACCACCTGGGAAATCTAATCACCTGTCAGCTGTGTCTCGCCCCTATCTGATGGTGCTCTGCCCTCAACACCATAGACAGAGGCGGTGACCTTTGCTCCTGCAGGCAGCGCTGGCCACACCTCCCTCCACAGTATGTAAATGTGATTTTTTTTTTTAAATTTTAGTACATTGATTTTAAAAAGCATTTTCATATTGTCTGCAGAATTTTGAGGACAACATTCCATTTTGGAATACGGCTGTAACATAACAGAATGTGGAAGCTTTGTGACTACTTTCCAGATGCACTGTTTACACAGAGTAGATGTTTATTTTATTTTATAACTGTCACACAATTATTTAAAAGGAAAGTAAGCCACTCTTACACCTGAAAACTAAATAGATAGCCAGTTCCCATTGCGTTCTCTCAGATGTTTTGTGTGACTTTAGAGGCTTTCTATAAATGCTGTAATTACAGCCAACATTTTGGAAATGTGAAAAGACTATTATGTACATCGTTTTTGTTTTTTGCCTTTGATCGTGATCTGCCGTGCATAAAACGTAGCTCTCTTTGAGCAGCGACAGAGCTAATGTTGTCATTGTGCCAAGGTGCAAACTGCTTAATAACACTGAGTCCATTGTAAACAATAATACTGCAAGGGTTTTTACGGCAACATTTTAAAGGCTATACTTCAAATACTGCTAATTCCACCCTGTGGAGTTTATGATAAAAAAAAGCTCCATCAGGAGGTCACCTACAGCCGCAGATGTTAATGTCACTGTATTTTAGATTTTGACAAACAATAATTAGAGACCCGGACGGTTATTTACTTCAACCGAGCTTTACAATTAGAGCACTTTTCATATCTTTAATGGATTTTCAAGCAGTGTGACTTCAGCGGCCTTTCGAATTGAGAAGATCCTACGCTTGTTCTTCCATATAATTGTCCATCGTTGACAATTAGTGGACTTTCTCCTCGCAGGCTTGGCAGAACGCTGTGGAGGAGCACTCTGCCTTCAGCACTCACTACTGCACCCAGGAGCAAGGCAGCGAGGAGGAGGAAGATGAAGGCCCTTCACTGGGGCAGCTGGCTGACTCACTGCAGGTGGCTTTAAAACAAACAAGTAATAACAGCAATTATTGTGTCAGCGTAATCATTAGGCTGTTTTTTTTTTTGTTTTTTTTTTTCCCCCAAACCGCTACAAATGTCGATTTTTGTTCCTTTTTTGGTCTCAACTTCCAGGCTGCGGAGGCGAGCCACAAGAGGCTGGAGCAGCAAGTGGCAGCTTTACTGTCCATGATGAAGAGTGACGGGGCCCTGAAAGAAAGTAATATGAACCACTCACTTGAATATTATCGAAATAACCTCGCAGGATAGGAAAGAGAACGTGCATCTCATGATGAGCTAGAGTGGGAGACCCCGCTGGCTGACAGATCCCGGCAATAAATAACGCCTCCTTCAAGGTTAACGCAACAGAGGTTGAGAAAGTTTTGTGGCAATCGGTGGGGTAATTTCCGGCCCCAATAAACAAGCTAACAAATTAGAATGGAGCTCAGTTGAGCACAGACTAATCCTCATTTGGATCGGCACCAAATTGTACACCTGCTGCATATTGGCACTCTTGCATTATTCACAAACATTTTCTCTAATGGGAAATAATGATAGTAGAAGCAATTAATTCCAGAGTCGTATTGTAACTAGAGATGTCAGATAAATGCGTTAAAATGTAATATCGTAAATTATCTGTATTGTTTTTTTTTATTATCGGTATCGTTTTTTTTTTTTTTTTAATTTTTTTATTAAATCAACATAAAAAACACAAGATACACTTACAATTAGTGCACCAGCCCAAAAAACCTCCCTCCCCCATTCACACTCATTCACACAAAAGGGTTGTTTCTTTCTGTTATTAATATTCTGGTTCCTACATTATATACAGTGTTTCCCACACATTCATTTATTTGTGGCGGCCCACCACGAAAGAATTAGGTCCGCCACAAATAAATATATATTTTTATTTTTTATTTTTATTTTTAATTTTTTTTTTTTTTTGTCCTGTCCAGCTCCTCAGGCAAATCATATAGTTGATGTAGATGCCCATATAGGCTGTTCAGATTTACTTTACAAAAGAGAAGTGTAGGATACTTCTCTTGTTGCCTTATTTGTATTTGACCACTACTGTTTTCTGTTTATTTGTTACTGACTGTGGCAGGACACCTCTGCCTCTGTTTCACTTTATGTTGCTGGTAAATAATATGGTTGTAGTAGTAGGCTAAAGTTTAATTATTTAGTATGCACTAATTAAAGGGGCAGAGCTTTAAGAGACATTTTAGCTTTTATATTTTATAAGATATATTTTTTGTAAGAACCACAATTAATAAATATATTTCAGTGAATAACTTATTGTTCATATCTGTATATAAATATGTACATAAAGTGTTGTAATTATATTGTAAAATGGATGGATGGATGGATGGAAGGACGTTTAAAACAAAACTGTTATTATTAATTAGTAAGTACACATTTTTTGAGCCTTTTAGAGAAAATCATATCATTGTAGTAAATTATGCAAATTACTCGATGATGTCATGGTGACCACGCCCATGGCCACGCCCCCACCGCCACAGGTATCTTGGCAGTTTATGGGAAACACTGATATATCAATATATATCAATACAGTCTGCAAGGGATACAGTCCGTAAGCACACATGATTGTGCGTGCTGCTGGTCCACTAATAGTACTAACCTTTAACAGTTAATTTGACTCATTTTCATTAATTACTAGTTCCTATGTAACTGTTTTTATATTGTTTTACTTTCTTTTTTATTCAGGAAAATGTTTTTAATTGATTTATCTTATTTTATTAATTTTTTTAAAAAAAGGACCTTATCTTCACTATACCTGGTTGTCCAAATTAGGCATAATAATGTGTTAATTCCACGACTGCATATATCGGTTGATATCGGTATCGGTTGATATCGGTATCGGTAATTAAAGAGTTGGACAATAGCGGAATATCGGATACCGGCAAAAAGCCATTATCAGACATCCCTAATTGTAACGATAGCAATATTTTGGTACCGGTACTAAAATTATTTTGATACTTTTCGGTACTTTTTTAAGTAAAGGGGACCACAAAAAAATGGCATTATTGGCTTTATTTTAACAAAAACATCTTAGGGTGCATTAAACATATGTTTCTTATTGCAATTAAGTCCTTAAATAAAATAGTGAACATACTAGACAACTTGTCTTTTAGTAGTAAGTAAGCAAACAAAGGCTCCTAATTTAGTCTGCTGACATATGCAGTAACATATTGTGTCATTTATCATTCTATTTTTTTGTCAACATTATTAAGGACAAGTGGTAGGAAATGAATTATTCATCAACTTGTTCATTTACTGCTTACTTTCTCTTTTAACATGTTCCGTCTACACTTCTGTTAAAATTTAATAATCACTTATTCTTTTGTTTTTTGATACTTTACATTAGTTTTGGATGATACCACACATTTGGGTACCAATTTGATACCAAGTAGTTACAGGATCATACATTGGTCATATTCAAAGTCCTCATGTGTCCAGGGACATATTTCCTGACTTTATGAGTTAAAGTTAAAGTACCAATGATTGTCACACACACACTAGGTGTGGCGAAATTATTCTCTGCATTTGACCCATCACCCTTGATCACCCCCTGGGAGGTGAGGGGAGCAGTGAGCAGCAGCAGTGGCCGCAACCGGGAATCATTTTTGGTGATTTAACCCACAATTCCAACCCTTGATGCTGAGTGCCAAGCAGGGAGGTAATGGCTCCCATTTTTATAGTCTTTGGTATGACTCGGCCGGGGTTTGAACTCACGACCTACCGATCTCAGGGCGGACACTCTAACCACTAGGCCACTGTTTTTCAACCTTTTTTGAGCCGAGGCACATTTTTTGCGTTGAAAAAAATCCAAAGGCACACCACCAGCAGAAATCATTAAAATATGAAACTCGATATTGACAATAAAAAGTCGTCGGATATGACTTTAAAGCATAACCAAGCATGCATCAGTATAGCTCTTGTCTCAAAGTAGGTGTACTGTCACCACCTGTCACATCACGCCCTGACATATTTGGAGTTTTTTGCTGTTTTCCTGTGTGTTTTAGTTCTTGTCTTGCGCTCCTATTTTGGTGGCTTTTCCTGTTTTGTTGGTATTTTCCTGTAGCAGTTTCATGTCTTCCTTTAAGCGATATTCCCCGCATCTACTTTGTTTTAGCAATCAAGAATATTTCAGTTGTTTTCATCCTTCTTTGTGGGGACATTGTTGATTTGTCATGTCATGTCCGGATGTACTTTGTGGACGCCGTCTTTGCTCCACAGTAAGTCTTTGCTGTCGTCCAGCATTCTGTTATTGTTTACTTTGTAGCCAGTTCAGTTGTAGTTTCGTTCTGCATAGCCTTCCCTAAGCTTCAATGCATTTTCTCAGGGGCACTCACCTTTTGTTTATTTTTGGTTTAAGCATTACATACCTTTTGACCTGCATGAGTTTCCGACATCTACAAAGCAATTAGCCACCTACTGATATGGAAGAGTATTACACGGTTACTCTGCCGAGCTCTAGACGGCACCGACACTCAACAACAACACATCATTTGCAGACTATAATTACTGGTTTGCAAAAAATATTTTCAACCCAAATAGGTGAAATTAGATCATCTCCCACGGCACACCAGACTGAAAAACACTGAGTTAGTCCATGCCTCAGAGACTGCAAGCTGTTATAAAAGCCAAAGGTGGTGCAACAAAGTGGTGTTTTGTAGTCTTTTTCATGATTCCTTGAGTGTTTCCTCAGATTTGAGTGATTCCCTAATTTTTAGTGCTTCTCAAAGCCAGAAGTTGCCATTGGAAATTGTTATAGTTTAGTGTCATGTCACTTATCTGATGGTTTTTTTTTTAATACAAAATTCTTTGGCCAGACGTTGTATTGAACGCTCCCTCAGCACTCGGCATTGTGCCGTGATAGAACTGCATATTTTACAGCTGGCACCTGTGCAACAATCAGGCTGTCTAATCAGCATCTTGAACACGTGCAAGTCGTGCAAGGTGGGGCGGATTATTTCAGCAAAAGAGACGCGCTCACTAACACAGATGTGGCAACAGCGATAGGCCATTTTTGTGTCTGTCGAAAAAAGTTTTTTGATCTTTGAAAAATGGGAGCAAAAACACTCACGTTGTTGTTGGGTGTGTGATTACATTTAATTGACTATTACCAAAAATTCAGTTCAGTTCAGTTTCAGTTCATTTCGAATATGCGTACAATACAATGTATTTCATCACCTTTCCAGTTGTTTCATTACAGCACGTCCGAAAAGGAGTATGTCATACTTGCCAACCTTGAGACCTCCGATACCGGGAGGTGGGGGGGGGGGCGTGGTCGGGGGGGGGGGGGCGTGGTTAAGAGGGGAATATATTTAAGCTAGAATTCACCAACTCAAGTATTTCATATATATATATTAGGGGTGTGGGAAAAAATCGATTCGAATTCGAATCGCGATTCTCACGTTGTGCGATTCAGAATCGATTCTCATTTTTAAAAAATCTATTTATTTTTTATTTTTTTTAATTATTTTTTTTAATTATTTTTTTTATAATTTTTTTTTTTAATTAATCAATCCAACAAAACAATACACAGCAATACCATAACAATGCAATCCAATTCCGAAACCAAACCCGACCCAGCAACACTCAGAACTGCAATAAACAGAGCAATTGAGAGGAGACACAAACACGACACAGAACAAACCAAAAGTAGTGAAACAAAAATGAATATTATCAACAACAGTATCAATATTAGTTACAATTTCAACATAGCAGTGATTAAAAATCCCTCATTGACATTATCATTAGACATTTATAAAAAATTTTTTTAAAAAGAACAATAGTGTCACAGTGGCTTACACTTGCATCGCATCTCATAAGCTTGACAACACACTGTGTCCAATATTTTCACAAAGATAAAATAAGTCATATTTTTGGTTCATTTAATAGTTAAAACAAATGTACATTATTGCAATCAGTTGATAAAACATTGTCCTTTACAATTATAAAAGCTTATTACAAAAATCTACTACTCTGCTTGCATGTCAGCAGACTGGGGTAGACCCTGCTGAAATCTATGTATTGAATGAATAGAGAATCCTTTTGAATCTTGGCAAAAATCTTAGCCACACGATTATCAAATGTAATAGGAAAATTAATTCATACTGACCAAACAAACAAAAAAATCGTTTTTGAATCGAGAATAGTGTTGAATTGAAAAATAAATCGATTTTGAATCGAATCGTGACCCCAAGAATCGATTCTGAATCGAATCGTGGGACACCCAAAGATTCCCAGCCCTAATATATATATATATATATATATGTATGTATGAAATACTTGACTTTCTCTGAATTCTAGCTATATATATATATATTTATTTTCTTATACATATAAATAAAAGAAATACTTGAATTTCAGTGTTCTGGAGGCTATCCAGTAGATGGCAGTATTGTCCTGTTTAAGAGTGTCACAACACTGCTGTTTACGGCAGAAGAACTGCTTTACGGTAGACTAAACGTGACTGCTGTTGTTGTGTTGTTGTTACCGCACTGGGAGGACGTTAATGAAACTGCCTAACAATAAACCCACATAAGAAAGCAAGAACTCGCCCTCGGTCATTCCACAGTTATGACGACATTGGGCAGTCAAGCTGTTTATATTGTGGGAAAGCGGACGTGAGAACAGGGTGTCCCCACTCAGGTCCGCATTGAGCTGGAGGGGGCGTGGCCTCCAGCTCCGGCTGAATACCGGGAGTTTGTCGGGAGAAAATTTCTGCCGGGAGGTTATCGGGAGAGGCGCTGAATACCGGGAATCTCCCGCTAAAAACGGGAGGGTTGGCAAGTATGGAGTATGTACTGTACATATACAAGTACATATATCATTATATATACATATAATCACGTTTCATCAAACATATATTAATGTTGTTCCTTTGGGAGAAACTGGGTAACACATGGCACACTGACGAAGCTTAACTTATTGGTACTATAACAATCTACAAGGTTAATACAGTTCGCTTCTCTTTCTTTCCCTCCATGTATCTGCCTTCTTTTGTATTTCCAGTTATTACATATATATATATATATATATATATATATATATATATATATATATATATATATATATATATATATATATATATATATATATATATATATATGGTTGCATTTGAAATATTTGCGTTGTTGATAGTAGAGGTAATTATTAATATTATTCATTATCTGTCAGGTTCAAACACTGATGACATCTATTAAACAGGACAAGAAGCAAGGAATCAAACAAAGACAGAATTAAATTTGGCTCAATTTGAGGAGGAACGTCTGGTCTGTACTCTTGTACATTCTCCAGCACGCTCTGCCAAAAAGATTGCGCGCCTCCTTCTTTTATTTGGACCTTCCCTGACCACACGGCCACAGCTGTTTCTAAGTGACGAGGGTCGTGAACAGTTCACAGAAAAGTTCGGTTCAAAAAAGAGGTCGTAAAAGAGTTCAAAAAGAGGTTCGTAAAACAGTTCAAAAAAAGATGTCTTAAAAGAGTTAAAAAGAGGTCGTCTGGAACTTGGGCAGATCCTGCCTTCTCTCCGCGTTGTGGTTCTTGGGTTAAAACAATACATTTCTGTTGAGTACAATACATGAAAGAAACAGAAACACCTTCATGTTGCTTCCTCCTTTACACAGCGGAGTTTTACAAGCCTTCTTCTTGGCAGGTTTCAAAGACAGCTTTTGTCTTCTTGCCAGGAACTCATTTCAACACAAAGTATTGTGATCATTTAGATATAATTATTCTGACATTATCCATAGTGCAATTTCTATTGTTTTTATTGCTCCATTTGTATTGCAATAATATTTAATGTCTCTTCATCGCTAACTGCTTCCTTGCTATCACTTTTCCCATCATATCCTACCCCTTTTTATACCATAGCAATTGTATCCTATTTCCTTGTTCTCTGTAACATAACAGTGAACTAACAAATAATATACCATAGTAAGTAAACAAATATTAAATACATACTTTGTCTCAATAAAAACATTTTTTTAAAAAATCACATTTAGCCAGGAAGTAATTTTTGGCAAAGAACTTTTTAACATTTTATCGGCAAGTATTTTTGAATTTGTCCAAGAAAACATAGATACATACGCTCCCACATGCATACATAAATACAGTACATACACTACCGTTCAAAAGTTTGGGGTCACCCAAACAATTTTGTGGAATAGCCTTCATTTTTAAGAATAAGAATAGACTGTCGAGTTTCAGATGAAAGTTCTCTTTTTCTGGCCATTTTGAGCGTTTAATTGACCCCACAAATGTGATGCTCCAGAAACTCAATCTGCTCAAAGGAAGGTCAGTTTTGTAGCTTCTGTAACGAGCTAAACTGTTTTCAGATGTGTGAACATGATTGCACAAGGGTTTTCTAATCATCAATTAGCCTTCTGAGCCAATGAGCAAACACATTGTACCATTAGAACACTGGAGTGATAGTTTCTGGAAATGGGCCTCTACACACCTATGTAGATATTGCACCAAAAACCAGACATTTGCAGCTAGAATAGTCATTTACCACATTAGCAATGTACAGAGTGTACTTCTTTAAAGTTAAGACTAGTTTAAAGTTATCTTCATTGAAAAGTACAGTGCTTTTCCTTAAAAAATAAGGACATTTCAATGTGACCCCAAACTTTTGAACGGTAGTGTACATGCAAAAATACAGTACATACATCCACACGCACATTAACTGTACAGACATACATATACACATACTGTACATATACATTCACTGTACAGACACACATATACACATACTGTACATATACATTCACTGTACAAACATTTACACATACTGCACATATACATATTGTACATCAGGGGTGTCCAAACTTTTTCCACTGAGGGCCGCCATTTTGATATTTTTCATTTTCAAATCATAACAAAATATATGGATTTTTTTATTTGTTTTACCTTTAGGGGTCCCGGGGACCATAAAGGGTCTCAGTCATTAAAATGTTAAAAATAAGTAAAATTATTATTTTTTTATTTAACGCTTACAGTTAATCTCTATATCAACTTCAAGTTCGTATAAAGTAATTAAAAAAAAAAAAGGTTTTATGTCTTTTCTGTCAAAAACAACTTTATTTTTTTATAGTAAAACTGAAATAAGCAGTATTTAGTAATTAGAGCCCTAAAAGATCAATAATGCAGGACACCTTTGATTTTAATTATTTCATATTTTTGAGTAATCACAGTGAAAAGATAAATAAAATACCACTAATTATATTTGGGATCCAAAAAGGTGCCCCACTCATAAAGTGATACATTTTTATTAGGTCGTTCTTTTACTTTCAACACTTACGTTACGAGATCAACTTCAGATATATCTGTCCATTTAACATTTGAACTAATATTTTGTTTGTTTTATGCTCTTTTGTCAAATAAAACTTTGATGTTTTTATATGGCATCTACACAATATATGCAATATTTACCGCGTAAGACATTTTCAAGTGAAATATTTGAAGTAACTGGAGCCTTGAAAATAATTCATTATAACATGAATTTTTTTGTCATTATTATTTTTTTCAAACAATGGCATAAAAAGAAAAAAGAAAGACAACATTTAAAAAAAAAAACACACAGCCTGCATGGCAGCTTTGTGTCAACTTTTTCTCGTTAGATTTCACCTCATTCCACTTTTTTGAATGTTCTTTGTTTATTTTTGCAATAGCGTTTCCAGAATGTGTGGCGGGCCGGTAAACAATTAGCTGCGGGCCGCAAATGGCCCCCGGGCCGCACTTTGGACACCCCTGCTGTACATACACTCATGCATATAATACGTTTCATCAAACATAAATTAATGTTGTAACACATGGCACACTGACGAAGCTTAACTTATTCTTACTATAACAATCTACAAGGTTAATACAGTTGGCTTCTCTTTCTTCCCCTCCATGTATCTGCTTTCTTTTGTATTTCCAGTTATCATTACATATATATATAGTTGCCTTTGAAATAATTGTGTTGTTGATAATAGAGGTAATTATTAATATTATTCATTATCCATAGTGCTATTTCTATTATTTGTATTGCTCCATTTGTAATGCAAAAATGTTTAATGTCACTACATCACAAACTGCTTCTTTGCCATCACTTTTCCTATCATATTTGTGCATATCCTATTTGCTGATGTTGTTGTTGTCTCTTTGTCTTATCCCCTTCTTGTCTCTGCAATTTCCCCCTTTGTCTT
>NC_084757.1:13811399-13863899 GCF_033978785.1 Entelurus aequoreus | reverse complement strand
CAACAGCTCTGGTCTTTGCCTTGTGGCCTGTGATGGTTTTCACACCTTCCCAGACCTCCCTCATGTTGTTCTGCTCCAGCTTCTTCCTGTAGCTGTCCTTAGCTTCCCTCACGCGTTGTTTCACCTCCCGCTGTGCTGCTCTCATTGCCTCCCTGTCTCCACTCCTGAAGGCAGCTTTCTTCTTGTTGAGGACAGCTTTAACCTCTTGTGTTACCCAGGGTATATATGTGTATATGTATATGTATAGATATACAGGTATGTACATATATATATGTATATATATATATATATATATATATATATATATATATATATATATATATATATATATATATATATATATATATATATATATATATATATATATATATATATATATATATATATATATATATACATACACTACCTTTCAAAAGTTTGGGGTCACCCAAACAATTTTGTGGAATAGCCTTCATTTCTAAGAACAAGAATAGACTGTCGAGTTTCAGATGAAAGTTCTCTTTTTCTGGCCATTTTGAGCGTTTAATTGACCCCACAAATGTGATGCTCCAGAAACTCAATCTGCTCAAAGGAAGGTCAGTTTTGTAGCTTCTGTAACGAGCTAAACTGTTTTCAGATGTGTGAACATGACTGCACAAGGGTTTTCTAATCATCAATTAGCCTTCTGAGCCAATGAGCAAACACATTGTACCGTTAGAACACTGGAGTGATAGTTGCTGGAAATGGGCCTCTATACACCTATGTAGATATTGCACCAAAAACCAGACATTTGCAGCGAGAATAGTCATTTACCACATTAGCAATGTATAGAGTGTATTTCTTTAAAGTTAAGACTAGTTTAAAGTTATCTTCATTGAAAAGTACAGTGCTTTTCCTTCAAAAATAAGGACATTTCAGTGTGACCCCAAACTTTTGAACGGTAGTGTATATATATATATATACATATATAGGTACATATATATATATATATATATATATATATATATATATATATATATATATATATATATATGTAAATACATATATATATATATATACACAGTATATATGTGTATATGTATATATATATATATATATATATATATGTGTATATGTATATATATATGTGTATATGCATGTATATACAGTATATATATATATATATATATATATATATATATATATATATATATATATATATATATATATATATATATACTGTATATATATATATGTATGTATATATGTATAAACAGTCGCAATCTTAAGTTGACATACACTTGTAAAGAACATAATGTCATGGCTGTCTTGAGTTTCAATAATTTGTACAACTTTTATTTTTTTGTGATAGAGTGATTGGAGCACATACTTGTTGGTCACAAGAAACATTCATAAAGTTTGGTTCTTTTATGAATTTATTATGGGTCTATTGAAAATGTGAGCAAATGTGCTGGGTCAAAAGTATACATACAGCAATGTTAATATTTGCTTACATGTCCCTTGGCAGGTTTCACTGCAATAAGGCGCTTTTGGTAGCCATCCACAAGCTTCTGCTTGAATGTTTGACCACTCCTCTTGACAAAATTGGTGCAGTTCAGCTAAATGTGTTGGTTTTCTGACATGGACTTGTTTCTTCAGCATTGTCCACACGTTTAAGTCAGGACTTTGGGAAAACCATTCTAAAAACTTAATTCTAGCCTGATTTAGCCATTCCTTTACCACTTTTGACGTGTGTTTGGGGTCATTGTCCTGTTGGAGCACCCAACTGCGCCCAAGACCCAACCTCCGGGCTGATGATTTTAGGTTGTCCTGAAGAATTTGGAGGTAATCCTCCTTTTCCATTGTCCCATTTACTCTCTGTAAAGCACCAGTTCCATTGGCAGCAAAACAGGCCCAGAGCATAATACTACCACCACCATGCTTGACGGTAGGTTTGGTGTTCCTGGGATTAAAGGCCTCACCTTTTCTCCTCCAAACATATTGCTGGGTATTGTGGCCAAACAGCTCAACTTTTGTTTCATCTGACCACAGAACTTTCCTCCAGAAGGTCTCATCTTTGTCCATGTGATGTCAGATGACACAAAAATTGAGCTGTTTGGCCACGAGTCAAAAAAGTTTAGGGACCTCTGTATTAGTGTTACAATCATTTTTTTTAAGTGGTCTGATAGGGATAAATTAATTTGTTCTGGCCGTGGAATTTCAGTAATAGTTTTTGGCGAAGTCCTGGAAAATCACTGATGGAAATAATCAAGAGTTTCTCCACATTATACCGCACAGATCAACTTCCAATAATATTCATTGGAAAGGCTAGAAAAGATTCATCTCCCGGAACTCAAATGTGTCGCCAACTGCAACATCAACTGTCACGGTCATGCCGTCTCGTTTCATCTCAAAAACCAAGAATTAATTTGGGTCTGTGATCGCCTGGAGGCCAAAGGAGCTGCCAGATCTTCCAAATGTTGTGGGTGTGGGAGCCAGGCCAGGGCTTTCAGGGTTTTGACACCTGGCCCGGGCCTCCGTCACTCAGCTGTGCGAGCCTTTTCACATGCGCCATTTAAAAAAAATCGACCCACATAATCCCCCAACCGTCTATTTGTCTTCGTCTCGGTAGGAACGACCTGAATATTCCCCACCGTAGCCGGAGCCATCGGGGTGTGCATTCCTTCCCCGGGGAGGCAAAGATTGCAAATCGTTCCCTATGGAGAGCTAAAAGTTCCCCCTTTCAAGTTCCCTGTGGCGTCATCTTTTATTAAACATCATTTCCTCCCGGCTTCACCTCGCCTCGCCTGGTGTTATTCCACACTTTAGCGTCGATATTCCCCTCACTTCCCCATGCTTGTCTTTTTCCAAATCAAACCATCAGGTGAGGTGTGTTAGGGGTAGCACGCGGCTGAAATTCTCCCTATTACCCAGGCGGCTCTGGCTAATGCTGGATGCGAGTCCATTACCCGTCATTTGAGCTCCACTCCTCATGGGGAGTCATATTCCTGCAGCTGTGCTACCATTACACCTGACCCTGGCTCGCCGCTCTCAGCTGCGTCCCCATCTTGCCGTAATGATGAGGACGTCGCCGAGGTGGCCGTCCGCACACACACACACATTCTTGTATTTCTTACCTTCTTGAGACCTCTGAAAAATGCCTACCTCTTTAGGACCACCCTTTCCAGATATATAAAGATTTGTATTTACAACATTAATAATACACTATATTTGGCCACCCATCCAAATGATGAGAATCAGGTGTCCTAATCACTTGGCCCGGCCACAGGTGTGTAAAATTTAAGTTAAAAAAATTTTTTTTTTTTTGTCAGTCAGAAATACAATTAGTGTGCTTACTATTGATTTATATTGATATGTAATGTATATATATATTGTGTTTTTTATGTTGATTTAATTTTAAAAAATCAAATAAAAATCAAAAAAAAAATTTTTAATTTTTTTTAATTTCTTGTGCAGCCGCGGCCCGGTACCAATCGGTCCACGGACCGGTACCGGGCCACGGTAGGGGACCACTGGTGTAAAGCACGTCGCCACTGGACTCAAGAGCAGTGGAAACGCCTTCTCTGGAGTGATGAATCACGCTTTTCCATCTGGCAATCTGATGGACGAGTCTAGGTTTGGAGGTTGCCAGGAGAACGGTACATTTCGGACTGCATGGTGCAGAGTGTGGAATTTGGTGGAGAAGGAATTATGGTGTGGGGTTGTTTATCAGGAGTTGGGCTTGGCCCCTTAGTTCCTGTGAAAGGAACTTTGAGTGTTCCAGGATACCAAAACATTTCGGACAATTCCATGCTCCCAACCTTGTGGGAACAGTTTGGAGCGGGCCCCTTCCTCTTCCAACATGACTGTGCACCTGTGCACAAAGCAAGGTCCATAAAAACATGGATGACAGAGTCTGGTGTGGATGAACTTGACTGGCCTGCACAGAGTCCTGACCCTGAACCCAATAGAACACCGTTGGGATGAATTAGAACGGAGACTGAGAGCCAGGCCTTCAGTGTGTGACTTCACCAATGCGCTTTTGGAAGAATGGTGGAACAATTCCTATAAACACACTCCGCAACCTTGTGGACAGCCTCCCCAGAAGAGTTGAAGCTGTAATAGCCGCAAAAGGTGGACCGACATCATATTGAACCCTATGGGCTAGGAATGGGATGGCACTTCAAGTTCATATGTGAGTCAAGGCAGGTGGCCAAATACGTTTGGCAATATAGTGTATATACATACTCTACAAATATAAAAAAAAGCTTGTTGTGAAAAATAAGTTGGAATTTCACAGGAAAAAGGTCACAATTTCCCAAGAAAAATTTAGAATTTTGGCAGTATTAAAATAAAAATCGTAAGTTTACTCAATGCAAGTCAAAATGTTAGAAGAAAAACTGAACATTTGTGCAATATCATGATACAAGTTTGAATTTTACTCAATAACAGTCGCAATTTTACAACAAAAGCTTAACATTTTGGCAATTTTATAAAAAGAGTCGTAATTTTACTCGACAAAAGTCACAATTTTGTAAGGAAACTTTAAAATTTTGGCAACATTCTCATGCAGCTGAGATAGGCTCCAGCGACCCCAGGGGGGACAAGCGGTAGAAAATGGATGCATGGATAATGATGATCGGAATTTTACTAAAAAGTCATAATTGTAGTCAAAAAATGTCCCTATTTTACAAGAACAACAAAAAAAATTGGCAATATTGTGATAAAAGTCAGAATTTTACATGACAAATGTCACCATTTTGCATTAAAAAGTAATCGTTTTACATTAAAAAGTAATAATTTTACGAGAAAATATTGCAATATTACAGAAACAGAAAGAATATGAGAAATTGTTCCCAATTTTATAAGAAAAAAGTCGACACATTGTGAGAAAAAGACTACTTCTAGTTATTTTATTGTATTTTATTTTTGTTTTTAATCTTCATTATTTAGTTATTTATTACAGTATGTCTTTATATACATATTTATTTAATTTTTTTAATTAATTTTGGCCAAAGGGGGCGCATTTCTACTTCTTACACACACTTGTTATTTCATATGTTGACCAGAGGGGGAGCACTTTTAAAACTGACAAAATCCCTTCTTTTTTTGCACCACCCTAATTTTGATAGATTTCACCACCAGGGCTGCAAATGAGATCTCTATTTTTTGTTATTTGTAACGTGCTTAAGACCGATGACAAACGAGTCACGGACCACAAATGGCCCCTGTGCCTCACTTTGGGCAACCCAAGCTAACTGTTAGTGGCCACTATAGTCTTAGTACCCTAGTGTATTTGTCCGTCCTACGGTCACATATGGGACGCGGGTTGTCTTACGTCAGCACCGTAAATCGTAAAATCAGCCGTTCACCTGGCGGGTTCTATTCGGGGGATGAATAGGGAAGTCCTTCTTTAGCTGCCGTCTTGTTTTATCATATATTGCTGCCTTTGCACCTGTCAATGTTTACTTTGGATGCACATTAAATCAACAAAAAAAATCCTGACTTTGGAGCAATGTTCACGGACTCTAGTATTTGGCTCTCTATTAGATGCAATGGTTTTCCGTATTGGGACCATGATTTCGGTCCTCATATGGAAGGTACTTTTCCTTGTTGATTTCTCAAGAAGGGTAGAAATACAAGAACACACACACACACACACACACACCCACACACACTGGTTGGCTCATGCGCTGTATTCCTGTTTGGACTGAAAGTTTGCAGCCCCGTTGTGTTTGTTCTCCCATAGAAGTCAATGTTTGTGTTCCTCTCAGTGTATACATGTAGTGTTGCTCTGTGTGTGCGTGCGCAGGTGCGTAGCATGAAATTGGAGCTGGAGGTGGAGAAGAATAAGATACTCTCCAAAGCACTGCAGACGTTGGCCACCGAGCACCACGAGCTGGAGCAGTCCGTCGTCAAGGGGTCGTCACAACGAAGCGTTCTCAGCGACGATGAGTTCCACGACGCCCTGTCTGGTGAGTGGGATTTTTGCCTTTGTGGAGTTCAACTTGATTGGCAGCGACATGTATTTGTTGTGTAGGATGGCATAGTTACACTTTTGTTTGTTGATTAATATGTAGAGATGTCCGATATTATCTGCCGATAAATGCTTTAAAATGTTATATCGGAATTATCGGTATCGTTTTTTTTATTATCGGTATCGTTTTTTAAAAAAAAAAATATTTTTTTTTTTATTAAATCAACATAAAAAGCACCTCCCTCCCCCATTTACACTCATTCGCACTTTCTGTTATTAATATTCTGGTTCCTACATTATATATCAATATATATCAATACAGTCTGCAAGGGATACAGTCCGTAAGCACACATGATTGTTCGTGCTGCTGGTCCACTAATAGTACTAACCTTTAACAGTTAATTTTACTAATTTTCATTAATTACTAGTTTCTATGTAACTCTTTTTATATTGTTTTGCTTTCTTTTTTATTCAAGAAAATGTTTTTAATTTATTTATCTTATTTTATTTTTTTATTTATTTTTTTAAAAAGGACCTTATCTTCACCATACCTGGTTGTCCAAATTAGGCATAATAATGTGTTAATACCACGACAGTATATATCGTATCGGTTGATATCGGTATCGGTAATTAAGAGTTGGACAATATCGGATATCGGCAAAAAGCCATTATCGGACATCCCTATTAATATGCAATATCATGAAATATTGCGTTGTTTTGGGTAGCTAAGATAACCAACAGTACATAACAAAACTTATGTGGAATAAATAATAAAAGATAATGTTAACTTAGCTTAAAATATTACCGTATTTTCCAGACTATAAACCGCACACACTAAATTTAAGAAGAAAAAAAGATGTTTTCAATATATTAGCCGCAGATATATTTATTTATTTGAATTAGGACAATGCGTATTCGTCAACAAAGAGCAACAATGTAAATATGCCGGAGTTAGCACAATAGCTAATTTCCATCCGTTGTCCTAATGCAGGGGATAATTTCACCACGCCTAGTGTGTGTGTGACTATCGTTGGAGCTTTAACTTAATCCGTTCCATCATTTAGCCGTTAGCGAGGACAAATCCATAGATTAACCGCACCTTTGTATAAGCCGCAGGGTTCAAAGCTTGGGGGGAAAAAAGTAGCGGCTTATAGAGTACGATGAACTAATCCTACTTTAATCAATAAGTAGTACTTTTTTTTTTCTGGCAGAGACATTTTTCTCAGCTGTGCGAGATTTTTTTTTTTTACCTTCCGGCTTCAAACATAAATTGCAAAAATAGGAGGGGAAACAGACTAGAATAATAATATTTTTAGGGGCCATTGTATGGTAGGTAGGTAGGTAGGTCTTTATTGTCATTGCACAAGTGCAACGAAACTTTGTTTTCAGCACAAACCCGTTCAAGATTAGACAAACAAACAGAACAGGAACGTTGGTGGTTCTCCAAAAGGCGCCCCGTAAAAGATGGGGAAAAGGTAAACGCCGGGGGTGAATGAGTAAAAAAAATAAAATCTGGAGTAGGGAAAAAACCTCCATAGCAAATTACATATACATATTACAACATACATCTCGAGACTTGCAACAGAGGGGAGGGAGTAGGGGGCTACGGTGGCAGGCTGCAGCTCTTCAGGCGCTGCCCAGCTGTCCATCACCCCTAAGGGATGCGCGTAAAGGGTGTTGGATAATAATGGATTAGATTTATATAGCGCTTTTCTAGACACTCGAAGCGCTTCACAGAGAAGGGAGAACCCATCATTCAATCACACCTGGTGGTGGTAAGCTACTTTCGTAGCCACAGCTGCCCTGGGGTAGACTGACGGAAGCGTGGCTGACCACCCCCTGTCATTCATCATTCATTCACCAGTGTGAGCGGCACCGGGGGCAACGATGAAGTGTCCTGCCCAAGGACACAATGGCAGCCATTTGGATGGTAAGAGGCGGGGAGCGAACCTGCAACCTCAGGTTTCTGGCACGGCCGCTCTACCCACTACGCCATGTTGCCCCAAATGGATGGGGGTGTGGGGGTATATCAGTCTCATATTAACATCAATTGCATTATTACAAATTATTATATTATTTTGCGCCATGTGGCTTGTATTTTATTGGCCTATAAAAAAAAAAACAATAAAAATATGATTAAAATTGAATAAATAAATACAATTAATTAGAAAAAATAAATTATAATTTAGCAAAAATGCATGCATTTTTTTATAATTTTTTTAACTTTTCTTTAATTAAAAAAAAAAAATCTATCTCAAAATATCAAAGTGGGCCCCTCATTTGTTGCTTTTTTCAAGATCCAGCCCCCAGTGGAAAAAGCTTGGACACCTGCTTTACATTGTTAAACAGCCTCATGATACATTATGCATGTTGGTGTTCCAGTGTCAAAGCGTTGTTTAATCCAGTGTTTTTCAACCACTGTGCCGCGGCACTAGATACAGTCTGGTGTGCCGTGGGACTATCTAATTTCACCTATTTGGGTTAAAAATATTTTTTGCAAACCAGTAATTATAGTCTGCAAATGATGTGTTGTTGTTGAGTGTCGGTGCTGTCTAGAGCTCGGCAGAGTAACCGTGTAATACTCTTCCTTATCAGTAGGTGGCAGCCGGTAGCTAATTGCTTTGTAGATTGCGGGAACAGCGGGAGACAGAGTGCAGGTAAAAATGTGTCTAATGCTTAAACCAAAAATAAACAAAAAGTGAGTGCCCCCTAAGAAAAGGCATTGAAGCTTAGGGAGAACGAAACTAAAACTAGGGATGTCCGATAATGGCTTTTTGCCAATATCCGATATTCCGATATTGTCCAACTCTTTAATTACCGATACCGATATCAACCGATACCGATATATACAGTCGTGGAATTAACACATTATTATGCCTAATTTGGACAACCAGGTATGGTGAAGATAAGGTCCTTTTTAAAATAATAATAATAATAAAATAAGATAAATAAATTAAAAACATTTTCTTGAATAAAAAAGAAAGTAAAACAATATAAAAACAGTTACACAGAAACTAGTAATTAATAATTATAATAATACATTTAATTTATAAGGCGCCTTTCTGGGCACTCAAGGACACCGTACAAAATCACAACAATAAAATCCAATTGGATAAAAAAACAACAACAAAGACAGACAATAAAAGATTATTACAATGAATAGGCAGTCAGGAATAGGTGTGTTTTGAGTCTTGATTTGAAGAGGGATATTGAATCTAAGTTGCGAAGGTCTGGTGGTAAAGAGTTCCAAAGATGTGGGGCAGACCGGCTGAAAGCTCTAATTAATGAAAATGACTAAAATTAACTGTTAAAGGTTAGTACTATTAGTGGACCAGCAGCACGCACAATCATGTGTGCTTACGGACTGTATCCCTTGCAGACGGTATTGATATATATTGATATATAATGTAGGAACCAGAATATTAATAACAGAAAGAAACAACCCTTTTGTGTGAATGAGTGTAAATGGGGGAGGGAGGTTTTGGGGTTAGTGTACTAATTGTAAGTGTATCTTGTGTTTTTTATGTTGATTTAATTTAAGAAAAAAACAAAAAAAACGATACAGATAATTAAAAAAAAACGATACAGATAATTTCCGATATTACATTTTAAAGCATTTATCGGCCGATATTATCGGACATCTCTAACTAAAACTGAACTGACTACAAAGTAAACAAAAACAGAATGCTGGACGACAGCAAAGACTTACTCTGGAGCAAAGTCGGCGTCCACAATGTACATCCGAACATGACATGACAATCAACAATGTCCCCACAAAGAAGGACAAAAACAACTGAAATATTCTTCATTGCTAAAACAAAGCAGGTGCGGGAAATATCGCTCAAAGGAAGACATGAAACTGCTCCTGGAATATACCAAAAAAAGAGAAAAAGCCACCAAAATAGGAGCGCAAGACAAGAAGTAAAACACTACACACAGGAAAACAGCAAAAAAACTCCAAATAAGTCAGGGCGTGATGTGACAGGTGGTGACAGTACACCTACTTTGAGACAAGAGCTATAGTGATGCATGCTTGGTTATGCTTTAAAGTCATATCCAACAATTGAGAACAACTTTTTACTGTCAACTGAGTTTAGTTTTTGAATGATTTCTGCTGGTGGTGTGCCTCCGCATTTTTTCATCGCAAAAAATGTGCCTCGGCTCCAAAAAAAGGTTGAAAAACACGGCTTTAATCGTCATGAAAGTTGAAATGACAAAAAGTTCATTCTGAAATGAATCCGGTCCATCTGTTTCTCCGCCGCCAGAGTCCGACTCTGAGCTCTCCCTGAGCGGCTTCGAGACGGTCGCCAGCCACTCCTGGGAGGACGAGGACCGGGGCGCCGTCATGTTCGGCGGCAGCCACTGCAGCAGCCGCCCCGACGACATGTCGCCGGGCGATCGCCATGGCAACACGGAGGAGACTCAACCCAACGGGATCACCAAGTATAGGTCAGTGCTGCTGTCTTTCCCACACGGCTTCCTAAATGAGACGCTTTCATCCCTCCTCACACACACACACACACACACACACACACACACACACACACACACACACACACACACACACACAATCTTGTTCGTCTCCTCCCACCAGACGGTTGTCACTTTTCCCTTCTGCTCCACTAAATTTCTCACAACCAGCACCATCAGGCTGCTCCGCCTCCCAAACTGCTCCTGGAAGCTCTTACACTTTATTTTATTTTGTTTTAGCCGCCGATACGTCCGCCCTCAGCTCTTTCCACTTGATGTAGTGAATAATTTAGAGCGAGCGCCCCAAAGAGTTGCATGGAACAGACAGGTGTCTTTGTCAGGGGTCTTGAAATATTGATGAGGCCTCAGTGTAATGCAATAATCAGTCAGTGCTCATGATTTGATGTTGACTGCTCCCATCTGGCAGCTTTTAATAAAAGATCCTTGCGTACACATACGCACTATATAAAGTTGGAAAGTGCTAAAAATGGCTGGCTTTTGGTGTTTCAAAGGCATTTTTCCACAGTGGTTAAAGGCCTACTGAAACCCACTACTACCGACCACGCAGTCTGATAGTTTATATATCAATGATGAAATCTTAACATTATAACACATGCCAATACGGCCGGGTTAACTTATAAAGTGACATTTTAAATTTGCCGCTAAACTTCCGGTTCGAAACGCCTCTGAGGATGACGTATGCGCGTGACGTAGACCGGCGAACACGGGTATGCCTTCCACATTGAAGCCAATACGAAAAAGCTCTGTTTTCATTTCATAATTCCACAGTATTCTGGACATCTGTGTTCGTGAATCTGTTTCAATCATGTTCATTGCATTATGGAGAAGGAAGCTGAGCAAGCAAAGAAGAAAGTTGTCGGTGCGAAATGGACGTATTTTTCGAACGTAGTCAGCCACAACAGTACACAGCCGGCGCTTCTTTGTTTACATTCCCGGAAGATGCAGTCAAGATGGAAGAACTCGGATAACAGAGACTCTAACCAGGAGGACTTTTGACTTCGATACACAGACGCCTGTAGAGAACTGGGACAACACAGACTCTTACCAGGATTACTTTGATTTGGATGACAAAGACGCAGACGTGCTACTGTGAGTATGCAGCTTTGGCTTCTAAACATTTGATCGCTTGACCGTATGTGCGCAACTTTTTTTTGCGTATGTACGTAACTTTTTTTAAATATATAAGCTTTATGAACCTTGGGTTAGGTGAACGGTCTTTTGGGCTGAGTGATTGTGTGTGTTGATCAGGTGTTTGAATTGTATTGGCGTGTTCTATGGAGCTATGAGCTAGCATAGGAGCTAGGAGCTAGCATAACAAACACGCAGGTGTTTTTATGCAGGATTAATTTGTGGCATATTAAATATAAGCCTGGTTGTGTTGTGGCTAATAGAGTATATATATGTCTTGTGTTTATTTACTGTTGTAGTCATTCCCAGCTGAATATCAGGTCACCCCCGGCTCTCACAGCATCTTCCCTATCTGAATAGCTTCAACTCCCCACTAGTCCTTCACTTGCACTTTACTCATCCACAAATCTTTCATCCTCGCTCAAATTAATGGGGAAATTGTCGCTTTCTCGGTCCGAATCTCTCTCACTTCATGCGGCCATCATTGTAAACAATAGGGAACTTTGCGTATATGTTCAACTGACTACGTCACGCTACTTCCGGTAGGGGCAAGCCTTTTTTTTATCAGATACCAAAAGTTGCAATCTTTATCGTCGTTGTTCTATACTAAATCCTTTCAGCAAAAATATGGCAATATCGCGAAATGATCAAGTATGACACATAGAATAGATCTGCTATCCCCGTTTAAATAAAAAAAATTCATTTCAGTAGGCCTTTAATTACACATGTAGAACCTTAAAGGCCTACTGAAATGAATTTTTTTTATTCAAACGGGAATAGCAGATCCATTTTATGTGTCATACTTGATCATCTCGCGATATTGCCATATTTTTGCTGAAAGGATTTAGTAGAGAAAATCGACGATAAAGTTCGCAACTTTTGCTCGCTGATAAAAAAAAGCCTTGCCTGTACCGGAAGTAGCGTGGCGTCACAGGAGCTAGTATTCCTCACAATTCCCCATTGTTTACAATGGAGCGAGAGAGATTCGGAGCGACAAGGCGACGATTACCCCATTAATTTAATTTGAGCGAGGATGAAAGATTCGTAGATGAGGAACGTTACAGTGAAGGACTAGAGAGGCAGTGATGGACGTATCTTTTTTCGCTCTGACCGTAACTTAGGTACAAGCTGGCTCATCGGATTCCACACTCTCTCCTTTTTCTATTGTGGATCACGGATTTGTATTTTAAACCACCTCGGATACTATATCCTCTTGAAAATGAGAGTCGAGCACGCGAAATGGACATTTAAAGTGACTTTTATCTCCAAGACAATACATCGGTGACACACTTAGCTACTGAGCTAACGTGATAGCATCGTTCTCAAATGAAGATAGAAACAAAAGAAATAAACCCCTGACTTGAAGGATAGACAGAAGATCAACAATACTATTAAACCATGGATATGTAACTACACGGTTAAAAATTCTCAGCCTGGTAAGGCTTAACAATGCTGTTGCTAACGACGCTAAGGCTAATTTAGCAACTTAGCAACCGGACCTCACAGAACTATGATAAAAACATTAGCGCTCCACCTACGCCAGCCAGCCCTCATCTTCCCATCAACAGCCGTGCTCACCTGCGTTCCACCGATCAACGGCGCGACGAAGGACTTCATCCGTGGGTTTGGCGGCAAGCATCGGCTAGGCGTAGTAAGTAGTCCTTGTTGTGTTGCTGTAAGTATTGTACTTAGCCGCTAATACACCGATCGATCCCACCTACAACGTTCTTCTTTGCAGCCTCCATTGTTCATTAAACAAATTGCAAAAGATTCACCAACACAGATGTCCAGAATACTGTGGAATTTTGTCGAAGAAAACAAGAGGTTTTTGTATCGGGTCAGATGGGGTACAACCACTTCCGTGGATTTTGTGACGTCACGCGCATAAATCATATCCAAAGGAGTTTTTCAACCGGAAGTGTGGCGGGAATTTTAAAATTGCACTTTATAAGTTAACCCGGCCGTATTGGCATGTGTTGCAATGTTAAGATTTCATCATTGATATATAAACTATCAGACTGCGTGGTCGGTAGTAGTGGCTTTCAGTAGGCCTTTAAATAGTAAACTAGATGAGGCAATTCCTGAAGGAATTGCGTGTGAATGCTCCAAATGTTGAAGTTGAAGTGAAATGCTGACAGGATGTAGTATGAATGTAAGAATAGTTTGAATTAGGGATGTCCGATAATGGCTTTTTTGCCGATATCTGATATTCCGATATTGTCCAACTCTTGATTACCGATATCAACCGATACCGATATATACAGTCGTGGAATTAACACATTATTATGCCTAATTTGGACAAACAGGTATGGTGAAGATAAGGTCCTTTTTAAAAAAAAAATAAAAAATAAGATACATTTTTAAAAAATTCTTGAATAAAAAAGAAAGTAAAACAATATAAAAACAGTTACATAGAAACTAGTAATTAATGAAAATGAGTAAAATTAACTGTTAAAGGTTAGTACTATTAGTGGACCAGCAGCACGCACAATCATGTGTGCTTACGGACTGTATCCCTTGCAGACTGTATTGATATATATATTGATATATAATGTAGGAACCAGAATATTAATAACAGAAAGAAACAACCCTTTTGTGTGAATGAGTGTAAATGGGGGAGGGAGGTTTTTTGGGTTGGTGCACTAATTGTTAGTGTATCTTGTGTTTTTTATGTTGATTTAATAAAATTAAATACAATTTTTTTTTTTTTTTAAACGATACCTATAATAAAAAAAAACGATACCGATAATTTCCGATATTACATTTTAAAGCATTTATCGGCCGATAATATCGGCAGGCCGATATTATCAAACATCTCTAGTTTGAATGTTGGAGCTGACGCTGAACTGAAATGCTAATGGAATGTAGGACAAATGTAGAAATGGTTTAAATGTTAAAATCGTTTAAAACGCTGAAATGGTTTGAATGTTGAAGAATTTCAATTTCCAGGAAGACCGGAATTTGGTTTGGAACTTGGGAAAGTGTTAGTTTGAAAGTCCAGGATGAGCGGAATGTGTTGATGTTGGAATGGTTTGAATTGGTTGAAAAATGTGGGAATTGTGCAACTTGGAAAAATGTCCCATTCATTTTAGTTAGAATTTCCTGGAAATTTGGGGAAAAGCGGGATTTTTGGAAAATGATTGGAAGCATGAATGTCCTGAATGAGCTGAATTGGTTAGAATTGTTTAAATAGGGCAAGAAACGTTGAAGTAGTTGTGGGATATGAGTAGTTGTGGCTTGTGCAGCCCTTTGAGACACTTGTGATTTAGGGCTATATAAGTAAACATTGATTGATTGATTGATTGATTGATTGATTGATAAATGGTATTAGGGAATTTCGGGAAAATCTATTTTTTTTTAAATTTGGAAAAAGGGTAGTTTGAATTTCCAGAATGGTGGAATGTGTTAAAGGTGGAATGGTTTGAATGGGTCGAAGAATGTGGGAATTGTGGAAGTTTGAAAAATGGCCAATTCATTTTGAATGGAGAAAATGCACACAAAAACAAATGAATTTTTTGTGGAATTGTTGAAATAGAGCACACAATTCCTTAACAGGCTGAAAATTTTGAAGTTGGAACATTGTATCAGAGGAAACATTTTTGTTTTGTTTGTTTAATTAATAAATCTCCTTTTTAAAATCACTACAACCTCCGTCGTCTCACTCGACGCAGCCCTTTACATATATACATATATAATTTTATAGTATATTTTTATATGTATATGCACATTTGTTTTTTGTAAAAAGGCTAAAATAATGCAATATTTTTAATATAGTGCGGTCAAATTATTAATTTTTAAAAACAAATTTACATTTTTTTATTATTTTGATTATTTGCCATTAATCATAATTCTGTTAACTTAAAGACCCCAATATTTTGACACAAATGCAATTTCTTTCTTTCTTTAGTTTATTTCAAACATGAACACACTTACAGTATAATACATCACACTGTTTCATATCATTTCACTTTACATCATGTCCGAAAAGGAGTAGGAAGAAGCAAAGCTTATTTAATCCTTACCCCTTTCCCAAAGATAAGACCTTCTGGAGGAAAGTTATCATGCCATGATTTTACCAGTGGGAATAGATTTTCCACCGTGTGGCCCCTGAGCTAAAAAATAGTTTGACATTCCTGGTTTAAATAAAGGTTGTCCAAAGTGTGGCTCGGAGGCCATTAGCAGACTGCGGTTTGTTTTTACTGGCTTGCAAAAAAAAAAAAAAAAAGGGAACATTTGGAAAAATGATGCAAAAAGCCACAATGTAAAAATAATTTGGAGGTAATCCTCCTTTTTCATTGTCCTATTCACTCTCTGTAAAGCACCAGTTCCATTGGCAGCAAAACAGGCCCAGAGCATAATGCTACTACCACCATGCTTGACGGTAGGTGTGGTGTTCCTGGGACTAAAGGCATCACCTTTTCTCTTCCCTTTTTTTTTTTTTTTTTGGACATCCAGCATCAGACATTCCTATCCATTACATCATATTCACATAAATCATATATCTATTGTCTGCCCTAAATGTCAAAATATTTCTGTTTATATCCCACCCATACCACCCCCCCCAAAAAAAGAAAGAAACAACAACAAAAACAAAGTAATATCTACAAATACATCGATTAAATAAACAGAAAAAAATTAAAAAATAATAATACATTAATAATAATAATAATCAGAAATAAAATAAAATATAAACAGATACATATATGTATATATACACACACATACACATATATAAATATATATATACATACATACATATACACATATAGGGAGTAATCCCTTTTTTTTCTTTTTTTTCTTTTTCTTTTTTTGCAGTATAATCATTAATTTGAAAAATTAAAATCAGGTTTATGGGGCGTGACATAATTGACCCAATTTTCCCAGTATAAAGTAAATTTCTCCAATTTATAATGAATAAAGGCAGTTATCTTCTCCATTGTATATATGTCCATTGTTGTTTCCATCCATTGCTTCAAAGTTGGGCTCTCCTGGGATATCCATTTCCTAGTAATGGCCTTTTTACAAGCCACCAGTAGGATATTCATTAACTGTTTATCTTTCTTCAGCCAATCCTGAGGTACATGTGCCTTTTCTCTTCCAAACACATTGCTGGGTATTGTGGCCAAACAGCTCCATTTTTGTTCCATCTGACATCACATGGACAAAGATAAGACCTTCTGGAGGAAAGTTATCATGCCATGATTTTACCAGTAGAATATATTTTCCACCGTGTGGCCCCTGAGCTAAAATGAGTTTGAAACCCCTAGTTTAAATAAAGGCTGTCCAAAGTGTGGCTCGGAGGCCATTTGCAGACTGCGGTTTGTTTTTACTGGCTTAAGGAACATTTGGAAAAATTGAGCGAAAAGCCGCAATTTTGCAGAATGTCATAGATAAACATTTTAAAATTTTTGAATGCACATTTATTTTCTCCATCTAAAATCC
This sequence comes from Entelurus aequoreus, assembly GCF_033978785.1. Lineage (NCBI taxonomy): Eukaryota > Metazoa > Chordata > Actinopteri > Syngnathiformes > Syngnathidae > Entelurus > Entelurus aequoreus. The sequence goes on along the minus strand of NC_084757.1, from coordinate 13,846,903 downwards.
CGTCGGGGGGTGTTTTGAAGTGAAATTGGCCAGCCAGCACACCAGTCGGAGTCTCATCACTCATCTCCGCAGAGACGTATGCATTAACCCGATCGCTGACCCTACCGCAACACCTGTGTTAGGAATGCTCTTCTTAGTGGAGGCCGTGATCTGGAAAAAGCGGGAGACCGCTGGCAGCTTGCAAGTTAAGCTGTGTTTAATGTCCAAAATACAAACTAGAGTGCAGCGAGGTAAATGCACAGGAAAAACACATGGGACGCCCTACGTGAGAAAAGTAGCTGACAGAGAGCTAATAACAAACAAAGGTAGTTTAAAGGCCTACTGAAATTAAATTTTTTTATTTCAACGGGAATAGCAGATCCATTCTATGTGTCATACTTGATCATTTTGCGATATTGCCATATTTTTGCTGAAAGGATTTAGTCTAGAACGACGTCGATAAAGTTCGCAACTTTTGGTCTCTGATAAAAAAAAAAACCCTTGCCCCTACCGGAAGTAGCGTGACGTAGTCAGTTGTTCACTCCCTCATATTTTCCTATTGTTTTCAATGCAGCTAGAGCTATTCGGACCGAGAAAGCGACGATTACCCCATTAATTTGAGCGAGGATGAAAGATTCGTGGATGAGGAACGTTAGAGTGACGGACTAGAATGCAGTGAAATACATATATTTTTTTCGCTCTGACCGTAACTTAGGTACAAGCTGGCTCATTGGATTCCACACTCTCTCCTTTTTCTATTGTGGATCACGGATTTGTATTTTAAACCACCTCGGATACTATATCCTCTTGAAAATGAGAGTCGAGAACGCGAAATGGACATTCACAGTGCCTTTTATCTCCACGACAATACATCGACGAAGCTCTTTAGCATGAGCTAACGTGATAGCATCTGTCTCGAATGCAGATAGAAACAAAATAAATAAATCCCTGACTGGAAGGATAGACAGAAGATCAACAATACTATTAAACCATGGACATGTAACTACACGGTTAATAGATCTCAGCCTGGCAAAGCTTAACAATGCAATGCTGTTGCTAACGACGCTAAGGCTAACTTAGCAACCGGACCTCACAGAGCTATGATAAAAAACATTAGCGCTCCACCTACGCCAGCCAGCTTGTGCTGACCTGCGTTCCAGCGATCGACGGCGCGACGAAGGACTTCACCAGATCATCCGTGCGGTGGGTCTGCTAGCATCGGCTAGGCGTCTGCTATCCAAGTAAGTAGTCCTTGTTGTGTTGCTACAGCCACCTACAACGTTCTTCTTTGCAGCCTCCATTGTTCATTAAACAAATTGCAAAAGATTCACCAACACAGATGTCCAGAATACTGTGGAATTATGAAATGAAAACAGAGCTTTTTTGTATTTTATTCAATGGGGAAGGCATACCTCTGTTCCCCGGGCTACGTCACGCGCATACGTCATCCTCCGAAGGCTTTTTCAACCGGAACTGTGGCGGGAAATTTAAAATTGCACTTTATAAGTTAACCCGGCCGTATTGGCATGTGTTGCAATGTTAAGATTTCATCATTGATATATAAACTATCAGACTGCGTGGTCGGTAGTAGTGGCTTTCAGTAGGCCTTTAAGAAAGACGCAATGATCCCACAATAACAAAGAAATATGGCCGGCTTAAATAGTGCGCAGGTGATAAGCAGCAGAGGAATATAATCACCCACAGGGGTGATGAAGACGGCGCCAAACAGCAGTGTGAAGCCAGTGCAGGAACGACACAAACAGAACAGGAAGTGGAAACAAAATAAGAGCACAAGAAAGGAAGTGAACCAAAAACTGAGCAAAGAATGAATCGTAACACCTCGCCACCTTTCAGGTAACCATTAATGCAAAGGACCGTGTGCTCTCAAATTAAAGAACTTCATCTGCATTAATGCGAATATTTTTGCTGATAAGTTCTCATGCGTTCACTTTCACAGCCTCCATTTAAAGACGTATATTTGTGTTATGAGTTACGGCTTTTTCTATTTACCGTATTTTCCGCACTATAAGGCGCACCGGATTATAAGGCGCGCCTTCAATGAATGGCCTATTTTAAAACTTTGTTCATATATAAGGCGCACCGCATTATAAGGCGCACCACATTATAAGGCACATAGAATAGCCTCTACAGTAGAGGCTGTAGTTGCGAGACCTGTTGTGGCTCAATATTGGTCCATATATTAAGCGCACCGGATTATAAGGCGCACCTTCAATGAATGGCCTATTTTAAAACTTTGTTCATATATAAGGCGCACCGCATTATAAGGCGCACCACATTATAAGGCGCATAGAATAGCCTCTACAGTAGAGGCTGTAGTTGCGAGACCTGTTGTGGCTCAATATTGGTCCATATATAAGGTGCACCGGATTATAAGGCGCACCTTCAATTAATGGCATATTTTAAAACTTTGTTCATATATAAGGCGCACCACATTATAAGGCGCATAGAATAGCCTCTACAGTAGAGGCTGTAGTTGCGAGACCTGTTGTGGCTCAATATTGGTCCATATATAAGGCGCACCGGATTATAAGGCGCACCTTCAATGAATGGCCTATTTTAAAACTTTGTTCATATATAAGGCGCACCGCATTATAAGGTGCACCACATTATAAGGCGCATAGAATAGCCTCTACAGTAGAGGCTGTAGTTGCGAGACCTGTTGTGGCTCAATATTGGTCCATATATAAGGCGCACCGGATTATAAGGCGCACCTTCAATGAATGGCCTATTTTAAAACTTTGTTCATATATAAGGCGCACCGCATTATAAGGTGCACCACATTATAAGGCGCATAGAATAGCCTCTACAGTAGAGGCTGTAGTTGCGAGACCTGTTGTGGCTCAATATTGGTCCATATATAAGGCGCACCGGATTATAAGGCGCACCTTCAATTAATGGCATATTTTAAAACGTTGTTCATATATAAGGCGCACCGCATTATAAGGCGCACCACATTATAAGGCGCATAGAATAGCCTCTACAGTAGAGGCTGTAGTTGCGAGATCTGTTGTGGCTCAATATTGGTCCATGTATAAGGCGCACCGGATTATAAGGCGCACTGTCAGCTTTTGAGAAAATTGGAGGTTTTTAGGTGCGCCTTATAGTGCGGAAAATACGGTACATTGCGGCTTTTCGCTCAATTTTTCCAAATGTTCCTTAGGCCAGTAAAAACAAACCGCAGTCTGCATATGGCCTCCGAGCCACACTTTGGACAGCCTTTATTTATACCAGGGGTGTCAAACTCATTTTAGCTCAGGGGCCACATGGTGGAAAATCTATTTTACTGGTAAAATCTTGGCATGATAACTTTCCTACAGAAGGTCTTATCTTTTGTCCATGTGATGTCAGATGAAACAAAAATGGAGCTGTTTGGCCACAATACCCAGCAATGTGTTTGGAGGAGAAATCCCAGGAACACCATCCCTACCGTCAAGCATGGTGGTAGTAGTATTATGCTCTGGGCCTGTTTTGCTGCCAATGGAACTAGTGCTTTACAGAGAGTAAATGGGACAATGAAAAAAGAGGATTACCTTCAAATTATTTTTACATTGTGGCTTTTTGCTCAAGTTTTCTTTTTTTTTTTTTTTTTTGCAAGCCAATAAAAACAAACCGCAGTCTGCAAATGGCCTCCGAGCCACACTTTAGACAGCCTTTATTTAAACCAGGGGTGTCAAACTCATTTTTAGCTCGGGGGCCACACGGAGGAAAATCTATTCCCAGGTGGGCCGGACTGGTAAAATCATGGCATGATAACTTAAAAACAAAGACGACTTCAGATTGTTTTCTTTGTTTTACTTTGGCCAAAAATAGAACAAACACATGCTGAAAATGTACAAATCACAAATAATCCTTTTGACAAAACTCTTCAAATTCTGAGGGGGGGGGGGGGGGGGAATGTGTGCGGTTTGAAAAACACAACAAACGTAGACTTTGTCTCAGTGTATCTACAAAGCCAATAAACATGAAGTCACAGCCTATCTGGGATTGAACTAGGGCTGCAACTAACGATTAATTTGATAATCGATTAATCTGTCGATTATTACTTCGATTAATCGATTAATAATCGGATAAAAGAGACAAACTACATTTCTATCCTATCTAGTATTTTATTGAAAAAAAACAGCATACTGGCACCATACTTATTTTGATTATTGTTTCTCAGCTGTTTGTAAATGTTGCAGTTTATAAATAAAGGTTTATTTAAAAAAAAAAAAAAAAAAAAATCTGCGCATGCGCGTACCATAGATCCAACGAATCGATGACTAAATTAATCGGCAACTATTTTAATAATCGATTTTAATCGATTTAATCGATTAGTTGTTGCAGCCCTAGATTGAACAAAATACAAAAACTTGTAGGAGTCTTTTACCAAGGTTTTAATGAACAATTGTTTTAACACAAGTTTTTTTCTCCAGTAGAACGTGACCTCTCAGCCACGTCCGTATCCTCTCTCCCTCTCTGCTCCCGGCCGCTCACTGTTAAAGACAACAGATGACTAGATTACCACGTACCACCTGTGAAATCGAATCACCTGCCAGCTGTGTCTCGCCGTCAGCACATGCCCCCCCGCCCCTATCCGATGGTGCGCCGCCCTCAACACCATCGACAGAGGCGGTGACCTTTGCTCCTGCAGGCGCGCTGATCCCACTCTCCCTCCACAGAGTCAAATACCTCATTTGTCATGTCCAGGTATTAACCCTGTGCTAACTCAACAAACTACACACTCGGATGTAGAAACTGTTGAAGATGGTTGAGTTACACTCACATTTCTAATTTTGGACTTTTAGGGGCATTAAGGATGCCAAAGAACGATGCGTTCGAAGCCGAAGACCTAAAACTGCAGGTTTTGTGTTTTATTTGTTCGAGGGGAGGAGCCACAGCCACACGTTACCACAGCTATATGCGCGTTACTGCGTACCTCTCGCTTGGCCCCGGTATCAAGCGTTTCCTTGCCCAACAGATGTGTTATTGCGACACCCAGTGGACACATTTAGATTGCAGCTCAATTTTATACTTGGCCAATTCATCTCGCGGGCCGCATAAAACCTGTCCGCGGTCCTGATCTGGCCCACGGGCCGTATGTTTGACACCCCTCATTTAAACAATTAAACAGTGGTAATAGCGCGGGGGTCGGCAACCCGCGGCTCTATGCGGCTCTTTAGCGCCGCCCTAGTGGCTCTCTGGAGCTTTTTCCAAAATGTATGAAAAATGGAAAAAGATGAGGGGAAAAAAATATATTTTTTGTTTTAGTATGATTTCTGTAGGAGGACAAACATGACACAAACCTCCCTAATTGTTATAAAGCACACTGTTTATATTAAACATGCTTCACTGATTCGAGTATTTGGCGAGCGCCGTTTTGTCCTACTAATTTTGGCGGTCCTTGAACTCACCGTAGTTTATTTACATGTATAACTTTCTCCGACTTTCTAGGACGTGTTTTATGCCACTTCTTTTTCCGTCTCATTTTGTCCACCAAACTTTTAATGTTGTGCGTGAATGCACAAAGGTGAGTTTTGTTGATGTTATTGACTTGTGTGGAGTGCTAATCAGGCACATTTGGTCACTGCATTAATGCAAGCTAATCGATGCTAACATGCTATTTAGGCTAGCGATATGTACATATTGCATCGTTATGCCTCATTTGTAGCTATATTTGAGGTCATTTAGTTTCCTTTAAGTCCTCTTAATTCAATGTATATCTCATGACACACTATCTGTATGTAATATGGCTTTTAATTTTTTGCGGCTCCAGACAGATTTGTTTTTGTATTTTTGGTCCAATATGGCTCTTTCAACATTTTGGGTTGCCGACCCCTGTAATAGGTGAGGGCGGACCTACGTCACTTCCGCCTACCAATCCCCTAGCAACCGGGAATTCGTTGAAAACAAACCAGCTCACAGCGAACACAGCATTGACAGAAAAAGCTTTTAACGAGCGTTGTGGCTTGGAAGTCGGCGTTAAATCCTTCATTTACGCATTTTTACTTATTCGCATATCGTGTGAAAAAACGAAAATGTATTATTTGCGTCAGACTCGTCTCAGTGAACTTTAAAGCTTCTCAGGCTTAGCTTAGCTTGCTAGTTAGCTTAGCCTGCGCGCTACTAAGAAAGAGACGCGGAAGTTATCAACAACAAGATCGAGTGTTAGTGTATAAAATATTGAGAGATTTGAGGGCTACATGTATTGTTTAAGTACAACAAAGGAGAGTTTAAACAGAGAAGGGGGAGGTGGCAAAATAGCCTAATAAGGAAAGTAATACCAAGATTACGGGTAAATAATACTGGAATGTCCGGCAAAAAAACCCAAAAGAAAGCAGACTGACCCCTAGTAGCCCGGTCCTTGTAAGTTGTAGCCTTATGAAGGCGCAGTACAGCAGGCGAATAATGTACAAAATATATGTCTTTGTATTGAAAAGTCTTGCAGACAGCATTTTGCAACTGTCTTGAAAAGTTGATCAAATGGCAACATGAAAATTATAGGGTTTATTGGTTTTAAAAGACCCAACTGTTAAGTGCAAATTTAAACGAAACCGGTTTTCGAAAATAGCTAGCTAGGCTATAGACTATATAGTATATTACTTACTTAACTTAATCCTCTTCTTCCCGGATGGGAAATAAGGCTTCGACGACTCGACGCCATTCATCTCGCTGCTGTGCTCGTCTCTGTGCCTCGCCCCATGTAAGCTTCATCTCTTTCAGCTCCCCTTCAACTGTTCTTCGCCAGGTGTTCTTTGGCCGCCCTGGCTTACGTTTTCCCGGTGGTGTCCATCTTAACGCTGCCTTTGGTATCCTCTCGTTGTACGGTTTTCGAAAATAGCTAGCTAGGCTATAGACCAGGGGTCACCAACCTTTTTGAAAGCAAGAGCTACTTCTTGGGTACTGATTAATGCGAAGGGCTACCAGTTTGATACACACTTAAATAAATTGCCAGAAATAGCCAATTTGCTCAATTTACCTTTAACTCTATGTTATTGTTCATAATTAATGATATTTACACTTAATTGAACGGTTTAAAAGAGGAGAAAACACGAAAAAAATGACTATTAAATTTTGAAACAGAGTTTATCTTCAATTTCGACTCTTTAAAATTCAAAATTCAACCGAAAAAAAGAAGAGAAAAACTAGCTAATTCGAATCTTTTTGAAAAAGTTAGAAAAATAATTTATGGAACATCATTAGTAATTTTTCCTGATTAAGATTAATTTTAGAATTTGAATGACATGTTTTAAATAGGTTAAAATCCAATCTACACTTTGTTAGAATATATAACAAATTGGACCAAGCTATATTTCTAACAAAGACAAATCATTATTTCTTCTAGATTTTCCAGAACAAAAAATTTAAAAGAAATTCAAAAGACTTTGAAATAAGATTTAAATGTGATTCTACAGATTTTCTAGATTTGCCAGAATAATTGCTTTGAATTTTAATCATAACAAGTTTGAAGAAATATTTCACAAATATTCTTCGTCGAAAAAACAGAAACTAAAATGAAGAATTAAATTAAAATGTATTTATTATTTTTTACAATAAAAAAAATAAATTCACTTGAACATTGATTTAAATTGTCAGGAAAGAAGAAGAAGGAATTTAAAAGGTAAAAAGGTATATGTGTTTAAAAATCCTAAAATAATGTTTAAGGTTGTATTTTTTCTCTAAAATTGTCTTTCTGAAAGTTATAAGAAGCAAAGTAAAAAAAATAAATGAATTTATTTAAACAAGTGAAGACCAAGTCTTTAAAATATTTTCTTGGATTTTCAAATTCTATTTGAGTTTTGTCTCTCTTGGAATTAAAAATGTCGGGCAAAGCGAGACCAGCTTGCTAGTAAATAAATACAATTCAAAAAATAGAGGCAGCTCACTGGTAAGTGCTGCTATTTGAGCTATTTTTAGAACAGGCCAGCGGGCTACTCATCTGGTCCTTACAGGCTACCTGGTGCCCGCGGGCACCGCGTTGGTGACCCCTGCTATAGACTATATAGTATATACCGCATGTTATTTTTGTACAACAACAACTTCAGCTGTCGAACGTTATAAGGTACAAATTCAACAAGTACAACATTAGCACGGACGGTATAGCTAAGTTATGGTTAAGAAGGTGGATTTTTGTTCCTTATATTTACCAGAAATGAAGTGATCCGAACACACGACCCGGGACTTTGGGGGACTCCAGTGAGAACCGTCCTCGTTTTCCCGGTGTAAAGCTGCGAGCCATTTGTCTCGTCTCTGTGGGCTTTTATCACGCTTTGGCAGAACAAAATACAACCTTTGTTTTCCCCGTTTCCAGTTGTGGTTAGCACAACCAAAAACAACACCGTTTTTCGGCATTTTGAAAGCAGAATGACGGGTTTAACCAGCGTAGGTCGACAGGTTAAAGAGTAATGGCAACGGTTTGTTTTCAACGGCAGTCTGGTTGCTATGGCTCGAAGAACCCGTATGTAGCTCAGTTGCCCGGATGTCGGCCCTCACCTATAGCGGAAAGTGTCACAAATTTAAAAAAAATTGTGAAAAACATTGTAGATTAAAAAGTGTGTTTGTGGTCACAGCTGCACTGCCTCTTTTTGCTAGGCAGAATTTCCCAGGCCCGATAACAACTGCCCTGTTAGCCAGAGAAAAGCATTTGCAGATATATGAGTCAAGCTGACAGGAAAAGGAAGTCCATAAGAAGGAACGAAAATGATTGTTCTAAAACTGCATTAACAATGATGCGCCAAGTTTATTGACAAACACTTGTTTTGCAATTGAACATCGCTACCATGTCGTCGTCTTTTTCGCTACAGCTCGCCCCCAGTCTGGTGGATTATTGATTTCTGTTCTGTTCAAGGTTTTATTCCTAAGGGGAGCCAAAGTGCTTACTTCTGTTGGGTTTAATTGGGTTTCTTTGCTTCGTAGTGGTGTTAGAAAAATGAAAAATTACTGTACCGTTAGAGCAGGCCTGGGCAATTATTTCACTCGGGGGGGACAAATTTAGAGAAAAAAATCTGGTAACACAACAGGAACATATTCACCATTAATTAGTTGCTTATTAACATGCAAATTAGTGACATATTGGCTCCTAATTAGTCATTATTAAGTACTTATTAATGCCTTATTCTGCATGGCCTTATTATACAACCCCTTTAGTATGGGGAACATATTCACCATTACTAACCCTAACACCCTAACCCAGGGGTCGGCAACCCGCGGCTCTAGAGCCGCATGCGGCTCTTTAGCGCCGCCCTAGTGGCTCTCAGGAGCTTTTTTAAAAATGTATGAAAAATGAAAAAAGATGAGGAAAAAAAAAAAAGTTTTTGTTTTCATATGGTGTCCGTAGGAGGACAAGCATGACGCAAACCTCCCTAATTGTTATAAAGCACACTGTTTATATTAAACATGCTTCACTGATTTGAGTATTTGGCGAGCGCCGTTTTGTCCTACTAATTTTGGCGGTCCTTGAACTCACCGTAGTTCGTTTACAAGTATAACTTTCTCCGACTTCCTAGGACGTGTTTTATGCCACTTTTTCTGTCTCATTCTGTCCACCAAACTTTTAACGTTGTGCATGAATGCACAAAGGTGAGTTTTGTTGATGTTATTGACTTGTGTGGAGTGCTAATCAGACATATTTGGTCACTGCATGACTGCAAGCTAATCGATGCTAACATGCTATTTAGGCTAGCTATATGTACATATTGCAGCATTATGCCTCATTTGTAGCTATATTTGAACTCATTTAGTTTCCCTTAATTCAATTTATATCTCATGACACACTATCTGTATGTAATATGGCTTTTAATTTTTTGCGGCTCCAGACAGATTTGTTTTTGTATTTTTGGTCCAATATGGCTCTTTCAACATTTTGGGTTGCCGACCCCTGCCCTAACCCTAACCAAATAACTCTAAATGAAGTGTTTGTTACTTAGAATATGTTCCCTTAGTGTCCAAATAACTCTAAATTAAGTCTTTGTTACTTAGGGCAGTGTTTTTCAACCACTGTGCCGTGGCGTGTGCCGTGAGATGCAGTCTGGTGTGCCGTGGGAGATGAGCTATTTTCACCTATTTGGGTTAAAAATACTTTTTGCAAACCGGTAATTGTAGTCCGCAAATGATGTGTTGTTGTTGAGTGTCGGTGCTGTCTAGAGCTCGGCAGAGTAACCGTGTAATACTCTTCCATATCAGTAGGTGGCAGCCGGTAGCTAATTGCTTTGTAGATGAACAAATGATGAACAGAAAAACATTTCAATAATGAATAAAACAAAACACGTCCTGGGCCAAAAATCACTTCATATTCTCTACTGCTCGCTAGTGTTACCATATCTGAGTTATTGTGCAGAAATATGGGGAAATAACTACAAATGTGCGCTACATTCGCTAACCGTGTTACAAAAAAGATCAGTTAGAATAATACATAATGTTGGATATAGAGAACATACAAACCCTTTATTTATTAAGTCAAAAATATTAAAGTTTGGTGATTTGGTAAAATTGCAAACAGCTAAAATGATGTACAAAGCAATATATAACCTGCTACTAAAGAATGTACAACAATTCTTCTCAACGAAAGAGGAGAAATATAACCTTAGAGGAAAAAATCATTTAAAACATTTATATGCACGTACAACACTTAAAACTTTTAGCATATCAGTATGTGGAATCAAATTATGGAATGGATTAAGTAAAGAAGTTAAACATTGTACTGATATGATCCAGTTTAAGAGGTTGTTCAAAATAATAGTGCTTACAAAGTACAAAGAAGAAGAATTATGAGAAATACTTCTAACCTTATTAAAAATAAGATATTCTTCATCTCAGTATGTTAATAATGACTGAATTAATTAATTACATATTATAAAACTGTTGTGTATACTAATTCATAGATGTTATTTTATTATATAAAAAGGTCAGTAAATGATTCTATATCATTGTAAACGCTTTGAAGTGGGAAAGGGGTCGGATTAAATAAGCTTTGCTTCTTCCCACTCCTTTTCGGGCATGATGTAAAATGAAATGATGAAATTGTGTGACGTATTAAGATGTAAGTGTGTTCGAAATAAACTAAAGAAAGAAAGAAAGAAAAAAGATGTCGGGAACGACGCAAATGGTTTGCAGGTAAAAAGGTGTCTAATGCTTAAACCAAAAATAAACAAAAGGTGAGTGCCGCTAAGAAAAGGCATTGAAGCTTAGGGAAGGCTATGCAGAACTAAAACTGAACTGGCTGCAAAGTAAACAAAAACAGAATGCTGGACGACAGCAAAGACTTACAGCGTGTGGAGCAGACGGCGTCCACAAAGTACATCCGTAAATGACATGACAATCAACACCAAAATAGGAGCGAAAGACAAGAACTAAAACACTACACACAGGAAAACACCAAAAAACTCAAAATATGTCACGGCGGGATGTGACAGGTCGTGACAGTACACCTACTTTGAGACAAGAGCTGTAGTGATGCATGCTTGGTTATGGTTTGAATTCACATCAAACAATTGCGAGGACGACTTTTTATTGTCAATATTGGCTGCTGAGTTTAATTTTTTAATGTTTTCTGAAGTGTTACCAAAAAGATGTCTGGGGGCCGGTATATCTATTTTTAGGAACACTAATACAAAACCTCACAATAATGTCTGATTGAATGCTAAAAACATTGAAAAACGGAATGGAATTTAAAACATTTTTTACTGAATGAGACACCCAGAATGTACATGAAAATAAAGAATGTGGGATTTACAATATTAACTATGAACGATAAAACACTAAATATTGACCACATATGAACGTCACACCCCCTCTCCATCCACGTATTTTTGCAATTAAGCGACACAACAAAAATGCAACAAACACAACGAAATATGAACGCGAAGGGTAAAAAAAAACCCACTTATAATGTGATATATCTGATACATCACTAAGCTTTAGAACTTTGTGGTAAAAAGATCTCCTTCCACGTCTGTCCCTGACACCCGCATTTCAGGCTGGCCGCTCTGGAAACACTCTGTGGAAACACTCCCCACCCACACTGCTCGGTGCCTCGTCTGAGCTGCTGTGACGTACATTACCATAGTAACTAATTACATTACCATAGTAACTAGTATATCATGCAAAAGCGCAGATTCCAACCATTGAAATACTTTGTATAGGTCAAGACTTACGGTCATTTCAAAACATCACTGCACATCACGATGGCAGCTACAGTTTCTGTCAGGTTCAAACACTGATGACATCTATTAAACAGACAAAGAAGCAAGGAATCAAACAGAGACAGAATTAAATTTGGCTCAATGCGGGGAAACGCGTAGACCTGCACCCTTGTACAGTGTCCCACCACGCTCTGACGAAAGATTGTACGCCTCCTCTTTTATTTGGACTTTCCCTGATTACATGGCAACAGCTGTTTCTAAAGGAAGGGGGGTCGTAAACAGCCGTCGCCTTTGGTTACAAAACAGTTCAAAGAAAAGGTGCCTGCAGGGGGGGGGGTCACGTCTTGCTTCCTCTCCGCTTTGTAGATCTCGGGTCAAGACAAAATCTTCCTGTGGATTACAATACATCAGGGGTCCCCAGACTACGGCCCGCGGGCCGGATACGGCCCCCCAGCGTCCAAAATCCGCCCCGCGGGAAGTCCCAAGTTGAAAAAAAAATAAAATAAAACTTTTTTTTTTTTTTTGTTATATTATTATTTTTTAAATTTGTCGTTACTAGTCCATTTTCTACCGTCTCCTAGCCACTCAGGCAAATCTTATTGTCTAAAAATGCATTATACCATCGATAACGTGACATGCAGCAAGTGCGCTCTTTAAGTCAATTAGTGCGTGAAAATGTATGGATACATATATATATATATATATTATTTTTTTTTATATATATATATATATATTTACATACATAGACACATATACATATAGACATATATACACATATACATATATACACATATATACACATATACAGTACATATATATACACATATACATATATACACATATACATATATATATATACATGGACATATACATAAACATACACTCACATATATACACATTTACATATACATATACATATATACACACACACACACATTTACATATAATACATATATATATAGATATATATAGCGCGGCCCCCAGCCAAATTGTTTTACCCCAATGCGGCCCCGGAGTCAAAAAGTTTGGGGACCCCTGCAATACATCAAAGAAACCGACACATTCATGTCGCTTCCCATCCTACACAGTGGAGTTTTACAAGCCTTTTGATTGGTAAGATCAAAGACAGCTTTTGTCTTCACTCATTGAAACACAAAGTATTGTGATAACTTAGATACAATTATTCTGACAGTTTCCATCTTAAAGATCTAAAAAAATGTATTTGGGAATGTACGGCGGGCCAGACTGAAAAGCTTAACGGGCCGCATGTGGCCCTCGGGCCTTAATTTGCCCAGGTCTGCATTACAGTATGGACATTCTGAGCCTTGCCAATACTGCCGCACACACTTAATACCGCCGCTCACTGGGTTTTGTTCCGCCATGTCACACTAAGCATGAAAGCCGGGCTCTCGGTGGTATGACGCCTGCAGCGATACTAAGACGCTTCATCAAATGAAGGCTGTCTTCTTAAAGAGAATTAGTCAACTCAGACTACGTTTTAATTCCTCTCTGACAAGTACAGAAAAAAATGAGTATTAACGCACGTGTGTTGTTTCAGGAGCAGCCTACCTGCGCCGATGTTTTCCAGAAACGACTTCAGTATTTGGAGCATACTGAGAAACTGCATTGGGATGGTGAGGAATGCATCTACGGCCCCCATTTTGGTGAGGGCTTTTGACTGATGAATGACTTATTTTTTTGGTTCCAGGAGCTCTCCAAGATCACCATGCCGGTGATCTTTAACGAGCCGCTCAGCTTCCTGCAGCGTCTGACCGAGTACATGGAGCACACCTACCTCATCCACCAGGCCAACGCCACCTCGGACTCCGTTGACAGGATGAAGGTAGACCACGAGTCGAACATGTGACGTGCGATGACCATTAAGTGATCAGGTTGTTGATATCTAGTAAGATATCTATTAGTACGACTTTGGTAAGCTATGAAGCCGCACCGCTTGATGGATTGTACTGTGCTTCAACATACCAATATTATGGCGTGTGTATGAGGTAAGACGTATTATCTGGCATTTTGTTTCGCAATATTATGCAAAAGAAACTTTTCTTACCTTCTGGTGCCTCCATCCATCCATCCATCCATCTTCTTCCGCTTATCCGAGGTCGGGTCGCGGGGACTTGTCCTTTCGGTTATAACCCAAAGCTCATAACCAGATCGACCGGTAAATTGAGAGCTTTGTCTTCCGGCTCAGCTCCTTCTTCACCACAACGGATCGATACAGGGTCCGCATTACTGAAGACGCTGTGTAATAAATCCAAACGTGTATGGGTGTGACTATGTGGTACGTCTAGCTGGTGAGTTTTTCCGTACAATGTTGAAGGTGCGTGTTGTGAGAGGTGCGGGAGTCCAGGAGGGGCAAGGCAGGCTCAGAGGTCCGTGGGCAAACAAGAAGTCAGGGGCAGGAGCGAGGCGTCAAGAGTCCGTGTCCAGGCGAGAGGTCGAGATCCAGGGAGGCTGCAAGAAGACGAAGGGGAATCTGGGGAGACGAGACACGGAAGAACTTCAGGGTGACGACACAGGACAGGACACAATGAGCACAGAGGAGGGGAAACACTGAGAGCAAGGAAGGCGAGGAGAGCTAGAGACGTGTAGGGCTTACTGTACGTAGACAAGTAGCTACGTTCTGGCACTGGAACGCAGGACACGCTGGCTTATGAAGGACGTGGAGCTCTCCTCAGCGGCAGGTGTGTTGATTGCTGATTGAGTGAGCGGAGGCGCGGCCGCAGCAGGAGAGGAACACCCGTGGGCGTGTCCAGAGGCGCGCTCAGAGGTGTGGCGGCAGGAGCTTGAGCCGTAAGAACACCTTGAGGTTCGTGGGACTCCACAGGCACCAGCGGCTCTAAATACCTCTTTGCTGCTTTGCAATGGCCTTTTAGCAGCTTCTCTCTTAATCCCATGAAGTTGTCTGGCAGAGACTTTTTTTAATTTTGCCTTTATGTGCACGAACTCGCCTGTGCTCTGAATCCGCAACACATTTCTTCACATTTCGCTTATCACGCATAAGTTTTTTGGAAATAGCCGATGTTTTCATACCCTATCTTACGCTTTTCAGCAGCAGAGCGATCGTTTTTCTTCCCCATATCGCTTGAAACCTGTGGCCTGCTTAATAATGTGGAACATCACTTCTAAGCGGTTTTCCTTTGATTGGGCTCACTTGGGAGACTATTTATCCCAGGTGCCTGAGATTGATGTAAATGATCGCCAGAGCCTTGAGACACAGTACCATCCATGAGTTTAACGGAAAAACAAAATTAACAAAAAAGTTTTTGACTCTCAAATCCAATTTGCATAATAATTTGGAACACAGTGTACATTCCTTAATTGTTTCCAAACGGCGCCTGTCACGCTGTCACGGCTTGTCACACCAGTTTCTTGGCATATTCCTGTGTTTGAGGATTTAGTACCAGTCTGGGCTGGGCATTGCTCTGGTGTATCGTCAAATCCGTAAGACGATGGCAGCCACTCAAGGAGCCCAAAGGCTGTTCGTTGCAATTGAAGGATTGGGTCGGGCTGTGGGATCACAGTCTGGGGCGATTTCTGAACTGAATCGCAAGATGGATCACATCATGGAGAAGCTTGTTGAAAGGGAAAAATTGGATATGAGAGCCAACGTGGACGAATAGAACAGACAAGCCTTTGTAATGTCTGCTCGCGGAAAAACAAAAATCCTAATCTACAATTTGACTCCCTCGAATGGCCTTGACGCTGCAACAACAGGAGTAGGCTGTTCTGAAAACATCCCCAAGGACTCTCAAAGATGGACGCTTTTGACCTCCCTCCCTCCTCAACGACACCTGGAAGTCGAACTTTGCTTGCATTGCATGCAGAACGGCCGCGGGCCTATGGACACAACACCACTACACCCAAAGACAAGGGGCATGTACACAAACACACACCCCACCCCCACCCAACGCCTTCACCACCGCTTGATTCCCCTTCGGGGGGTGATGGACGGCTGAGTAGCGCTTTATAGCAGCATGCCGGCCTCCAGGGCCCCAACTCCCCACCCCTCTGTTGCGAGTTGTTGTGATTAAATGTAACTTGTTTATGTGTGCTACGGCCAATGAGGTTATTTCCCTTGGATTCAGTCTGGACCTCCTCCCGAGGTTCCAGCCTTTGACTGATATTTTTTACACTTCCCCCCCTTTCCCAATATCACCTTTTTCCCACCTTTTTTAAGGAGCGCCGTAAGTGGCTGATCCGTTGGCGGTCCCGTCTTGTCTCCCTGTAACGTATGTCTACTCTTAGTGGGACTGTGCCGAAAATGTAATTTCAGTTCTGGACAATAATAAAGCATCCTGAATCCTGAAATCACGACAACCACCGCTAACATGCGGCAGTAAAACGGCTGACCAAACAAAACAGAGCCATCGTCATGGACCCACGAGCTGCGGAAGCTAGCTCTCCAATCAGCTAAACGGACTCAAAAACTGTTTGTTGACGTTTTAGTAAAGTGTTTTTTAACTGAAACAATACAAACAGAATGCATTTGTACATTGATAATACTAACACCGACACTAATTTGGAAACGTGTTAGCATATTAGCTAATGCTAACGACGCTAGCTTCATTACATTACGATTAGTACAAATATGGATCAAAACACTCCCACAGACATCACACCTGGGACGGTTTAGTAAGTAAAAATGGTGACATTGTAAAACTTACAAACGTTGCTTGGAGTGATGAATAAAGAATCCATACGAGTAGAAACGCTATGGACGCTATATGGAGACCCATATTAAACAGTAGATTGCTACATGACCTTAGTTCAGAACAGATTAAGAATAAAGTCAACATAGTAGCTAAAGTGCATAAGGCAGACGGAGAAGTGCTAAAGTGCTAGATGCAAGTGTGCTAAATTGTTGCATATAATAAGTGTGCTGAATGAAGAGTAAAAAGCATACATACCCTTGGCATAGTAAGTTAAAGTGCTGGTTTTATTGGACATAGCCCGATTAAACAAGTATTTTTTTTATTTTTTTTTTGTAATTGCATTGTAAATATTTATTTCGGACATGTTAAAAAAAGAAACGCAAAACAAAACAGCAACAATGATTAATCAAAGAAAAAATAAATAGATAAAATTAATAACTGGGGTTTTTCCAAACATGTTTACAGTTACATGTTTACAGTTCTACATACCAACATGTCCGAAAAGGTGTAGGAAAAAGCAGAGTTTATTTATTCATGCCTTATCTTCGAAATATTGCACAAAATATGAATACATAACTTTGAGTGTAAAACTATAAAACCACAGAAATCCATTGGAACTAATGGCGAGTATATCTAGTCTTATTGTAAATCTATGCTCTTTTCTTCCATAGAAGAAACTGTGCAGTTTAACAGACAGGTGCGATAGCCAATCAGATCACAAGTTGCCTTACGTTAAACGTGACTGTGATTGGATACTCACTCGTCACTCCCGAGTATCCAATCACATGTTGTGATTTACGAAAGCAGAAAGTGGCACCGGAGCCATACCCGGCCAGCGGAGAAATCAGCGGCACTCACTTTTTTTAACCAACAAAAAAGCAGAGCAAAACGTTGATTATATGGCAGATATATGTTTGCAGGGGCATTTTCAAGAAGGATATTTAAAGAGAAGCTAAATCTTGTGAAACGAGGTCGGCCGACCCCCGCAAACGGGTTAAGATGTCCTGGCGGTGAAATGGTTTGCCTGCCACTTCCACTCGAATCAACTAACTACAAGCGGTACCAATGGCTTATACGGTGTCCGATACGGGTTTATTGATTTTTAAATGCGCCGAAAAATAGCCCGTTTTGTACACTAGTGACAAATAGTATTTTTCAAGCCGTGGTCATGTGGCGACATAAATTATGGTATTTTGAGAGGTTTTTATTTAAGTAGTTTTACTTAGAGAGTTTTATTTAAAGTCCTGGTCGTGGAACTGTGGACCAGCTCTATACTCTCGGCAGGGTCCTTGAGGGTGCATGGGAGTTTGCCCAACCAGTCTTCATGTGCTTTGTGGACTTGGAGAAGGCATTCGACCGTGTCCCTCTGGAAGTCCTGTGGGGAGTGCTCAGAGAGTATGGGGTATCGGACTGTCTGATTGTGGCGGTCCGCTCCCTGTATGATCAGTGCCAGAGCTTGGTCCGCATTGCCGGCAGTAAGTCGGACACGTTTCCAGTGAGGGTTGGACTCCGCCAAGGCTGCCCTTTTGTCACCGATTCTGTTCATAACTTTTATGGAAAGAATTTCTAGGCGCAGTCAAGGCGTTGAGGGGATCCGGTTTGGTGGTTGCAGGATTAGGTCTCTGCTTTTTGCAGATGATGTGGTCCTGATGGCTTCATCTGGCCAGGATCTTCAGCTCTCACTGGATCGGTTCGCAGCTGAGTGTGAGGCGACTGGGATGAGAATCAGCACCTCCAAGTCCGAGTCCATGGTTCCCGCCCGGAAAAGGGTGGAGTACCATCTCCGGGTTGGGGAGGAGATCTTGCCCCAAGTGGAGGAGTTCAAGTACCTCGGAGTCTTGTTCACGAGTGAGGGAAGAGTGGATCGTGAGATCGACAGGCGGATCGGTGCGGCGTCTTCAGTAATGCGGACGCTGTATCGATCCGTTGTGGTGAAGACGGAGCTGAGCCGGAAGGCAAAGCTCTCAATTTACCGGTCGATCTACGTTCCCATCCTCACCTATGGTCATGAGCTTTGGGTTATGACCGAAAGGACAAGATCACGGGTACAAGCGGCCGAAATGAGTTTCCTCCGCCGGGTGGCGGGGCTCTCCCTTAGAGATAGGGTGAGAAGCTCTGCCATCCGAGGGGAGCTCAAACTAAAGCCGCTGCTCCTCCACATCGAGAGGAGCCAGATGAGGTGGTTAGGGCATCTGGTCAGGATGCCACCCGAACGCCTGTTTAGGGCACATCCGACCGGTAGGAGGCCACGGGGAAGACCCAGGACACGTTGGGAAGACTATGTCTCCCGGCTGTCCTGGGAACGCCTCGGGATCCCCCGGGAAGAGCTGGACGAAGTGGCTGGGGAGAGGGAAGTCTGGGCTTCTCTGCTTAGGCTGCTGCCCTTGCGACCCGACCTCGGATAAGCGGAAGAAGATGGATGGATGGATGGATTTATTTAAGTAGGACATCACTGAAGGCCTAGGTGGGAAACGCACGGCCCGCTAATTGTAACATTTTAATAGACAAATATTTATTTTATGGTTTTATTATTTTTTTGTTTGCCTCACCCGCTTCCATTGACCGCACGTTCCGATCCCTAGTCAAGATGCTAACTCGTACCCAGAAACCCGCTATTTTTATGCGTAATTTATTACATTTAATTATTTATTATTTTACAGTGCGTGGCGGCCTTCGCTGTGTCTGCCGTGGCGTCCCAGTGGGAGAGGACGGGCAAACCCTTCAACCCACTGCTGGGAGAAACCTACGAACTGGTCAGGTAAGAACTGGGATCGGTTCCGGCATCAATCCCTGCGTCTCATCCCTGCTGCCACCCATCAATCCAGGGAGGACCTGGGCTTCCGGCTCCTGTCGGAGCAAGTTAGCCACCATCCTCCTGTTAGCGCCTTTCACGCCGAGGGCCTCCAGCAGGACTTTGTGTTCCATGGGTCCATCTACCCGAAACTCAAGTTCTGGGGCAAGAGCGTGGAGGCGGAGCCCAAAGGAGTCATCACGCTGGAGCTACCCAAGTAAGGACATTATTATTATGAAAATACTTCTTTTCACTAACGGAATCATAACATTTTACTTAATTGGTCCCTACTTAATTTGTCCCTTGGCAAGTTTCACTGCAATAAGCTTCTGGCAAGCTTCTGGTTGAATTTTTGACCACTCCTCTTAAAAAAATTGATGCAGTTCAGCTAAATGTGTTGGTTTTCTGACATGGACTTGTTTCTTCAGCATTGTCCACACGTTTAAGTCAGGACTTTGGGAAGGCCATTCTAAAGACCTTAATTGTAGCCTGATTTAGCCATTCCTTTACCACTTTACACGTGTGTTTGGGGTCATTGTCCTGTTGGAACACTCAACTGCGCCTAAGACCCAACCTCCGGGCTGATGATTTTAGGTTGTCCTGAAGAATTTGGAGGTAATCCTCCTTTTTCATTGTCCCATTTACTCTCTGTAAAGCACCAGCTCCATTGGCAGCAAAACAGGCCCAGAGCATAATACTACCACCACCATGCTTGATGGTAGATATGGTGTTCCTGGGATTAAAAGCCTCACCTTTTATCCTCCAAACATATTGCTGGGTATTGTGGCCAAACAGTTTCATTTTTGTTTCATCTGACATCACATGGACAAAGATAAGACCTTCTGGAGGAAAGTTCTGTGATTTTTTTAATGTTTACAGTTCCACATTCAGTGTTTCCCACACATTCATTTATTTGTTGCGGCCCGCCACGAAAGATTTAAGGCCGCCACAAAAAAAAATTAAAAAAAAATTATTTATTTATTTTTTGTTTTTTGTTTTTTTGTGTCCTGTCCAGCTTCTCAGGCAAATCATATAGTTGATGTAGATGCCCATATCGGCTGTTCAGATTTACTTTACAAAAGAGAAGTGTAGGATCAAGATTTTTGGAGCTCTTTGTTCAGTGGATCAGATGTTTGATGAAGCTTTGTGTCTATCTACCACCACTACTGTTTTCTGTTTATTTGTTACTGACTGTGGCAGGACACCTCTGCCTCTGTTTCACTTTATGTTGCTGGTAAGTAATATGGTTGTAGTAGTAGGCTAAAGTTAAATTATTTAGTATGCACTAATTAAAGGGGCAGAGCTTTAAGAGACATTTTAGCTCTTATATTTTTATAAGATATATTTTTTGTAAGACCCACAATTAATACATATATTTCAGTGAATAACTTATTGTTCAAATCTGTATATAAATATGTACATAAAGTGTTGCAATTATATTGTAAAATGGATGGATGGATGGATGGATGGACGTTTAAAACAAAACTGTTATTATTAATTAGTAAGTATACATTTTTTGAGCCTTTTTAGAGAAAATCATATCATTGTAGTAAATTATGCAAATTACTTGATGATGTCATGGTGACCACGCCCCCACCGCCACAGGTATCTTGGCAGTTTATGGGAAACACTGACATTCCAACATGTCCGAAAAGGAGTAGGAAGAAGCAGAGCTTATTTGTTCATCTCTAATCTTTGGAATATGAAATATTGCTCAAAATATGAATACGTAAGTTTGAGAATAGAACTATAAAACCATAGAAATCCATTGGAACTAATGGCAAGTATATCTAGTCTGCTCTTTTCTTCGACGATGGCGTATAAGGCATCAGCTACGTTAGTCGAAAGATAAGCTCACAAGCCAGCGAAAATGAGTTTTTAAAAAAAAAAACAAGTCTTTGGAGAGGTTTATAGCTAAGGGAAAAAACAGACTTAATTCTGCATTAAGGTGAGTTGTGTTTTTCATGCACCTTTTGTTGCTGTCTTTTTGCCACAGGATAAAACGGTCCCTGGTGCAAAAGAGGTTATGGACCCGTGCTGTAATTAACCGGATCCTAATCATTATTTCAGTACATTAGTCTGTGACATTTTGTGCTGCTGCTTTGTGTCAAACATGTGCCTGGCTCTAATGAAGGCTGGAAACAAATGCAGCGAAGCTCCGTCTGTCAAATGTGTGTGTGTGTGTGTGTGCGTGTGTGTGTGTGTGCAGGCACAATGAGGCGTACACTTGGACCAACCCTACCTGCTGTGTCCACAACATCATTGTGGGCCAGCTGTGGATCGAGCAGTACGGCAGTGTGGAGGTCATCAACCACAGGTAAGAGCAGCCTCGTCCCCAAAGTCTTTTTTGCTGGTCGACGCCACGTCTCAATCAGTCCACTGCGTGTAATGTTCCTGTTGCTGACCAAACACTAGTACCCACTGAGGCCCGTTAACACCTTAATAACACAGTATGTTATTTGTTGGAGGCATCTCTTTTATGGATGAGTGCTACTTGTCTTCAGATCACTTCTGCTCCATCTCACTGAACTTTCTTTCTTATAGTCCTTTTTGTCAATTCTCTCTATCTTTCAGTCCATCTCTCTGTATCTCTCTCTGTCTCACACTATATACTGTATCACTATGGCTCACTATATATCACTATATCTCACACTATACATCACTATATCTCACACTATATATCACTATATATCACCATGTTTCACACTATACATCACTATATATCACTATGTATCTCACTATATATCACTATGTATCTCACTGTATATCACTATATCTCACACTATACATCCCTGTCTCACACTATATATCACCATGTTTCACACTGTACATCACTATATATCACTATGTATCTCACTATATATCACTATGTATCTCACTGTATATCACTATTTCTCACACTATACATCACTATGTCTCACACTATACATCACTATGTCTCACACTATATATCACTATGTCTCACACTATATATCACTATGTCTCACACTATATATCACTATATAGCACCATGTTTCACACTATACATCACTATATCTCACACTATACATCACTATGTCTCACACTATATATCACTGTCTCACACTATATATCACTATGTATCTCACTATATATCACTATGTCTCACACTATATATCACTATGTCTCACACTATATATCACTATGTCTCACACTATATATCACTATATAGCACTATGTCTCACACTATACATCACTATGTCTCACACTATATATCACTGTCTCACACTATATATCACTATGTCTCACACTATATATCACTATATAGCACCTTGTCTCACACTATACATCACTATGTCTCACACTATATGTCACTGTCTCACACAATATATAACTATGTCTCACACTATATATCACTATATAGCACCATGTTTCACACTATACATCACTATATATCACTATGTATCTCACTATATATTACTATGTCTCACACTATACATCACTATGTCTCACACTATATATCACTATGTCTCACACTATATATCACTATGTCTCACACTATATATCACTATATAGCACCATGTTTCACACTATACATCACTATGTCTCACACTATACATCACTAAGTCTCACACTATATATCACTATGTCTCACACTATACATCACTATACAGCACCATGTTTCACACTATACATCACTATATATCACTATGTATCTCACTATATATCACTGTCTCACACTATACATCACTGTCTCACACTATATATCACCATGTTTCACACTATACATCACTATGTATCTCACTATATATCACTATGTCTCACACTATATATCACCATGTTTCACACTATATATCACTATGTATCTCACTATGTATCTCACTATATATCTCACTATATATCACTATGTATCTCACTATATATCACTATGTCTCACACTATATATCACCATGTTTCACACTATACATCACTATGTCTCACACTATATACCACTATATATCACCATGTTTCACACTGTACATCACTATATATCACTATGTATCTCACTATATATCACTATGTATCTCACTGTATATCACTATTTCACACACTATACATCACTATGTCTCACACTATACATCACTATGTCTCACACTATATATCACTATGTCTCACACTATATATCACCATGTTTCACACTATATATCACTATGTATCTCACTATATATCACTATGTATCTCACTATATATCACTATGTATCTCACTATATATCACTATGTCTCACACTATATATCACCATGTTTCACACTATACATCACTATGTCTCACACTATATATCACTATATATCACCATGTTTCACACTGTACATCACTATATATCACTATGTATCTCACTATATATCACTATGTATCTCACTGTATATCACTATTTCACACACTATACATCACTATGTCTCACACTATACATCACTATGTCTCACACTATATATCACCATGTTTCACACTATATATCACTATGTCTCACACTATATATCACCATGTTTCACACTATATATCACTATGTATCTCACTATATATCACTATGTATCTCACTATATATCACTGTGTATCTCACTATATATCACTATGTCTCACACTATATATCACCATGTTTCACACTATACATCACTATGTCTCACACTATATATCACTATATATCACCATGTTTCACACTGTACATCACTATATATCACTATGTATCTCACTATATATCACTATGTATCTCACTGTATATCACTATTTCACACACTATACATCACTATGTCTCACACTATACATCACTATGTCTCACACTATATATCACCATGTTTCACACTATATATCACTATGTCTCACACTATATATCACTATATCTCACACTATACATCACTATGTCTCACACTATATATCACTATATATCACCATGTTTCACACTGTACATCACTATATATCACTATGTATCTCACTATATATCACTATGTATCTCACTGTATATCACTATGTCTCACACTATACATCACTATGTCTCACACTATACATCACTTTGTCTCACACTATATATCACTATGTCTCACACTATATATCACCATGTTTCACACTGTACATCACTATATATCACTATGTATCTCACTATATATCACTATGTATCTCACTGTATATCACTATTTCTCACACTATACATCACTATGTCTCACACTATACATCACTATGTCTCACACTATATATCACTATATAGCACCATTTTTCACACTATACATCACTATATATCACACTATACATCACTATGTCTCACACTATATATCACTATGTATCTCACTATATATCACTATGTCTCACACTATACATCACTATGTCTCACACTATACATCACTATGTCTCACACTATATATCACTGTCTCACACTATACATCATTATGTCTCACACTATATAGCACCATGTTTCACACTATACATCATTATGTCTCACACTATATATCACTGTCTCACACTATATATCACTATATAATAAATAATGATAAATGGGTTGTACTTGTATAGCGCTTTTCTACCTTCAAGGTACTCAAAGCGCTTTGACAGTATTTCCACATTCACCCATTCACACACACATTCACACACTGATGGCGGGAGCTGCCATGCAAGGCGCTAACCAGCAGCCATCAGAGGCAAAGGGTGAAGTGTCTTGCCCAAGGACACAACGGACGTGACTAGGTAGAAGGTGGGAATTGAACCCCAGTAACCAGCAACACTCCGATTGCTGGCACAGCCACTCTACCAACTTTGCCACGCCTAGCACCATGTTTCACACTATACATCACTATATCTCACACTATACATCACTATGTCTCATACTATATATCACTATGTCTCACACTATATATCACTATATATCACTATGTCTCACACTATACATCACTATGTCTCACACTATATATCACTATGTCTCACACTATATATCACTATATAGCACCATGTTTCACACTATACATCACTATATCTCACACTATACATCACTATGTCTCACACTATATATCACTATGTCTCACACTATATATCACTATATCTCACACTATACATCACTATGTCTCACACTATATATCACTATACAGCACCATGTTTCACACTATACATCACTATATATCACTATGTATCTCACTATATATCACTATGTCTCACACTATACATCACTATGTCTCACACTATATATCACTATGTCTCACACTATATATCACTATGTCTCACACTATATATCACTATGTCTCACACTATATATCACTATATAGCACCATGTTTCACACTATACATCACTATATCTCACACTATACATCACTATGTCTCACACTATATATCACTATGTCTCACACTATATATCACTATACAGCACCATGTTTCACACTATACATCACTATATATCACTATGTATCTCACTATTTATCACTATGTCTCACACTATACATCACTGTCTCACACTATATATCACCATGTTTCACACTATACATAACTATATATCACTATGTATCTCACTATATATCACTATGTCTCACACTATATATCACCATGTTTCACACTATATATCACTATGTATCTCACTATATATCACTATGTCTCACACTATATATCACCATGTTTCACACTATATATCACTATGTATCTCACTATATATCACTATGTCTCACACTATATATCGCCATGTTTCACACTATACATCACTATGTCTCACACTATATATCACTATGTATCTCACTATATATCACTATGTATCTCACTATATATCACTATGTCTCACACTATATATCACCATGTTTAACACTATACATCACTATGTCTCACACTATATATCACCATGTTTCACACTATACATCACTATACATCACTATGTATCTCACTATATATCACTATGTCTCACACTATACATCACTATGTCTCACACTATATATCACTATGTCTCACACTATATATCACTATATAGCACCATGTTTCACACTATACATCACTGTCTCACACTATACATCACTAAGTCTCACACTATATATCACTATGTCTCACACTATATATCACTATACAGCACCATGTTTCACACTATACATCACTATATATCACTATGTATCTCACTATATATCACTATGTCTCACACTATACATCACTGTCTCACACTATATATCACCATGTTTCACACTATACATCACTATATATCACTATGTATCTCACTATATATCACTATGTCTCACACTATATATCACCATGTTTCACACTATATATCACTATGTATCTCACTATATATCACTATGTATCTCACTATATATCACTATGTATCTCACTATATATCACTATGTCTCACACTATATATCACCATGTTTCACACTATACATCACTATGTCTCACACTATATATCACTATATATCACCATGTTTCACACTGTACATCACTATATATCACTATGTATCTCACTATATATCACTATGTATCTCACTGTATATCACTATTTAACACACTATACATCACTATGTCTCACACTATACATCACTATGTCTCACACTACATATCACCATGTTTCACACTATACATCACTATATATCACTATGTCTCACACTATATATCACTATATCTCACACTATACATCACTATGTCTCACACTATATATCACTATATATCACCATGTTTCACACTGTACATCACTATATATCACTATGTATCTCACTATATATCACTATGTATCTCACTGTATATCACTATGTCTCACACTATATATCACTATGTCTCACACTATATATCACTATGTCTCACACTATATATCACTATGTATGTCACTGTATATCACTATGTCTCACACTATACATCACTATGTCTCACACTATATATCACTATACAGCACCATGTTTCACACTATACATCACTATATATCACTATGTATCTCACTATATATCACTGTCTCACACTATATATCACTATGTCTCACACTATATATCACTATGTCTCACACTATATATCACTATGTCTCACACTATATATCACTATATAGCACCATGTTTCACACTATACATCACTATATCTCACACTATACATCACTATGTCTCACACTATATATCTCTATGTCTCACACTATATATCACTATGTCTCACACTATATATCACTGTGTCTCACACTATATATCACTATACAGCACCATGTTTCACACTATACATCACTATATATCACTATGTATCTCACTATATATCACTATGTCTCACACTATACATCACTGTCTCACACTATATATCACCATGTTTCACACTATACATAACTATATATCACTATGTATCTCACTATATATCACTATGTCTCACACTATATATCACCATGTTTCACACTATATATCACTATGTATCTCACTATATATCACTATGTCTCACACTATACATCACCATGTTTCACACTATATATCACTATGTATCTCACTATATATCACTTTGTCTCACACTATATATCACCATGTTTCACACTATACATCACTATGTCTCACACTATATATCACTATGTATCTCACTATATATCACTATGTATCTCACTATATATCACTATGTCTCACACTATATATCACCATGTTTCACACTATACATCACTATGTCTCACACTATATATCACTATGTATCTCACTATATATCACTATGTATCTCACTATATATCACTATGTCTCACACTATATATCACCATGTCTCACACTATACATCACTATGTCTCACACTATATATCACCATGTTTCACACTATACATCACTATACATCACTATGTATCTCACCATATATCACTATGTCTCACACTATATATCACTATGTTGCTGTCTCTCTCGCCCTCACGATGTTTCTCTCTCCATCTATTTGTCTTTCTCTCTCGTCTGTCTCTCTCTCACTCGCCCTCTCTGTCAACCCTCATCTCTGTCTGTGTCTCCCTTTCTCTCTCCCTCTATCTGTCTCTCTCTCTCTCTCTCTCCCCGGGTATGTGTCTCTCTCTCACTGTCACTCTCTCTGTCTGTCTCCCCCTCTCTCTGTCACTCTCTCCATCTCTGTGTCTTTCTTTCATCTATCTGTCTCTCTCTCTCACTCGCCCTCTGTCTGTCTCTCTTTCCCTCTCTCGCTCTCCTCTCTCTGTCTACCTTTTTGTCTGTTATGTCTCTCTCTCTCACTCTCTCTCCTCTCTCTCTCTCTCTCTCTCTCTCTCTCTGTGTCCCCTTCTCTCTGTGTCACTCTCCCTCTCTCAGGCCCCTCTCTCTCTTTATCTTTGTCTTGCTGTCTTTCTCTGTCTCTCTCTCTCTCTCTCTCTCTCTCTCTCTCTCTCTCTCTGTCTATAGCTGCGTTTCCATTACACCCAGAAATGCGCAAAACGTAAAATCGCAAGCAGAAAATGGTAATGAAACACCCGTATTTAAAAAAAACAACAACAACTTAGAATATCGCCAAAATATTTGTATGCTCTCACGGACTACGTTCACACGGCAGGCCAAGGTGGCCCCAATCTGATTTTTTTGGAGATCTGATTTTTTTTCCCGCAGATTTCAACACAATAATTGAGATACGGAAGTACGAAAGAGGTTATATAACATGTTAAGAGCCTTTTGATTTACAGAGTTTTTAATTGTATATAACGTTGCAATAATTTGTGTCATCTTTGTCTTGAGTATATTTATGTGCAGTTTCCAATTTAATTTGTCTCTATATAGTGTCAGGTTCAAACACTGATGACATCTATTAAACAGACAAGAAGTAAGGAATTAAACAGAGACGGAATTAAATTTGGCTCAATTGAGGAGAAACGTCTGGGCTGTGCTCTTGAACAGTCTCCCACCACGCTCTGACGAAAGATTGTACGCCTCCTCCTTTATTTGGACTTTCCCTGATTACATGGCAACAGCTGTTTCTAAAGGAAGGGGGTTGTAAACCGCCGCTGCCTTTGGGCCGCTTTGTAGATCTCGGGTCAAGATAAAATCTTCCTGTGGATTACAATACATCAAAGAAACCGACACCTTCATGTCGCTTCCCATCCTACACAGTGGAGTTTTACAAGCCTTCTGATTGGTAAGATCAAAGACAGCTTTTGTCCTCTTGCCGGGAACTCATGACCACACAAAAGTTTTGTGATCACTAAGATACAATTTTTCTGACATATAGATTCCAAAAAATGTAGTTGAATACATCCTTTCTATCTATATTTACAGTATTGCGCTGAAGTTTGGGGGCACACCTACAGGGACACTATTGAACCGCTGTTTAAGCTCCAGAAAAAGGCAATTAGAATTATACATTATGTCCCATTTAGAGCACATACCAATGATCTGTTCATAATGAGTCATTTTCTTAAACTACATGATATAATCCAATACAGTAGCCTTCAAGTTGTGTTTATGGCCTCACAAAGGGCTCTACCTGCAAATATACACAGTCTGTTTTCACTCAGAGACGGTCCACATGAACTCAGGGGTGTCATAACATGATGAATTCCACATTCAAGACTCAAACTTTATAGCGTGACAATGAGCATTATTACACTAAAAATGGAGCAATACGAATACCAATAGAAATAGCGCTATTGATAATGAACAATACCAATACTTTACCTTTATTATCAACAATACATTTGTTCAAATGCAACAATACATATACGTAATGATAACTTGAGATATGAAAGAATGCAGAAAAATGGAGGGGAAGAAAGAGAAGCAACCTACATTAACCTTGTAGATTGTTATAGTAACAATAGGTTAAGCTTTGTCAGTGTGCCATATGTTATACCCAGTTTACCCTAGGGCAACAACATTAATATATGTTTGATGTAACGTGATTATGTGAGAAATTAAACTTCTAGCCTAAGAGTGTTCAACCTTACGGTAAAACAAATATGTTGTTGGGAAACTATCAAAAACATGACTAGTTGTTTGGACTATCTCAACTGTGGGACACAGGTGCAAAAGAACTCACTGTGGAATAATTGACATAACACACCAGACAAGGCTTCAGAAGACGAAAGATACCCCAGGCAAGATGTTATTCTTGTTCTGAAATTGTCATGTATCCATCAAATCTGCTGTTGAAACTTGGACTATATAACCAACATATAAGTTGATTGTAAATTAAGGGCGGGACATGGATAAGCATTCTTGCTTTTTTTTCCCTGCATCCCTTTTCGGTGGGTGCCGTTGCATGTCTGTCATATTACAAAGAGTGATGAAGTGTTGCTATATATGTCTGTCTGCCGGAATAAATACATTCATTCATATCTCCATATCATCAATTCTTATCTGACTGAAAATGTGACCAAATCTGCTTGTGTGGTGTTCTGGTCTGTGAACCCGTTTTCATTTTTTATTCAAAGAAAAATGATACAATTAATTCATTTTTCAAACTGAGACTCACTGACTTTGGCTCAATTTCTGTGAAGAACATATATAAGAATACATATTTAATGACCACACACCATACACCCACCCTACACATTTCTATTACATATAAGATGTCTGGGTCTAATAGAAGTGTGGAAATTGATGTTCTGTGTACCACACACACACAACAGGCCTAGACAGGAGGAGGACAGAGTGTAGATACACAGAACATCAGAGGGTCAAATGTGCGAGAAAATGAGAGCAGACAGTGTTGACAAACAATGTTGCAACCTTGTGTGCAGAAACACAAAAGAAGAATCCCTGTGGGATGCAGAAACTGGCAGAGAAATTTTCCGTGCAACGTTCATATTGTTAGTCAGCCAGCGTTGCATTTTGTGGCTTTTAATGCCTCACAATCAAACACTTTTATGTTAAAATACTGAACATATGTTTTATTGGGATAAGGTAAACGTCTGTTCAGTATTTGAACATAAAAGTGTTTGATTGTGAGGCATTAAAAGCCACAAAATGCAACGGGTCCGTCAGAACCACAAACGCTGGCTGAGTAACAACAATATGAACATTACACAAGGGTTAATTTTCCCATTTCCAAATTCAACTCCGTCACCCACTTACTTGTGGGCTATGAATTTATTCTTCTGGTTCAACTTCCTGCTTACAGTTTTTTAAATGATTCCTATGATGTTCCCAGTTTATATTTTTTTAAATGTAAATATTGGTTCATGCTTGGAGCAATGCGATAAATTACATTTGTCTTCCGCTCCACATTTGCATATGTCTATGGAGTCAAGGGGAGTTTAATCCCGATTTGATCTAGATTGGGCATGAAAGGCAACGTAAACACTTCTGCTCCTGTCAAATCAGATCAGGTTGCAATTTGTCGTGCCGAAGCAGGAAACGTATTGCTCGGTGTCTCCTCGGAGCCTGAATAGTCTGGATGTGTCTGTGGAATTACCTCATTTTAGCTGTGAACATGCTGCATTGTTGTCTGCGCTCCCTCAGTGCTTCTCTTCCTGTCTGTTTGTCCAGAACCGGAGAAAGATGCTGCCTGAATTTTAAACCGTGCGGGCTTTTCGGCAAAGAACTGCACAAGGTTGAAGGGTACATCCTTGATAAAAGGTAAACGTCACACAAGGGGGTTTGCAAAGCTCAGCCCCGGGGGTAATTTGGGGCTATTAGCTCGTTTTTTTGTTTTTTTTTTATCGGCCTGCAGCGCAAGAAAAATAAAGATGGAAATGCACTTGGAGAAAATGTTTAGAATGTGATACTAATTTTTTAAAATATAAAAAAAAAATCACGACCTGGCCCATTGATTTTACACATATTGCTCATATTAATCTCCGACAGCTTGTCGTGTAACTGGTTTCACATGTAAGTGTAATTAGAAACTTGCCCACCCGTCTTTATTCCTCGTGCACTTCCATTACACCGAGCCCTAGTGCTGAGTAGGAAGTACACTGCAAAAAGTCAGTGTTCAAAAACAAGAAGAAAAAAAAATACAAAAATGAGGGGTATTTTATTTGAACTGAGCAAAATTATCTGCCAATAGAACAAGAAAATTTGGCTTGTCAAGACTTTCCAAAACAAGTAAAATTAGCTAACCTCAATGAACTCAAAAATACCTTAAAATAAGTATATTCTCACTAAGTGCTCTTTTCTTGGTAGAAAAAAAAGAGACCTTTTTGCTCAATATGTTGAAAAATATTCTTAAATTAAGTAAATGCTAGTGCCATTATCTTGACATAATGATACCGTATTTCCTTGAATAGCCGCAGGGGCGCTAATTCATTTAAAACCTCTTCTCACTCCTACGCTTACCAAAAGCATGCGGGATGGGCAAGCATGCGCTAATTATTTTAAAACCTATTCTCACTCCGGCGCTTACCTTATCATGAAAAGCACTTTTAATATAAAAAAAACGTCATTATGGTCTTACCTTTACTTAAATGATGTCCATGTGCAGCTGCTTCTGATCAAAGGCAGTCTTCCTTATCTTTCTTCAGTTTTAAAAGTCTCTGGAGATATTCCTTCAATTATTACCTCCTGCTTCGATTGAAAGTCCAGTTTAGAAAACTGTTTTATTTTAGATATGTAATCCTCCATGGTAAAAGTGCAAGCAAATGATCGCTGCTCAGCTTGCTGCTTGTTGTCTTCTTCTGCAGCACCGGTCTTCTGCAGTACTGGTAGTCGCAAGAAGGATCACTAGCGCCCTCTACCACCAGGAGGTGGGAGTCATTTAATGACTCATATTAGACCCAGCGGAAGTGCCAAGCATGCGCTAAATATTTAGCGAAACGAGTTTAACCGGGCAGGCGAATACTATATTCCCGGCGGCAATTCAAGGAAATACGGTATGCATCATGATATTTTTTTTCATGCTTGAAGTAAGAAATTATTACTTTAAAAAAGCAGTTCTATACTTGTGAGTGTTGATGACACAGCTTTGCAACAGTTGATATTCTAGTTTCAAGCATGTTTTACTCAATATAGGTCATCAAATCTCAGCAACAAGCTGTAATATCTTACTGAGATCATTTAGGACCAAAACCCTTAAAACAAGTAAAACACTCTAACATAAAATCTGCTTAGTGAGAAGAATTATCTTATTTAGACAGAAAATAAGCAAATATCACCCTTATTTGAGATATTTCATCTTACTTGGATTTCAGTTTTTGCAGTGTAGCAATGGCATCGCTCACACTTGCCGTGATGAAGATGAAAGACTTTGCACCAAACACGTCGTTAATCTGGCCCGGCAGCCATTCAACATACCGGAATATTCTCATCCTTCATTGCGCTTTTGAGCCCGAGTACGATTTAATGTGCTTTAAGTATACTTAGTTTTGATCATTTTTAAATCAGAACCGGCAGCGTGAAGTACTTTAGCCGGACTCCAATTACCGTGCAAATTATTAATTATCTATTCAGTTAGTAATTTGGTGGCTTAAAACACCGCTCTCGCAGAAATGTGTTTGGAAACTGTGGGAATGCCAGCCAGCAGGGATTACAGGGAACTACACAAAAACACTTAGCAGATGGCTCATTGGGAAATGTGAGATAAAGGTTGTTTTTTTTTGCTGTGCATTTAACGCACAGAACTTGTGAAATAAGTAGAGCACACACTTAAAAACAAGTTAGGCTGCAACAGTGTGTTGGAAAACATTTATATAACATTATATACTAGTGTATGTTTTACAATTGTACTGTTCTTGCTGTGGTTTGTTCATCCTGAGTGTAGCAACTTCCCCTTTTTATTCGCCTTCCACCAAGCTCTCCTTTCTCTTGTTTGAAACCTGCCACCCCCTCCAGAATCTAAAAAAAGACCATTTTGTTTGACTACTTTATTAGACATTTTCCAATATGACATTATATACCATTGTATATTTTACAATTGTACTGTTCTTGCTGTGGTTTATTCATCCTGAGTGCAGCAACTTCCCCTTTTTATTTGCCTTCCACCAAGCTCTCCTTTCTCTTGTTTGAAACCTGCCACCCCCCTCCAAAATCTAAAATAGACAATTTTGTTTGACCACTTTATTAGAAATTTTCCAATACGACATTATATACCAGTGTATGTTTTACAATTGTACTGTACTTGCTGTGGTTTATTCATCCTGAGTGTAGCAACTTTCCCATTTTATTCACTCATTCCGAAAGTCTATGTTGCTGAGCAAAACACATTGTGTTAGTTTAAGCCCATTCTGACTAAGTTACTGTGACCTGTATCTCTTCCTCCTACTTTCTACTTCTTGGAAACTATCGACTCCTTCGTTACATCATTTTCGGAGCAGCCAGGTGCCTTCCACCAAGCTCTCCTTTCTCATGACTGAAACCTGTCAATCCTCCTCCAAAATCTAAAAATAGACAATTTTGTTTGACCACTTTATTAGAAATTTTCCAATACGACATTATATACCATTGTATGTTTTATAATTGTACTGTTCTTGCTGTAGTTTATTCATCCTGAGTGTAGCAACTTTCCCTTTTTATTCGCTCATTCCGAAAGTCTATGTTGCTGAGAAAAACACATTGTGTTAGTTTAAGCCCATTCTGACTAAGTTGCTCTGAACTGTATCTCTTCGTCCTACTTTCTACTCTCTACTCCTTTGAAACTATCGACTCCTTCGTTACATCATTTTCGGAGCAGCCCGGTGCCTTCCACCAAGCTCTCCTTTCTCCTGACTGAAACCGGACACCCCCCTCCATAAGCCAAAAAAATAAATTTTGTTTGACTACTTTATTAGAAAATGTCCAATACGACAGATGCCGATAGAAAGCTGCAATTCATTTTGTTGTTTAACTATCCCTCTTGCAGCAAGAAAACAAACACAACATGACTTTGTTTTGTGTGTGTTTTGTGCATGGAAGCAAGAAGAAGCTGTGTGCGCTCTACGGCAAGTGGACAGATTGTCTTTATGTCATCGATCCCGCCGCCATAGAGGCTCACAGGAAGAACGACCGGAAAGGAGCAGGGAGCATAAACAAGAAGGTATTGACTCTCTGTGGCATTATTATAATATGTGTAATATTACACTTACCGAACATGTGCCCTTTATAGTTTCTTCAGGATTTTGCGGGCTTTTTTTATTTTTATTGTCG
>NC_084757.1:13751399-13806399 GCF_033978785.1 Entelurus aequoreus | reverse complement strand
TGATGATGTTCCTTCGCCAGCCAGCGACAGCGTAGAGATGATACCCGGCAGCCAGCTTCTGTGGAGGATTGCCCCCAGGCCAGCCAACACAGCCCAGGTCAGACAGCATGGATGTGCATGTGCAGCCCGGCAATAACGACGTACACACGAGACTTACCGTCCAGGATCAAAATCCAGTACATAAAATATTAATCGGGGAGGTAACTAGAAAGAGAATGCCTTTGCATGCATTTTATAGTAATATTTTTTTTTTTCGTTATCGTTCCACACATGATTAATTAGATTGAGCTAAAATAACATTAAAGTGTAATTTTTCTTTTATATGCTTAAATATATTTAGGTCACTGTTCAACTGTTTAGCAGCTTTTGCTCCAAAGCACTTCCTCTTCAAACCATAATCATGAGGGGTGCTGAAAAAAATATGTTGATTCTAATTAATACATTTCAAAATAAAAAATATGTATGTTTCTATATATCCTTATATATATATATATGTATATAAGTACAGTATATATACATCAGTTTATATATACGTGTGTGTATACACAATATACATATATGTATGCGTGTATATACAGTAGTGATCAAAAGTTGACATACACCTGTAAAGAACATAATGTCATGGCTGTCTTGAGTTTCCAATCATTTCTACAACTCTTATTTTTTTGTGATAAAGTGATTGGAGCACATACTTGTTGGTCACAAATAAAATATTCATGAAGTTTGGTTCTTTTATGAATTTATTATGGGTCTACTGAAAATGTGCTGGGTCAAAAGTATACATACATCAATGTTAATATTTGCTTACATGTCCCTTGGCAAGTTTCACTGCAATTAGGCGCTTTTGGTAGCCATCCACAAGCTTCTGCTTGAATTTTTGACCACTCCTCTTGACAAAATTGGTGCAGTTCAGCTAAATGTGTTGGTTTACTGACATGGACTTGTTTCTTCAGCATTGTCCAAAGTCAGGACTTTGGGAAGGCCATTCTAAAGGGCTTTAATTCTAACCTGATTTAGCCATTCCTTTACCACTTTTGACGTGTGTTTGGGGTCATTGTCCTGTTGGAACACCAAACTGCGCCCAAGACCCAACCTCCGGGCTGAGGATTTTAGCTTGTCCTG
The DNA here is from genome assembly GCF_033978785.1 of Entelurus aequoreus. Lineage (NCBI taxonomy): Eukaryota > Metazoa > Chordata > Actinopteri > Syngnathiformes > Syngnathidae > Entelurus > Entelurus aequoreus. The sequence goes on along the minus strand of NC_084757.1, from coordinate 13,805,277 downwards.
AAGAATTTGGAGGTAATCCTCCTTTTCCATTGTCCCATTTACTCTCTGTAAAGCACCAGTTCCATTGGCAGCAAAACAGGCCCAGAGCATAATACTACCACCACCATGCTTGACGGTAGTGATGGTGTTCCTGGGATTAAAGGCCTCACCTTTCCTCCTCCAAACATATTGCTGGGTATTGTGTCCAAACAGCTCAATTTTTGTTTCATCTGACCACAGAACTTTCCTCCAGAAGGTCTTATCTTTGTCCATGTGATGTCAGATGAAACAAAAATGGAGCTGTTTGGCCACAATACCCAGCAATCTGTTTGGAGGAGAAAAGGGGAGGCCTTTAATCCCAAGTACACCATACCTACCGTCAAGCATGGTGGTGGTAGTATTATGCTCTGGGCTTGTTTTGCTGCCAATGGAACTGGTGCTTTACAGAGAGTAAATGGGACAATGAAAAAGGAGGATTACCAAGCTAAAATCATCAGCCTGGAGGTTGGGTCTTGGGTGCAGTTGGGTGTTCCAACAGGACAATGACCCCAAACGCACGTCAAAAGTGGTAAAGGAATGGCTCCGGATGGTTCTTTTCCTCTTTGGTGCGGAGGACACTATGTCCACAGTTTCCCAAACCAGTTTGAAATGTGGACTCGTCAGACCACAGAACACTTCCCCACTTTGTATCAGTCCATCTTAAATGAGTTCGGGCCCAGCGAAGCCGGCGGCGTTTCTGGGTGTTGTTGATAAATGGCTTTCGCTTTGTTTCGTAGAGTTTAAACAGAGGTAGCGGCCAACTGTAGTCACTGACAGTGGTTTTCTGAGGTGTTCTGGAGCCCATGTGGTGATATCCTTTACACACTGATGTCTCTTTTTTTTAAGCAGGACCGCCTGAGGGATCGAAGTTCACAGGCATTTGCCGGTTACGTGCAGTGATTTCTCCAGATTCTCTCAACCTTATGATGATATTACGGACCGTAGATGGTGAAATCCCTCAATTCCTTGCAATAGCTGGTTGAGAAATGTTGTTCTTAACAATTTGCTCACGCATTTGTTCACAAAGTGGTGACCCTCGCCCCCATCCTTGTTTGTGAATGACTGAAGCCTCTTTTATACCCAATCATGGCACCCACCTGTTACCAATTAGCCCGTTCACCTGTGGGATGTTCCAAATAAGTGTTTGACGAGCGTTCCTCAACTTCCTCAGTCTTTTTTGCCACTCGTGCCAGCTTTTTTTGGAAACATGTTGCAGGCATCAAATTCCAAACGAGCTAATATTTGCAAAAAATAACAAAAGTTCACCAGTTGGAACGTTAAATATCTTGTCTTTGCAGTCTATTCAATTGAATATAGGTTGAAAGGGATTTACTAATATTTGTATTTTGTTTTTATTTACCATTTACACAACGTGTGGTTTTGGGTTTTGTACATAAAGTTGCATGTCATGAGTTTGTGCAGGCTCTGTTTTAACAATGCATGATTTACTTTGTTCCTCGCCTGAGTGCAGATGTACAGCTTCACGTCCTTCGCCATGCAGCTGAACGAGCTGCACGAGGACATGGAGGGAGTCATCCCTCACACCGACTGCAGATGGAGGCCCGACGTCCGCGCCATGGAGAACGGCAACATCGGTAATTTAGCCTGACAGCAGCGACTCGCTAATGGTGTCATCTTTTAAACATATGTGCTGAACGCGCGACTTTGACGACAAATTGTTATCGTTCCAACAGACCTCGCCAGCGAAGAGAAAAAGAGACTGGAGGAGAAGCAGAGGGCCGCTCGCAAGAGCCGCTCCAAATTGGACGAGGACTGGAAGACGAGGTGAGCGCCACCGTAATGAAAACGGACAAGCTGGCCTCTCGCCGCTTAACAGGCGCCCGCTAATTTATGCAAAGTCTTTAATTGGGGCCCAAATGTGCTGGCGGTCTTTGTTACTGAACAGATGAGGAGGTCATGTCACCTCATCATTTCTGAAGCAAAATAGCAATAATGAATAGTTGCTATTTAGAGTGTGTGTGTGGACAATGTCAAGTAACATTTGTCTTCAGATGAGCCCATGACATTCGCCACAAAGCGTAGTTTTACCTCAAATAAAAGTTTTTATCGGAAAGGTTGATTATGCTCTCGGGCCAAATATATTCAAAGATGGCGAGCTTAGCTCAGGAGGACGTTGCTCGCCCGCCTCTTAGCCTGTAGCTAATGGGATTAGCACATCAAAAACATTCCTTTTCTAGACAAATAGCAATGTTTGGATATCTCCCGGTAAATGTGACGAGCACATATGCGAGGTCCACACAGACATGGGAATCGAACCCAGAACCTTCTCGCTACACTGCAAAAAGTCAGTGCTCAAAAACAAGAAGAAAAAAAAATACAAAAGCGAGGTGTATTTTATTTGAACTAAGCAAAATTATCTGCCAATAGAATAAGAAAATTTGGCTTGTCAAGACTTTCCAAAACAAGTAAAATTAAAGCTGCAAGCAGCGATGGACGGGACCGACAGCCCTTGTGTGTGACAGTGATTGTCAAACTGTGGTACGTGGGCTCCATCTAGTGGTACGTCAAAGAATCACTTAATCAAACACAGTGTTACTGTTCAAACTATGTAACGTTACAGTGGCCAATAATATCCATCCATTTTCTACCGCTTGTCCCTTTTGGGGTCGCGGGGGATGCTGGAGTCTATCTCAGCTGCATTCGGGCGAAAGGCGGGGTACACCCTGGACAAGTCGCTACCTCATCACAGGGCCACAATGCAAAATAACAAAGAAAATGTAAAATAAAGAAAATGTTGCAAAATAATAAGCAAAATATTGCAAAATAAAGCAAACCTTGCAAAATAAGAAAAATGTTGCAAAATGAAGAAAACGTTGCAAAATAACAAGGAAAATGTTGCGAAATAACAAGGAAAATGTTGCAAAATGACAAAGAAAACGTTGCAAAATGACAAAGAAAATGTTGCAAAATAAAAAAAAGATTGCAAAATAAAGAAAGGTTGCAAAATGTCAAAGACAATGTTGCAAAATAAAGTAAAGGTTGCAAAATGACAAAGAAAACAATGCAAAATTACACCAAACAAATTCTAAAATAAAGAAAACGTTGCAAAATAACAAGCAAAATATTGCAAAATAAAGAAAACCTTGCAAAATGAGAAACATTTTGCAAAATGAAGAAAACGTTGCAAAATAACAAGGAAAGCGTTGCGAAATAACAAGGAAAATGTTGCAAAATGACAAAGAAAACATTGCAAAATGACATGCAACACCTTGCAAAATGACAAAGAAAAGGTTGCAAAATCAAAAAAAATGTTGCAAAATAAAGAAAAGGTTGCAAAATGTCAAAGAAAATTTTGCAAAATAAAGAAAAGGTTGCAAAATGACAAAGAAAACAATGCAAAATAAAAAATATAAAAAATTCTAAAATAAAGAAAACGTTGCAAAATAATGCAAAATAAAGAAAACGTTGTAAAATAACAAGAAAAATGTTGCAAAATAAAGAAAACATTGCAAAATGACAAGCAAAATATTGCAAAACAAAGAAAACCTTGCAAAATAAGAAACATTTTGCAAAATGAAGAAAACGTTGCAAAATAACAAGGAAAACGTTGCGAAATAACGAGGAAAATGTTGCAAAATGACAAAGAAAACATTGCAAAATGACATGTAACACCTTGCAAAATGACAAAGAAAAGGTTGCAAAATTAAAAAAAATGTTGCAAAATAAAGAAAAGGTTGCAAAATGTCAAATAAAATTTTGCAAAATAAAGTAAAGGTTGCAAAATGACAAAGAAAACAATGCAAAATAAAAAATAAAAAAAATTCTAAAATAAAGAAAACGTTGCAAAATATTGCAAAATAAAGAAAACGTTGTAAAATAACAAGAAAAATGTTGCAAAATAAAGAAAACATTGCAAAATGACAAGCAAAATATTGCAAAACAAAGAAAACCTTGCAAAATAAGAAAAATTTTGCAAAATGAAGAAAACGTTGCAAAATAACAAGGAAAACGTTGCGAAATAACGAGGAAAATGTTGCAAAATGACAAAGAAAACATTGCAAAATGACATGCAACACCTTGCAAAATGACAAAGAAAAGGTTGCAAAATAAAAAAAAATGTTGCAAAATAAAGAAAAGGTTGCAAAATGTCAAAGAAAATTTAGCAAAATAAAGAAAAGGTTGCAAAATGACAAAGAAAACAATGCAAAATAAAAAATAAAAAAAATTCTAAAATAAAGAAAACGTTGCAAAATATTGCAAAATAAAGAAAACGTTGTAAAATAACAAGAAAAATGTTGCAAAATAAAGAAAACATTGCAAAATGACAAGCAAAATATTGCAAAACAAAGAAAACCTTGCAAAATAAGAAACATTTTGCAAAATGAAGAAAACGTTGCAAAATAACAAGGAAAACGTTGCGAAATAACGAGGAAAATGTTGCAAAATGACAAAGAAAACATTGCAAAATGACATGCAACACCTTGCAAAATGACAAAGAAAAGGTTGCAAAATTAAAAAAAATGTTGCAAAATAAAGAAAAGGTTGCAAAATGTCAAATACAATTTTGCAAAATAAAGTAAAGGTTGCAAAATGACAAAGAAAACAATGCAAAATAAAAAATAAAAAAAATTCTAAAATAAAGAAAACGTTGCAAAATATTGCAAAATAAAGAAAACGTTGTAAAATAACAAGAAAAATGTTGCAAAATAAAGAAAACATTGCAAAATGACAAGCAAAATATTGCAAAACAAAGAAAACCTTGCAAAATAAGAAAAATTTTGCAAAATGAAGAAAACGTTGCAAAATAACAAGGAAAACGTTGCGAAATAACGAGGAAAATGTTGCAAAATGACAAAGAAAACATTGCAAAATGACATGCAACACCTTGCAAAATGACAAAGAAAAGGTTGCAAAATAAAAAAAAATGTTGCAAAATAAAGAAAAGGTTGCAAAATGTCAAAGAAAATTTTGCAAAATAAAGAAAAGGTTGCAAAATGACAAAGAAAACAATGCAAAATAAAAAATAAAAAAAATTCTAAAATAAAGAAAACGTTGCAAAATATTGCAAAATAAAGAAAACGTTGTAAAATAACAAGAAAAATGTTGCAAAATAAAGAAAACATTGCAAAATGACAAGCAAAATATTGCAAAACAAAGAAAACCTTGCAAAATAAGAAAAATTTTGCAAAATGAAGAAAACGTTGCAAAATAACAAGGAAAACGTTGCGAAATAACGAGGAAAATGTTGCAAAATGACAAAGAAAACATTGCAAAATGACATGTAACACCTTGCAAAATGACAAAGAAAAGGTTGCAAAATAAAAAAAAGGTTGCAAAATAAAGAAAAGGTTGCAAAATGTCAAAGAAAATTTTGCAAAATAAAGAAAAGGTTGCAAAATAACAAAAAACAATGCAAAATTTAAAAAAAAATAATTCTAAAATAAAGAAAACGTTGCAAAATAAAAAGCAAAATATTGCAAAATAAAGAAAACGTAAAATAACAAGAAAAATGTTGCAAAATAAAGAAAACATTGCAAAATGACAAAGAAAATGTTGCAAAATAAGGAAATAATGAACATATCATGTTAAATAAAACCTTTGCCTGGTTTTTAATGAACACTTAGGCCTACTACGCTACAGTATTTTAATGTCGGTCATTACAGTGGTACTTGGAGAGCCAAGTTGGTTCTGAGGTGGTACTTGGTGAAAATAGTTTAACAACCACTGGTGTATGAGATGTAGACACAATAATCTAAAGTGAGAATAATAATGTTTCATTATTTACAATTGTAGTCATTTGAAAAAAAAAGTCTAAAGTGTCTAAAGTGCAAAACAAGGGCGGTTGAAACATGGATTTAATGGAAAGAAAAAGCGTGAGTAGACAGAGTGAGGAAAGAGGACAAGAGCAGGATAACGTATTGCATGAGAGGGTGAGGAGATGATAACGGAAGCAGAAGTGCTGCGCGCAAACAGAATGTCATTTTCATCAGTCTTCCTGGCTAATGTTCTCTTCCACTTGACAACCAGATGAATCCAACACTACTCTGAATTAGCAGCCTCCCCAACAAATATGTGGACTTATCTTTGGGGGACATTTTAATGTTGGCGTTTTTAATCCAAAGCTGCCATTTTGCAAATTAGTACTGTAATTGCAGCTATTAAAACGTCTATTCTATTAGCCGCAGACTGTCTTTTAGATGCAGGGTGTGTGCTCTACAACAGTGTTTTTCAACCACTGTGCCGCGGCCGCGAGGTACAGTCTGGTGTGCCGTGGGAGATTATCTAATTTCACCTATTTGGGTTACAAATATTTTTTGCCAAGCAGTAATTATTGTCTAGAGCTCGGCAGAGTAACCGTGTAATACTCTTCCATATCAGTAGGTGGCAGCCGGTAGCTAATTGCTTTGTAGATGTCGGGAATAGCGGGAGGTTAAAAGGTATCTAATGCTTCAACCTTCACAGCATCTTCTCCCCGTCATCTTTGTTGTAGCGGTGTAGCGTGCAAGGATGGGAATGGAAGAAGTGTCAAAAGATGGCGCTAACTGTTTTAATGACATTCAGACTTTACTTCAATCAATAACGGAGCAGCATCTCCTCATCCGGAAACAGCAACAACAAGTGTCCTGTGAAAAAACGTCCAACTGGAACTCTCTAATAACTAAAGTTCCTTGGGTGAATAATGTAAACTCACTACACCGGTATGTTTTAGCGCTTTCATGGCGAGTTTACTGACAGATATAAGTAAGAACTTTACACTACTTTATATTAGAAATGGCAACAGTGGAGGATGAATGTCCCATAACAAGAAGATAGAGGAAAAGAAGAAGCTTATTGACTACGGTGTCGCCACGGACTACAAAGGCGGACGCGCGCAATTTTTCAGGATTTATGCAGATCCCAAATACAGATCAGCAGGTACCAGAAGGTAAGAAAGGTTGCTTTTGCATAATATTGCGAAACAAAACGCCAGATAATATGTCTTACCTTATACACACACCATAATAATACTCCTATGTTGAAGCACTTCAAGCGGTGTGGCTTCATAGCTTACCAAAGTCGTACTAAAACATTTTGACAGATTTTTAAGCGCTGTGTGTAATGTTCTATATTTTCAATGGAACATATAAAATCTTGGTGTTGTTTACTTGAGTCATATTGCAGTCTACACGTATCTCTTATGTTTGACTGCCATCTACTGGTCACACTTGTCATTTCACCATGTACCAAATAAAATAGCTTCGAGGTCGGTAAGCAAAACCAGAATTATTCCATACGTTAGGTGCACCGAGTTATAAGGCGCACAATCACGGAGTACTTACAAGCAAGGCAAGGCAAGGCAAGGCAACTTTATTTGTATAGCGCTTTTCATACACAAGGCAGACTCAAAGTGCTTCACAGACAACAAAGTGAAATGAAAGAAAATAAAAGCAAAATTAAAATGCAGACAATAAAAATAAAAATAAAAACAGTGCAGACGTTAAAAGTTAAAAGATTAAAAGATTTAGCTGAAAGCTAAGGTGAACATAAAAGTCTTCAGTCTAGTTTTAAAAGTAGTGAGAGTTGGGGAGAGTCTGACATCTTCAGGAAGTTTATTCCAGCTATGTGTTGCATAGTGACTGAATGATGATCTCCCTTGATTTGAGTTTACTCTTGGAACCGCTAACAGATTGGTCTCAGAAGATCTTAGTGATCTAGAGGGCGTATATAGTGGGAGCATATCAGTGATATACTTGGGCCCTAGACCATGTAGTGATTTATATGTGAGCAGGAGGATTTTGAAATCTATTCTCTGATGTACAGGGAGCCAATGTAAGGATTTAAGAATTGGTGTAATGTGCTCACATTTTTTGGTCTTTGTTAGAACTCTAGCAGCAGCGTTCTGAACAAGCTGTAGCTGCCTGACAGTTTTTTTGGGAAGACCTGCAAGGAGACCATTACAATAGTCTAGCCTACTGGTAATAAAGGCATGTACAAGTTTTTCTAAGTCTTGAGCTGACATGAGCCCTCTAAGTCTTTTTACATTTTTGAGGTGATAGTAGGCCGATTTTGTTACTGATTTGATGTGACTGTCGAAATGTAAATCAGAATCTAAAATAACCCCAAGATTTCTGGCTTTATTTGAGGTTTTCAGGGACAGTGATTGAAGGTGTTGGATGACTTTAAACCTTTCTTTTTTAGCACCAAAAACAATTATCTCAGTTTTATCTTCATTTAGTTGTAGGAAATTTTGGCACATCCAGTGTTTGACTTGCTCAATGCACTGGCACAGAAGATCTATGGGGCGATAGTCATTTGGTGATAGCGCTACATAGATTTGGGTGTCATCGGCATAGCAATGATGGTCAATGTTATTATTTTGCATGATTTGTCCTAGTGGGAGCATATAGATGTTAAATAAAGCAGACACAGTGTGTAGACAGAAAAGGGAGAACGGAAGCATTTTGGCTTAAAAACTAACGATAAAGGTGAAGTTATAACACGGAAACGCCCTCAGGAAGAGGTGCTTTAAAACATGGCTAGCTAGCTTGCAGCTAATGTAATGATACCAAGTACAGGAGTGTATCTAGTCGATAATACTATGATTAGCATCACAAAATCTTCTTTCATTTTTTAAAATGTATATTATGTTTATAAACTCAGGAAATATGTCCCTGGACACATGAGGACTGTGAATATGACCAATGTATGATCCTGTAACTACTTGGTATCGGATTGATGCCCAAATTTGTGGTATCATCCAAAACTAATGTAAAGTATCAAACAACAGAAGAATAAGGGATTATTACATTTTAACAGAAGTGTAGATAGAACATGTTAAAAGAGAAAGTAAGCAGATATTAACAGTAAATGAACAAGTAGATTAATAATTCATTTTCTACCACTTGTCCTTAATAATGTTGACAAAATAATAGGTAGATAAATGACACAATATGTTACTGCATATGTCAGCAGCTAAATTAGGAGCCTTTGTTTGTTTACTTACTACTAAAAGACAAGTTGTCTAGTATGTTCACTATTTTATTTAAGGACAAACTTGCAATAATAAACGTATGTTTAATGTACCCTAAGATTTTTTGTTAAAATAAAGCCAATAATAACATTTTTTTGTGGTCCCCTTTATTTAGAAAAGTACCGAAATAATTTTGTTACCGGTGAAACTGAAAAAAATTGAATACCGTGCAAAGGTTGGTTTATACCAGGAATTACATTTCCAAAGTTAAATTAATGCATAACATATGCTCATAACATGCAACTCAAGATATTTCAAGACTTTTTTAAATATATAAATATATAATTTTGATAATTGTGGCTTACACCTTATAGAAACCTCGAGTTACAATTTTAAATGTGGGGTTTCCAATAACAGGAAACCCCGAGCATCACAATTTTAACAAATAAAAGCTTGACATATGTTCACTATTTTATTTAACGACAAACTTGCAATAAGAAACATGATTAATGTACCCTAAGATTTGTTGTTAAAATAAAGCCAATAATGTAATTTTTTGTGGTCCCCTTTATTTAGGAAAGTACCGAAAAGTATCGAAAATATTTTTGGTACCGGTACCAAACTATTGGTATAGGTACAACACTAGTACACGGTATAAATCACCACACTTTAGAACTAAATAAATGCGTGATGATTTTGGCGTGTTCTTTATTGGACCGGCCCAGTATAATTAAGAGTAGGGATGTCCGATAATGGCTTTTTGCCGATATCCGATATTGTCCAACTCTTAATTACCGATACCGATATCAACCGATACCAATATATACAGTCGTGGAATTAACACATTATTATGCCTAATTTGGACAACCAGGTATGGTGAAGATAAGGTCCTTTTTTTTTAAATAAATAAAATAAAATAGGATAAATAAATTAAAAACATTTTCTTGAATAAAAAAGAAAGTAAAACAATATAAAAACAGTTACATAGAAACTAGTAATTAATGAAAATGAGTAAAATTAACTGTTAAAAGTTAGTACTATTAGTGGACCAGCAATCATGTGTGCTTACGGACTGTATCCCTTGCAGACTGTATTGATGTATATTGATATATAATGTAGGAACCAGAATATTAATAACAGAAAGAAACAACCCTTTTGTGTGAATGGGGGAGGGAGGTTTTTTGGGTTAGTGCACTAATTGTAAGTGCATCTTGTGTTTTTTATGTTGATTTAATGAAAATAAAAAAATATATATATAAAAACGATACCGATAATTAAAAAAAACGATACCGATAATTTCCGATATTGCATTTTAAAGGCCTACTGAAATGATTTTTTTTTATTTAAACGGGAATAGCAGATCCATTCTATGTGTCATACTTGATCATCTCGCGATATTGCCATATTTTTGCTGAAAGGATTTAGTAGAGAAAATCGACGATAAAGTTCGCAACTTTTGCTCGCTGATAAAAAAAAGCCTTGCCTGTACCGGAAGTAGCGTGACGCCACAGGAGCTAGTATTCCTCACAATTCCCCATTGTTTACAATGGAGCGAGAGAGATTCGGACCGAGAAAGTGATGATTACCCCATTAATTTGAGCGAGGATGAAAGATTTGTAGATGAGGAACGTTACAGTGAACGACTTGAGAGGCAGTGATTGACGTATCTTTTTTCGCTCTGACCGTAACTTAGGTACAAGCTGGCTCATTGGATTCCACACTCTCCTTTTTATATTGTGGATCACGGATTTGTATTTTAAACCACCTCGGATACTATATCCTCTTGAAAATGAGAGTCGAGCACGCGAAATGGACATTTAAAGTGACTTTTATCTCCAAGACAATACATCGGTGACACACTTAGCTACTGAGCTAGCGCGATAGCATCGTTCTCAAATGAAGATAGAAACAAAATAAATAAACCCCTTAATGGAAGGATAGATAGAAAATCAACAATACTATTAAACCGTGGACATGGCTGGCGAAGGTTAACAATGCTGTGCTAACGACGCCATTGAAGCTAACTTAGCAACCGGACCTCACAGAACTATGTACTCTCTCCTTTTTCTATTGTGAATCACAGATTTGTATTTTAAACCACCTCGGATACTATATCCTCTTGAAAATGAGAGTCGAGCACGCGAAATGGACATTTAAAGTGACTTATCTCCAAGACAATACATCGGTGACACACTTAGCTACTGAGCTAGCGCGTAACATCGTTCTCAAATGAAGATAGAAACCCATCAACAGCCGTGCTCACCTGCATTCCAGCGATCAACGGCACGACGAAGGACTTCATCCGTGGGTTTGGCGGCAAGCATCGGCTAGGCGTCAGGGTAAGTAGTCGTTGTTGTGTTGCTGTAAGTATTGTAATGCCCCGCAGTGGAGAAGGAGTCACACAGACGAGGAAGCGCTGCTCAATCGCTTTATTAAAAAGCGGTAACTGGTTGTAGTTCAAAAAGTAACGCACACACATACACGAGCTGCTGTTAGCCAAAAGTCACGCTCACACACACAAGTTCTCCGCCAACTCACTCGCGCATGCGCGTTCCCCAAAACCTTAAAGACAGTACACTAATGCAAATATCACAGATATTACAGTATTGTACTTAGCCGCTAATACACCGATCGATCCCACCTACAACGTTCTTCTTTGCAGTCTCCATTGTTCATTAAACAAATTGCAAAAGATTCACCAACACAGATGTCCAGAATACTGTGGAATTTTGTCGAAGAAAACAAGAGGCTTTTCTATCGGGTCCGATGGGGTACAACCACTTCCGTTGCTTTTGTGACGTCACGCGCATAAATCATATCCAAAGGAGTTTTTCAACCGGAAGTGTGGCGGGAATTTTAAAATTGAACTTTATAAGTTAACCCGGCCGTATTGGCATGTGTTGCAATGTTAAGATTTCCTCATTGATATATAAACTATCAGACTGCGTGGTTGGTAGTAGTGGCTTTCAGTAGGCCTTTAAAGCATTTATCGACATCTCTAATTAAGAGTGTGAATGTTGTCTGTCTACCTGTGTTGGCCCTGCGATGAGGTGGCGACTTGTCCAGGGCCTTCTGCAGCTGAGATAGGCTTCAGCACCCCCCCCAAAAGGGACAAGCGGTAGAAAATGGATGGATGGATGGATTTTGGCGTGTTCTTATTGGACCCGGCCCAGTATAATTAAGCAGCACTGCTGAGGTGCCCCTCCAAACATCTAATATTCTTTGAAAAGCTCTTGAGGCCTCTTCAATTGATATCATTCACTAAAAAAAAAAAAAATTCAAGCTGAATTTGTCTAATTTTCCCCCCCTTGTTTGTTTTTTTTCCGCCGCCAAGGAGTCCTGCACTTGGCTCAAGGTTAGACGCACTCTGATGGATATGTGCTTGACATACATGGGTGAGGATGGAGGGAAAAAAACAAAAACATAAAAAAACCCTCATATCCTCCACAGTGAGACGTTATCTTTTAAGCGTGTGTCCCTCCTCTTGTTTGGGGGCTCAGGCGGGAGACGATGTGTGTGTATTTTTTTTTTTTTTTTTTTATCGTTGATCTGCTCCACTTTTTCACCAGCATGGCAGCTTTCATCAAGTCCGCCGCCTCCCTCCTCCAATCCCAGCCTGTCTTGCTTGTGTGCGTTAAATGCAGCGGAACAAAACCCTGACCTAAAAAAAAACAAAAACAAACAAAAAAAACCCTCTCCCCTCAAATGACTTGCCTGTCTGATCTTGTTGTCAGGTGGTTCCAGCAGGGCTCCAACCCTCACACCGCCTCTCAGGACTGGCTCTTCACCGGGGGGTACTGGGACAGGGAGTACGCGCATCTCCCCGACATTTACTAGCAAAACATTCCGCACAAGAACAATAAGCAACCTTTAATACTATCGTGCATTTAAATGCTCGTGATGGACCTTTTTTTGTTTGCCGTGTGCGTGTATTGAGTGTGCCACTTCATCATTTGCAATATTCAAAGCACACATTATCACCATTAACAGCAGAAAATAGTATGTCTATATGTTGCAATGGAAAGCATTCGGCAAAGGCGACACACGCCACCTTATGGACAGAAGTCAAATTGCAGCAAATTCATTTGTATATATTCAATCTATTTACTCTTAAGAAGCAAACTATATTTTTGTGGGGGATTTTTACACCGGAAATCCAAGACGTTTTGTGACGGATGCTGAAACAAAGGACCAAAATGTTAAAAACACCAAGTTATTAATCATGTGTATCATTATTTTTACTATTATTATTATTGTACTGCATTAACACAGATGCTGTGTCTATATTATTGATTAAAGAGAACATTATTGTAATGTTTTTATTGGAAAAATAAAAAAAACAAGTCTTGAATTTTAGCTCTCCTTCAGCAGTTTTTTTTTTTTCAATTCCTGGTTGCATAATTTTCTCATTTTAATAACCAAAAGCGATCATTCAACATTTAAAATTCCACATATAATTTTACAACCTTATTCCAAAATGGAATAAATCCATTTTTGTCCTCAAAATTCTACACAAAATGCCCCATTCAAAGTGTTTTTTATTTTTATTTTGCAAATTTATAAAAAAATCAAAAAAAAATCACATGTACATTTACTTAATACTTTGTAGATGCACCTTTTGGCAGCAATTACAGCCTGAAGTAGTTTTGAATACGATGCCACCACAAGCTTGGCACACCTATCTTTTGGGCAGTTTTGCCCATTCCTCTTTGCAGCACCTCTCAAGCAAGCTCCATTAGGTAAGATGGCAAGCATTGGTTTTCATCCAGGATGTCTCTGCACATTACTGCATTCCTCTTTCCCTCTATCCTTTTAAAAATAATAATAATACCGTAATTTCCGGACTATAAGCCGCTACTTTTTCCCCTCGTTCTGGTCCCTGCGGCTTATACAACAGTGCGGCTTATACGGCCTGTTCTTCTCCGACACCGACGAAGAGGATTTCGGTGGTTTTAGTACACAGGAGGAAGACGATGACACAATGATTAAAGACTGACTTTTCATATACCGGTAGGCTGGTTATTTTGATAACGTACAGGCGAGCACTTTGTATTACTTTGCACCGTTGTATTATTTGTACTCTGCACGAATGCTGTTCGCCATGTCAAAGATGTGAAAGTTTGATTGAATGATTGAAAGATTTATTGTTAATAAATGGGACGCTTTGCGTTCCCAAACAGTCATCTCTGTCCCGACATTCCCCTCCGTGGTAGCAGGAACCCCTATATACTACGGTAATTACACATCAAAACCCTGCGGCTTATAGTCGGGTGCGGCTTATATATGGAGCAATCTGTATTTTCCCCTAAATTTAGCTGGTGCGGCTTATAGCCAGGTGCGGCTTATAGTCCGGAAATTACGGTAATTTTGAGATACATTATGTATTTAATATTTGTTTACTTACTATGGTGTATTATGTATGTATTATTTATTTGCATTAAAACAGATGCTGTGTCTATATTATTGATTAGGGAGAACATTATTGTAATGTTTTTATTGAAAAAAAAAAAAAAAGTCTTGAATTTTAGCTCTCCAGCAGTTTTTTTATTTTTATTTTTTAATTCCTGGTTGCATCATTATCTCATTTCAATAACCAAAAGTGATCATGCAACATTTAACTGTCGGAACTACAATGCTTTAGGAATCACTTTTTCCACATATTTTACAGGCTTATTCCAAAATGGAATATATTAATTTTTGTCCTCAAAATTCTACACAAAATACCCCATAATGGCTGTGTGAAATGTTTTTTTGTTTTGTTTTTTTTTGCAAATTTATTTAAAATGAAAATTAAAATCACATGTACGTTTACTCAATACTTTGTTGATGCACCTTTTGGCAGCAATTACAGCCTCAAGTATTTTTGAAAAAGAGGCCACAAGCTTGGCAGAACTATCTTTTCAGCACCACCTCAAGCTCCATCAGGTTGGATGGGAAGCATTGGTTTTCACCCAGGATGTCTCTGATCATTGCTGCATTCATCTTTCCCTCTATCCTTTTTTTTTTTTTTTTTTTTGAGATAAAGATTATTTATGTATTTAATATGTGTTTACTTACTATGGTATATTATTTATGTATTATGTATGTATTCACTGGTCTCTTACAGAGAACAAGAAAATGGGATAAGATGGCAATGGTACAATAAGAGGTCGGATTAAATAAGCTAAGCTTCTTCCTACTCCTTTTCGGACGCGCTGTAATGAAGCAACTGGAAATATGTGATGCGTTACATTGTATCGTATGCATGTTGGAAATAAACTGAAACTGAACTGAACTGATCCTGACGAGCACCCCCACAGCATGATGCTGCCACCACCATGCTTCACTGTAGGGATGGTATTGGCCTGGTGATGATGGTCAGAGTTTTTCATTGCATTTTTGCTAACTTTTTACCAAGAAATGGCTTCCGTCTGACCACTCTACCATACAGGCCAGAGATGGTTGTCCTTTTAGAAGCTCTGATAGAGTGACTGAATGTGATTTTTTTTTGTGTGTTTGTATTTTGAATACAGTGGCGAAAAAAAAAACATTTAAAATTGTCATTATAGGGAATTGTCTGTAGAATTTTGAGGATAAAAATTGAGTTATTCCATTTTGGAATAAGGCCGTAACATAACAAAATGTGGAAAAAGTGAATACTTGTATCTGCCTGTCGTAATCCTGCACGCTGGCGACGCGTCGTCCTCAGGACGCCGGGCATCTGTTGACGGCAACATGGCCGACCACCCTCGCCCCGGTCTCAAACGCAACACGTTTGTTGTTAAGCGACACGTTTCGCAAGCAGCCCACAAACGGCGACGTCACGGCGGCGCCGTTGACCTGTTCGGCCCCTGAAACAAAGGTGAAAAAAAGGAAAAAGTAGAGAGAAAAAAAAAAAGGCCTCCATGAAAGTGTCGTGGTACCTCCGACGTAAAGGGCTCGCAGTATTGATGAGTGGGTGGCGGGCACGTCAGCTCCCGCCTTCTTTTTCGACAGGGAGTCCACCTTCAGCCTGATAACTCGCCGATGTTTGGAAACTGAACACAAAGAAAAAGGATTGAATGTAAAAAAAGTCTTTGAATTGCTGTGATTTTGATCTTGCCTCCTGCTCGTTCATGATAACCACCACTTCGGGTTGCCAAAAAAAAAAAAAGGCCCACCTTGCAGTGCTGGTGCACCTAATATATTTTATTATTTTATTTGCGTGAAAGTAGTTTTATACTATGTTAAATGGAGGTAACAGGACTCTTCTTTTTTTTAATGAAGACATATCATAGTTGCTTCCATTCAACCTTTGGGGATTATTTAACCTAATGACTGACAATCTACACACATGTTTTATATAATGGTTGACTCGATGTAGATTTTAATTACAAAACCCAAAACCCGTGAAGTTGGCACGTTGTGTAATTTGTAAGTAAAAACTGAATACAATGTTTTGCAAATCCTTTTCAACTTACATTCAATTGAATAGACTGCAAAGAAAATATATTAAATGTTCGAACTGAGAAACGTACTTTTTTTGCAAATAATCATTAACTTGGAATTTAATGGCGGCAACACATTGCAAAAAAGTTGGCACAGGGGCATTTTTACCACTGTGTTACATGGCCTTTCCTTTTAACAACACTCAGTAAACGTTTGGGAACTGAGGAGAGCAATTTTTGAAGCTTTTCAGGTGGAATTCTTTCCCATTCTTGCTTGATGTACAGCTTAAGTTGTTCAACAGTCCGGGGGTCTCCCTTGTGGTATTTGAGGCTTCATAATGCGCCACACATTTTCAATGGGAGACAGGTCTGGACTACAGGCAGGCCAGTCTAGTACCCGCACTCCTTTGCTATGAAGCCACTCTGTTGTAACACATGCAGAATGTGGCTTGGCATTGTCTTTGTCTTGCTGAAATAAGCAGGGGCGTCCATGATGGCAACATATGTTGCTCCAAAACCTGTATGTACCTTTCAGCATTAATAACGCCTTCACAGATGTGTAAGTTACCCATGTCTTGGGCACTAATACACCCCCATACCATCACAGATGCTGGCTTTTCAACTTTGTGCCTAGAACAGTCCGGATGGTTCTTTTCCACTTTGATCCGGAGGACACAACGTCCATAGTTTCCATAAAACAATGTGAAATGTGGACTCGTCAGACCACAGAACACTTTTCCACTTTGCATCAGTCCATCTTAGATGAGCTCGGGCCCAGAAAAGCTGGCGGCGTTTCTGGGTGTTGTTGATTAATGGCTTTCGCTTTGCATAGTAGAGTTTTAATTTGCACTTACAGATGTAGTGACAAACTGTAGTTACTGACAGTGGTTTTCTGAAGTGGTCCTGAGCCCATGTGGTGATATCCTTTACTCACTGATGTCGCTTTTTGATTTACACAACGTGTCAACGTCAATGGTTTTGAGTTTTGTAAATGTGCAGGTTTATGTTAAACATGTTAAGCAAACTGTTAAAAAAAAATTGGTGCAAAATAACTAAATTAACAGAATATTTATTTTGTCTCAAATAGAAATTGTTCCTGCTTAATGTGAAATTGTTAAAACGAAAAAATTACCGCGGAAATTTTGATGGGTCGCGGTCTTTGCCGCAGTTGCCGTGGTTAAGTTCGAGCCCTGTGTGTGTATGTATGTATATGTGTGCGTATATGTATATATGTATGTATGTATATGTGTGTATATGTATGTATATATACATACATACGTGTGTATATGTATGTGTGCGTATATGTATATATGTATGTATGTATATGTGTGTATATGTATGTATATATACATACATACGTGTGTATATGTATGTATGTATATGTGTGTATATGTATGTATATATACATACATACATGTGTGTATATGTATGTATGTATATATGTGTGTGTGTATGTATGTATGTTTGTATATGTATGTATGTGTATATGTATGTATGTATATATGTGTGTATATGTATATATGTGTGTATATGTATGTATGTATATATGTGTGTATATGTATGTATGTATATATGTGTGTATATGTATGTATATATGTGTGCATATGTAGGTAAGTATATGTGTGTATATGTATGTATGTATGTATGTATATATGTGTGTATATGTATGTATGTATATATGTGTGTATATGTATGTATGTATATATGTGTATGTATGTGTGTATACGTATATATGTGTGTATATGTATGTATGTATATGTATGTGTGTATATGTATGTATGTATATGTATGTGTGTATATGTATATATGTACTGTATATATGTATGTATGTATATATGTGTATGTATGTGTGTATACGTATATATGTGTGTATATGTATGTATGTATATGTATGTGTGTATATGTATGTGTGTATATGTATATATGTACTGTATATATGTGTGTATATGTATGTATATATGTGTGCATATGTATGTATGTATATATGTGTGTATATGTATGTATGTGTGTATATGTAGGTATGTATATGTGTGTATATGTATGTATGTATATATGTGTGTATATGTATGTATGTATATACTGTATGTATGTGTGTATATGTATGTGTGTATATGTATGTATGTATATATGTATGTATATGTATGTGTGTATATGTAGGTATGTATATGTGCGTATATGTATGTATGTATATATGTGTGTATATGTATGTATGTATATACTGTATGTGTGTGTATATGTATGTATGTATATGTATGTGTGTATATATATGTATGTATATATGTGTGTATATGTATGTAGGTATGTATATGTGTGTATATGTATGTATGTATATATGTGTGTATATGTATGTATGTATATATGTGTGTATATGTATGTATGTATATATGTGTGTATGTATGTGTGTATACGTATATATGTGTGTATGTATGTATGTATATGTATGTGTGTATATGTATGTATGTACTGTATACATGTGTGTATATGTATGTATGTATATATGTGTGCATATGTATGTATGTATATATGTGTGTATGTGTGAATATGTAGGTATGTATATGTGTGTATATGTATGTATGTATATATGTGTGTATATGTATGTATGTATATACTGTATGTATGTGTGTATATGTATGTATGTATATATGTATGTATATGTATGTGTGTATATGTAGGTATGTATATGTGTGTATATGTATGTATGTATATAGGTGTGTATATGTATGTATGTATATACTGTATGTATGTGTGTATATGTATGTATGTATATATGTATATATATGTATGTGTGTATATGTATGTATGTATATATGTGTGTATATGTATGTATGTATATACTGTATGTATGTGTGTATATGTATGTATGTATATGTATGTGTGTATATGTATGTATGTATATATGTGTGTGTATATGTATGTAGGTATGTGTATGTGTGTATATGTATGTATGTATGTATATATGTGTGTATATGTATGTATGTATGTATATATGTGTGTATATGTATGTATGTATATATGTATGTGTGTATATGTAGGTATGTATATCTGTGTATATGTATGTATGTATATATGTGTGTATATGTATGTATGTATATACTGTATGTATGTGTGTATATGTATGTATGTATATGTATGTATGTATATATGTGTGTGTATATGTATGTAGGTATGTATATGTGTGTATATGTATGTATGTATGTGTATATGTATGTATGTATATATGTGTGTATATGTATGTATGTATATATGTATGTATATATATGTGTGTATATGTAGGTATGTATATGTGTATGTATATATGTGTGTATATGTATGTATGTATATACTGTATGTATGTGTGTATATGTATGTATGTATATATGTGTGTATATGTATGTATGTATATATGTATGTATATGTATGTGTGTATATGTAGGTATGTATATGTGTGTATATGTATGTATGTATGTATATATGTGTATATGTATGTATGTATATACTGTATGTATGTGTGTATATGTATGTATGTATATATGTGTGTGTATATGTATGTAGGTATGTATATGTGTGTATATGTATGTATGTATGTATATATGTGTGTATATGTATGTATGTGTGTATATGTATGTATGTATGTATATATGTGTGTATATGTATGTATGTATGTATATATGTGTGTATATGTATGTATGTATATATATGTTTTTCTGGCTTGGCACTTGATGGAGGCGGTCGCATTTCTCCTCCCTCTCTGTCTCTCCCTGCTTGCTCTCTCATCCTGTCCTGTCTGCACTTTTTAAGAGCCTCTTTCTCTGCGCTGTCCTCCGAAATCTAAACACCAGACATGGAATTGATTCGCTGGACTCTCCACTCAATTGGCAAAATATTCTGGATGAGAAAAAGAGGTTCTGGGGAGGCTGCCCGTCACATTGGAAGGCATGGGTGGAGCTGGGGGATCACAGACTTTGGCGATTTCTGAACTGCGTCGTAAGTTGGATCACATCACGGAGAGGCTTACTGAAATGCAAAAATTGGCCCCGAGAGCCGGCATGGACGATTAGAACAAACAAGCCATTAAAATGTCTGCTCGCTTGGAAAACAACAATCCTAATGTGCGGTTTGACTCCCTTGACGCTGCTCATAACAGAAGAAGGCTGCTCTGTAAAACACCTCAGTGATGGACGCTCTGACCTCCCTCTCTCCTTCAACAACACCTGGGAGTTGAACTTTTCTCGAAATGCCTGCAGAGCGACTCCAGGCTTATAAACACAACAACACCACCCTGGACAATGGGCATATGCACACACACCCACGCCTTCACCACCGCTTGAATCCCTTAGGGGTGATGGACGGCTGGGCAGAGCTTAGATAGCAGCAGCCTGCCTCCGTAGCCCCCACTCCCTCCCCTCTGTTGCAAGTCTTGTGAATTCTTTGTAACTTGTTTATATCGTTTTTTTTTCTCCTTGGCCTCAGTCTGGACCTCCTCCCCGAGAGTCCAGCCTTAGACTGAATATTTGTTTTACTCCCCCAAAGTTTACCTGTTTCCCACCTTTTTAAGGGGCGCCAGAAGTTGGCTGAGCCGTCAGCGGTCCTGTTCTGTCCATGTGTAATGTTTGTCTGCTCTTCAGTGGGACTGTGCTGAAAACGTAACTTCGATTCTGTACAAAACCCCAAAACCAGTGAAGTTGGCACGTTGTGTAAATGGTAAATAAAAAGAGAATACAATGATTTGCAAATCCTTTTCAACTTCTATTCAATTGAATAGACTGCAAAGACAAGATATTTGATGTTTGAACTGAGAAACTTATTTTTTGTGCAAATAATCATTAACTTAGAATTTAATGGCAGCAACACATTGCAAAAAATTTGGCACGGGGGGAATTTTTACCACTGTGTTACATGGCCTTTCCTTTTAACAACACTCAGTAAACGTTTCGGAACTGAGGAGAACAATTTTTGAAGCTTTTCAGGTGGAATTATTTCCCATTCTTGCTTGACGTACATCTTTAGTTGTTCAACGGTCCAGGGTCTCCGTTGTGGTATTTTAGGCTTCATATTGTGTCAAGTCTGGACTACAGGCAGGCCAGTCTAGTACCCACACTCTTTTACTATGAAGCCACGCTGTTGTAACACGTGGCTTGGCATTGCCTTGCTGAAATAAGCAGGGGCGTCCATGAAAAAGACGTTGCTTGGATGCTTGGGCCGTAGATGGTGAAATCCCTAAATCCCTAGCAATAGCCGGTTGAGAAATGTTTGCTCGTGCGTTTTTTTCACAAAGTGGTGACCCTCGCCCCATCCTTGTTTGTGAATGACTGAGCATTTCACGGAATCTACTTTTATACCCAATCATGGCACCCACCTGTTCCCAATTAGCCTGTTCACCCGTGGGATGTTCCACATAAGTGCTTGATGAGCATTCCTCAACTTTCTCAGTCTTTTTTGCCACTTGTGCCAGCTTTTTTGAAACATGTTGCAGGCATCAAATTCCAAATGAGCTAATATTTGCAAGAAATGACACAATTTTCCAGTTCACACATTAAATATCTTGTCTTTGCAGTCTATTCAATTGAATATAAGTTGAAAAGGATTTGCAAATCATTGTATTCTGTTTTTATTTACCATTTACACAACGTGCCAACTTCACTGGTTTTGGGGTTTGTAGAATGCAAAAAAAAAAAAAAAATTGTCTTCTTATCTCTAATTAAGATTGTGGACCATAGGCAAAATTCCCCAAAAAAGTGCAGTTCCCTTTTAATATCATTATTCAGTAATTACCTTATTTGTACGACGCACATGTGCTCCACTTCCCTGGACACTTCGGCTACGTCATGCATCTTCAAAGGGTGAGTAACTTTGTTTTTATATTTCGCTTTTTGCATTTGTTTACCATTTGCATTGTTTTTAAGAGCCTGGATGCATGAATTGGACGTCTTAAACACTTGCACCTACATCAAGCATCATCTAAGGGTGAGTAGTTCAATTTTAGTTGTCGTTTGAAATATTTTTTACACTTTAAAATGTTGCTTGTAAAGTTGGACCCTGGAACAGATCATTCCTTTCGCATTATTTCCTAACAGAAACATTTAAAGATGAGATGAAATAGCCACATCTTAGCTTTATGGTGTATCTCCATCCATCCATTGACAAAGCAAATTACCGTATTTTTCAGACTGTTAAGTCGCAGTTTTTTTTCATAGTTTGGCCGGGGGTGCGACTTATACTCAGGAGCGACTTATGTGTGTAATTATTAACACATTACCGTAAAATATCAAATAATATTATTTATCTCATTCACGTAAGAGACTAGACGTATAAGATTTCATGGGATTTAGCGATTAGGAGTGACAGATTGTTTGGTAAACGTATAGCATGTTCTATATGTTATAGTTATTTGAATGACTCTTACCATAATATGTTACGTTAACATACCAGGCACGTTCTCAGTTGGTTATTTATGCCTCATATAACGTACACTTATTCAGTACACTATTCTTTATTTATTTAAAATTGCCTTTCAAATGTCTATTCTTGGTGTTGGGTTTTATCAAATAAATTTCCCCCAAAAATGCGACTTATATATGTTTTTTTTCCTTCTTTATTATGCATTTTCGGCCGGTGCGACTTATACTCCGGAGCGACTTATACTCCGAAAAATATGGTAGTGTAATTCAGTGCTTCTAAAGAAGAAGAAAACATTTCGTGAGTGCCCCCCCACTCTACGCCCCAATTCTAAATAATGTTGTCAATAAAATTGTTATAAGTACACCTCTGCACAACATTATATCCTTCATAACATTAAAGAAAACAAGAAATACACTGTAGATCAGGGGTGTCAAACCTACGGCCCGAGGGCCGGATCAGGCCCGCGAGCAGATTTTTTCTGGCCCGCTGTGTATAAAAATTAACCTGAAATTTTTTCATGAAAGAAACTGCTGTTCTAAATGTGTCCACTGGATGTCGCAATAGCAATTCTTTGTATCGTTGTAGATGATGCTACATATGTACAAAATAAACCACATGATGTTAGTGCACCACATACTTGCCAACCTTGAGACCTCCAATATCGGGAGGTGGGGGTTAGGGGGTGTGGGGGGCTTGGTCGGGGGTGGGGTGGGGGGCGTGGTTATTTACAGCTAGAATTCACCAACTCGAGTATTTCATATATATTTCATGTATAATATTATATATATATATATATATATTTATTTATTTATTTATTTATTTATTTATTTTATTTACATATAAATAAAATAAATACTTGAATTTCAGTGTTCCGGTGGCTATCCATTAGATGGCAGTATTGTCCTGTTTAACTTCTCCGTTCATGATGAGTATATCATTTCGGCCACCGTGTTCAATGGAGAAGTCTGTTCTACAAAATTTACAGGCAACATACACCTTCCCCTTCGAACTGTCCTGGATGAACTGAAATTCTTCTGCTTCGTCTCCTTGTTGTGTGTGCAGTTGTGCACTCTACTCTCTAAAAACCGTAGATATTATGACGTCATTGGGCAGGCAAGCTGTTTATATTGTGGGAAAGCGGACGTGAGAACAGGCTGTCCCCACTCAGTCTCAGGTCCGCATTGAGCTGGAGGGGGCGTGGCCTCCAGCTCCGGCTGAATACCGGGAGTTTGTCGGGAGAAAATCTCTGCCGGGAGGTTGTCGGATTCTCCCGCTAAAAACGGGAGGGTTGGCAAGTATGGTGCACCAGTCGAGGAAAATGAGCAAACTACATGAATAACATCCTGTAATTTGATTTTGATTTAAAAAAATGTGTATCTTGATAGATTGAAAATGAACACCAATGAGTTGACTGATGAACATTATCACATGATTTATTCAGAAAATACAAATAACGACAAATAAAGATAGAATACTATTAACCGCAACATGTAAGTGTATAAAAAAAACAACATTATGATTTGTACATTTTCAGAATGTGCTTGTTCTATTTTTAAACAAAAACAATCTGAAGTTGTCTTTATTTCTAAGTTATCGGGCCGTGATTTTACCAGTCGGGCCCACTTGGGAGTAGATTTTTCTCCTTGTGGCCCCCGATCTAAAATTAGTTTGACACCCCTGCTGTAGATCAACTTACAATAACTTTTTAACATTGTTGTTTAGTCTCTAACTAGAGATTCAAAATGCATTAATTTGCCTGAAATAAAAAAAAAACATGTATTTGTATTTAAATTCTAAAAAAAAATGTTAACCGACCATACTGAAAAAAATTAAACAAAAAAAATAATAAAGTCAAATTGATCAGCAACATTAACTCAGGAGTACAATATATACAACTATAACCTACAAGACAGTGCATGAAACAATTTGTGCTGATTTCTTATTTATTTTTTTATCAAAATTAGGAAGTCAGGATTAATGGCTATAATGAGCGCGTTTTATTGTGCGCAGATTTTTGCAGCATGGTGCTTCATGTTACTGATACAGCATTTTTTCTGGGGTCACACTTTACCCCCCCCCCGGTAAACTTTTAGACTTAGGTCAGGCTGATTAGAAAAATAGGTACTACGCAAATACGAATTGTGAAAATGTGAAATCCCTAAATTCCTTGCAATAGCTGGTTGAGACAGCCGGGTTGCGGAGGAGACCCTGCCCCAAGTGGAGGAGTTCAAGTACCTCGGAGTCTCGCTCACGAGAGTGAGGGAAGAGTGGATCGTGAGATCGACAGGCGGATCGGTGCGGCGTCTTCAGTAATGCGGACGCTGTATCGGTCCGTTGTGGTGAAGAAGGAGCTGAGCCGGAAGGCAAAGCTCTCAATTTACCGGTCGATCTACGTTCCCATCCTCACCTATGGTCATGAGCTTTGGGTTATGACCGAAAGGACAAGATCACGGGTACAAGCGGCCGAAATGAGTTTCCTCCGCCGGGTGGCGGGGCTCTCCCTTAGAAAATGGGTGAGAAGCTCTGCCATCCGGGGGGAGCTCAATGTAAAGCCGCTGCTCCTCCACATCGAGAGGAGCCAGTTGAGGTGGTTCGGGCATCTGGTCAGGATGCCACCCGAACGCCTCCCTAGGGAGGTGTTTAGGGCACGTCCGACCGGTAGGAGGCCACGGGTAAGACCCAGGACACGTTGGGAAGACTATGTCTCCCGGCTGGCCTGGGAACGCCTCGGGATCCCCCGGGAGGAGCTGGACAAAGTGGCTGGGGAGAGGGAAGTCTGGGTTTCCCTGCTTAAGCTGCTGCCCCCGCGACCCGACCTCGGATAAGCGGAAGAAGATGGATGGATGGATGGATAGCTGGTTGAGAAATGTTGTTCTTAAACTGTTCAACAATTTGATCAGGCATTTGTTGACAAAGTGGTGACCCTCGCCCCCATCCTTGTTTGTGAATGACTGAGCATTTCATGGAAGCTGCTTTTATACCCAATCATGGCACCCACCTGTTCCCAATTAGCCTGTTCACCCGTGGGATGTTCCAAATAAGTGTTTGACGAGCATTCCTCAACTTTATCAGTCTTTTTTGCCACTTGTGCCAGCTTTTTTGGAACCCTGTTGCAGGCATCAAATTCCAAATGAGCTAATATTTGCAAAAAATAACAAAGTTTTCCAGTTGAAACGTTAAGTATCTTGTCTTTGCAGTCTATTCAATTGAATATAAGTTGAAAAGAATTTGCAAATCATTGTATTCTGTTTTTATTTACCATTTTCACAACGTGCCAACTTCACTGGTTTTGGAGTTTGAATATTTAAATACATTTATGTTGTATTAGAATAAATTAATAATTAGTACGTTTTTAACTAAACTGTCGATAAATTTAAAGTGCAAATGGAAATACAACTTTACCACTTTAGTCGTATTTTTTGAGCTTGAAAAACTTCTCTATGGCTTTAGCTCCAGACTTCTGTTTTTTTTTTATATTGTATTTACTGCCACAGGTGGTGGAAAAGAGTATTACAACCGAGTGCAGACCACAGCTGAGAAAGAAATTTCTTTTTTTGCCGGCCCTATCTTTAAACGCTGCACTATTCTACACGTGCAAACCTTTAATGGCGTGGAACTCCCCGTCACAGAGGTTGGGGTGAGTCACGGAGACGCTGACATTGCCGCTTCCATCATTGACGGTGACGGCCACCTGGTGAAGGACGGCAAAAGTTGCTCAAAGTCTCCCATTAGTACAAAAATGACATGTTGGCAAAAAAAAAAGAGTGAGAGCTTACCATGTTTTTAATGAAAAAAACACTAAAGCTACTCCCGTAGCCTTCAAAATAAAAGACAAGGCCCCTGGGGCGTTGAGGGCGGAGCTCGAACGTCAGCACAAAGTGAGAGCCCACAGTGAAGTAATCATCTAGAAAGGAAACAACTCAATATATTTTTAAGGCAGTTACACTACCGTTCAAAAGTTTGGGGTCACCCAAACAATTTTGTGGAATAGCCTTCATTTCTAAGAACAAGAATAGACTGTCGAGTTTCAGATGAAAGTTCTCTTTTTCTGGCCATTTTGAGCGTTTAATTGACCCCACAAATGTGATGCTCCAGAAACTCAATCTGCTCAAAGGAAGGTCAGTTTTGTAGCTTCTGTAACGAGCTAAACTGTTTTCAGATGTGTGAACATGATTGCACAAGGGTTTTCTAATCATCAATTAGCCTTCTGAGCCAATGAGCAAACACATTGTACCATTAGAACACTGGAGTGATAGTTGCTGGAAATGGGCCTCTATACACCTATGTAGATATTGCACCAAAAACCAGACATTTGCAGCTAGAATAGTCATTTACCACATTAGCAATGTATAGAGTGTATTTCTTTAAAGTTAAGACTAGTTTAAAGTTATCTTCATTGAAAAGTACAGTGCTTTTCCTTCAAAAATAAGGACATTTCAATGTGACCCCAAACTTTTGAACGGTAGTGTATGTCTTAGACAACATACCGTATTTTCCGGACCATAGGGCGCAACGGATTATAAGGCGCACTGCCGATGAATGGTCTATTTTTGGTCTTTTTTTATATATAAGGCGCACCGGATTATAAGGCGCATTAAAGGCCTACTGAAATGAATTTTTTTTATTTAAACGGGGATAGCAGATCTATTCTATGTGTCATACTTGATCATTTCGCGATATTGCCATATTTTTGCTGAAAGGATTTAGTATAGAACAACGACGATAAAGATTGCAACTTTTGGTATCTGATAAAAAAAAGGCTTGCCCCTACCGGAAGTAGCGTGACGTAGTCAGTTGAACATATACGCAAAGTTCCCTATTGTTTACAATGATGGCCGCATGAAGTGAGAGAGATTCGGACCGAGAAAGCGACAATTTCCCCATTAATTTGAGCGAGGATGAAAGATTTGTGGATGAGTAAAGTGCAAGTGAAGGACTAGTGGGGAGTTGAAGCTATTCAGATAGGGAAGATGCTGTAAGAGCCGGGGGTGACCTGATATTCAGCTGGGAATGACTACAACAGTAAATAAACACAAGACATATATATACTCTATTAGCCACAACACAACCAGGCTTATATTTAATATGCCACAAATTAATCCTGCATAAAAACACCTGCGTGTTTGTTATGCTAGCTCCTAGCTCCTCTGCTAGCTCCTAGCTCCATAGAACACGCCAATACAATTCAAACACCTGATCAACACACACCATCACTCAGCCCAAAAGACCGTTTCCTTAACCCAAGGTTCATAAAGCTTATATATTTTTAAAAAGTTACGTACGTGACGCGCACATACGGTCAAGTTATCGAATGTTTAGCAGCCAAGGCTGCATACTCACGGTACCTGATATTCAGCTGGGAATGACTACAACAGTAAATAAACACAAGACATATATATACTCTATTAGCCACAACACAACCAGGCTTATATTTAATATGCCACAAATTAATCCTGCATAATAACACCTGCGTGTTTGTTATGCTAGCTCCTAGCTCCTCTGCTAGCTCCTAGCTCCATAGAACACGCCAATACAATTCAAACACCTGATCAACACACACAATCACTCAGCCCAAAAGACCGTTCACCTAACCCAAGGTTCATAAAGCTTATATATTTTTAAAAAGTTACGTACGTGACGCGCACGTAGGTACGGTATGTGTTATGCTAGCTCCTCTGCTAGCTCCTAGCTCCATAGAACACGCCAATACAATTCAAACACATGATCAACACACACAATCACTCAGCCCAAAAGACCGTTCACCTAATCCAAGGTTCATAAAGCTTATATATTTTTAAAAAGTTACGTACGTGACGCGCACGTAGGTACGGTACGTGTTATGCTAGCTCCTCTGCTAGCTCCTAGCTCCATAGAACACGCCAATACAATTCAAACACATGATCAACACACACAATCACTCAGCCCAAAAGACCGTTCACCTAACCCAAGGTTCATAAAGCTTATATATTTTAAAAAAGTTACGTACATACGCAAAAAAAAGCCAAAGCTGCATACTCACAGTAGCACGTCTGCGTCTTTGTCATCCAAATCAAAGTAATCCTGGTAAGAGTCTGTGTTGTCCCAGTTCTCTACAGGCGTCTGTGTATCCAAATCAAAAGTCCTCCTGGTTAGAGTCTCTGTTATCCGAGTTCTTCCATCTTGACTGCATCTTTCGGGAATGTAAACAAAGAAGCGCCGGCTGTGTACTGTTGTGGCTGACTACGTTCGAAAAATACGTCCATTTCGCACCGACAACTTTCTTCTTTGCTTGCTTGGCTTCCTTCTCCATAATGCAATGAACATGATTGAAACAGATTCACGAACACAGATGTCCAGAATACTGTGGAATTATGAAATGAAAACAGAGCTTTTTCGTATCGACTTCAATGTGGAAGGCATACCCGTGTTCGCCGGGCTACGTCACGCGCATACGTCATCCTCAGAGGCGTTTCGAACCGGAAGTTTAGCGGCAAATTTAAAATGTCACTTTATAAGTTAACCCGGCCGTATTGGCATGTGTTATAATGTTAAGATTTCATCATTGATATATAAACTATCAGACTGCGTGGTCGGTAGTAGTGGCTTTCAGTAGGCCTTTAAAGGAGTCATATTATTTATCTATTTTTCTAAATGTAAAACACTTCTTTGTGGTCTACATAACATGTAATGGTGGTTCTTTGCTCAAAATGTTGCATAGATGATGTTTTACAGATCATCTTCAAGCCATCTTTGTTGTAGCGTGCAAGGACGGGAGTGGAAGAAGTGTCAAAAGATGGCGCTAACTGTTTTAATGACATTCAGACTTCCATCAATAACGGAGCAGCATCTCCTCATTTGGAAACAACAACAACAACGCCGGAAATGTGTCCCGTGAAAAACCGTCCGACCGGAACTCTCTAATAACTAAAGTTCCTTGGGTGAATAATTAAAACTCACTACACCGGTATGTTTTAGCGCTTTCATGTCGAGTTTACTGACAGATATAAGTAAGAACTTTACACTACTTTATATTAGAAATGGCAACAGCGGAAGATGAATGTCCCATAACAAGAAGATAGAGGAAAAGAAGAAGCTTATCGACTATGATGTCGGCACGGACCACAAAGGCGGACGTGCGCAATTTTTCAGGATTTATGCAGATCCCAAATACAGATCAGCAGGTACCAGAAGGTAAGAAAAGTTGCTTTTGCATAATGTTGCCAAACAAAACGCCAGATAATATGTCTTACCTTATACACACACCATAATAATACTTGAAAGACATCAAGCAGTGCAGCCTACTTATCTCTTATGTTTGACTGCCATCTACTGGTAACACTTATCATTACACCATGTACCAAATAAAATTGCTTCGAGGTGGGTAAGCTCAACCAAACTTATTCCTTACATTAGGCGCACCGGGTTATAAGGCACAATGTCGAGTTTTGAGGGAAAAAAAAGTTTTAAGTGGCGTTATAGTCCGGAAAATACGGTATTTAAAAATCAGACATCAAACCTAAAACTAGGTGACCTCCACCAAAGTAGGCCCCCTTCTTGGTGAGCCCCTCCAAGCACTGCGACACCATGTTGCTCGCCGCAGGTTCCCCCACTGGTTGAGCGTTCATTTGAAGGTCACGTATGCAACCCGTAATGCTCGTGGTGGGGATATTAGAAGCCTGCGTGAAAAGATGCATGCAGTGTGTAAAGCAAGCACACAGAATATGAGACGGGTGCGGTTCGACTTCGACAGACTTTAACGGTGTCAGTGTTCTCAGGGTGACCCCCCAGGTACACGAGGCCCTGAAAGTCCAGAGACGAGCCCTCGTCTTTGGGCAAAAGGCCGTCGGTCACACGGAATCCATCCACCAGCAGATGGAAGGTGCTTCTCTCCACGCTGCACTCCACCTGCCACAAGAAACAACAGCATGCTGAAAGTAACAAGGTACAAAACCAGTAACAATGGGCCCCATTCAGCAATAAGTTCCTAACTTTTCAAAAGTCTGATCTTACTTCCTAAGAGATTTTCTAAGAGGAGTCCATTCAAATTCATGACGTGTTCTTAAACGCCCAAATTGTTCCCACCTGCTGTTCTTAAGTCGCTGAATGCTAAATGGTTAGCGCATGCGTGTCTATCATAATTTGCGTATAAAAACGCCCTTATTTCCCCAATATGCATAGGTAAACGCCCTTAATTCCGTAATTTGCATAGGTAAACGCCCTTAATTCCGTAATTTGCATAGGTAAACGCCCTTAATTCCCCATATAAGGGCACAATTCCGGCGGAAAAGCCGAACATCAGACACAAGTAGAAAACACAAACAAATTACAGAAGAAAAATTCGTATTATCCCGCATAATGTCACAACGTACGTTTAAGAAAGGGGGGACTGCGGCGTTCAAATGGGGCAAAGAGGTCTGCATGGTGGTGAAATATGCTCTCCCTCCCCAGGGAGATTGTGTGTGTGTGTGTGTGTGTGTGTGTGTGTGTGTGTGTGTGTGTGTGCGTGCGTGCGTGCGTGCGTGCGTGCGTGCGTGCACGGTATTTTGAAATGTCTATATATTGCTCATTTTGCTATAAGTCTGTCTGTCTGTCTTATCTATCTCTATCTATCTATCTATGATATTAATGTAACATTAGACCAGTGTTTTTCAACCTTTTTTGAGCCAAGGCGCATTTTTTGCGTTGAAAAAATGCAGAGGCACACCATCAGCAGAAATCATTAAAAAACGAAACTCAGTTGACAGTAAAAAGTCGTTCTCACAATTGTTGTATATGACTTTAAACCGGGGGTGTCCAAACTTTTTCCACTGAGGGCCGCACACGGAAAATTAAAGCATGTGGGGGCCATTTTGATATTTTTCATTTTCAAACCATAAGAAAATATATGCATTTTTTATTTATTTTACCTTTAGGGGTCCCGGGGACCATAAAGGGTCTCAGTCATTAAAATGTTAAAAATAAGTCAGATTATTATTTTTTTTTAAATTATTTAACACTTACAGTAAATCTCTATATCAACTTCAAGTTGATATAAAGTAATACAAATTTAAAAAATGTTTTTATGGCTTTTCTGTCAAAAACAACTTAGTTTTTTTTTAGTAAAACTGAAATATGCAGTATTTAGTAATTAGAGCCCTAAAAGATCAATAATGCAGGACACCATCGATTTTAATTATTTCATATTTTTGAGTAATCACAGTGAAAAGATTAAAAAAAAATCACTAAATATATTTGGGATCCAAAAGGTGCCCCACTCATAAAGTGATACCTTTTTATTAGGTTTTTCTTTTACTTTCAACACTTAAGTTACGAGATCAACTTCAGATATATCTGTCCATTTTATGCTGGGAGCTATTATTTTGTTTGTTCTATGCGCTTTTGTCAAAGAAAACGTTGATGTTTTTATATGGCTACTACACAATATATGCAATATTTACCACATAAAACATTTTAAAGTGAAATATTTGAAGTAATTGGAGCCCTGAAAATAATTCATTGTAACATGGATTTTTTGTCATTATTTTTTTTTTTTTTGAGCAATGGCAAAAAAAGAAAAATGAAGAAAGACAAAAGAAAATTAGCCCCCAGGCCGCACTTTGGACACCCCTGCTTTAAACCATAACCAAGCATGCATCACTATAGCTCTTGTCTCAAAGTAGGTGTACTGTCACCACCTGTCACATCACGGCGTGACTTATTTGGAGATTTTTGCTGTTTTCCTGTGTGTCGTGTTTTAGTTCTTGTCTTGCGCTCCTATTTTGGTGGCTTTTTCTCTTTTTTTGGTATTTTCCTGTAGCAGTTTCATGTCTTCCTTTTGAGCGATATTTCCCGCATCTACTTTGTTTTAGCAATCAAGAATATTTCCGTTGTTTTTATCCTTTTGTGGGGACATTGTTGATTGCCATGTCATGTTTGGATGTACTTTGTGGACGCCGTCTTTACTCCACAGTAAGTCTTTGCTGTCGTCCAGCATTCTGTTTTTGTTTACTTTGTAGCCAGTTCAGTTTTAGTTTCGTTCTGCATAGCCTTCCCTAAGCTTCAATGCCTTTTCTTAGGCGGGGGTCGGCAACCCGCGGCTCTAGAGCCGCATGCGGCTCTTTAGCGCCGCCCTAGTGGCTCTCTGGAGATTTTTCAAAAATGTATGAAGAATGGAAAAAGATGAGGGGAAAAAATGTATTTTTTTGTTTTAGTATGGTTTCTGTAGGAGGACAAACATGACACAAACCTCCCTAATTGTTATAAATCACACTGTTTATATTAAATAAGCTTCACTCATTCGAGTATTTGGCGAGCGCCGTTTTTTCCTACTTATTTTGGCGGTCCTTGAACTCACCGTATAGTTTGTTTACATGTATACATTTCTCCGACTTTCTAGGACGTGTTTTATGCCACTTTTTCTGTCTCATTTTGTCCACCACACTTTTAACGTCGAGCGTGAGTGCACAAAGGTGAGTTTTGTTGATGTTATTGACTTGTGTGGAGTGCTAATCAGACATATTTAGTCACTGCATGACTGCAAGCTAATCGATGCTAACATGCTATTTAGGCTAGCGATATGTACATATTGCATCATTATGCCTCATTTGTAGCTATATTTGAGCTCATTTAGTTTCCTTTAAGTCCTCTTAATTAAATTTATATCTCATGACACATGTAATATGGCTTTTAAATTTTTGCGGCTCCAGACAGATTTTTTTTTTGTATTTTTGGTCCAATATGGCTCTTTCAACATTTTGGGTTGCCGACCCCTGTCTTAGGGGCACTCACCTTTTGTTTATTTTTGGTATAAGCATTAGATACTTTTTTACCTGCACACTGCCTCCCGCTGTTTCAGACATCTACAAAGCAATTAGCTACCGGCTGCCACCTACTGATATGGAAGAGTATTACACGGTTACTCTGCCGAGTTCTAGACAGCACCGACACTCAACCACAACACATCATTTGCAGACTATAATTACTGGTTTGCAAAAAACATTTTTAACCCAAATAGATAAAATGAGATAATCTCCCACGGCACACCAGACTGTATCTCACAATGGTTGAAAAACACTGACTTAGACAATAGAAGTAGGGAACTTGTCACACTTAAGAACAAATAAACCACCCTAAAAGTGCCCAGAAGCTTACCTACGAACAAATCCAAGCTAAGAAAACATTGGTGAATACAAAAATCCCCTTAAAAACTTCGTAAGTGGGCCTAAGAACAAAATTGAATGGGGCCCGGTGTAATTTACTCTGTGCCAGTGTCCATCGTTGGTCGCCTTCCTGTGGCCGATGACTCTGCTCTGCCCAAGTGTCATCCTCATCTGGCCCTTTTCCATGTACAGGGCCAGCAGGGGAACCGACCCTGTCCCTTGTACGAAGAGCAGAAGCCCCCCGGGGGACCGTGTCCTGACATCCAGGGAGAAGTGAGGCCTGAGACGAGGACGTGGAGCTTGTTTAAGGTGGGAACGTACAGTTGGGCATCTGTCCGAGGACTCGCCCTAATGATCATAACATGCGCTTCCTGTCGGATCAGCGGGAATTATTTTGCTTTCTGGAAGTGACCGTCGTGACATTACCTGTAATTAAGGTCCCGCTCCGGCAGCCGGTAACTGAGCCAGCTGTCTTCCTGCGAGAGCTCGTAGCCACGGTGGTGAACTGGCTGCTGGCGCCCGCATTGACCGTCTGTTGGGTCGCGACTCGTGAGGTACTGGGCAGAAAAGCAATTTGCTGAGAGATGCAGGAGCACTGTGCTGTTTTTAAGCAGCCTGCTGCGAAAACAGCCGTCAAAGATTGTCTATACGTTAGGAGCACTGTGCTTTTTTTAAGCAACCTAGTGCGTATAGACAAATATTGTCTATGCGTTAAGAGCATTGTGCTGTTTTTAAGGAACTTACTGTGAAAACGACATCAAATATTGTCAATATGTTAGGCGCACTGTGTCAAAGATTGTCTATAAGTTAAAAGCACTGTGCTGTTTTTAAGCAACCGACTGCAAAAACAGCAGTCAAAGATTGTCTATACGTTAAGAGCACTGTGCTGTTTTTAAGCAAGCTAGTGTGAAAACAGGAGTCAAAGATTGTCTATAAGTTAAGAGCACTGTGCTGTTTTTTGGCAACCTACTGCGAAAACACCAGTCAAAGATTGTCTATAAGTTAAAAGCACTGTGCTGTTTTTAAGCAACCGACTGCAAAAACAGCAGTCAAAGATTGTCTATACGTTAAGAGCACTGTGCTGTTTTTAAGCAACCTAGTGTGAAAACAGGAGTCAAAGATTGTCTATAAGTTAAGAGCACTGTGCTGTTTTTGGCAACCTACTGCGAAAACATCAGTCAAAGATTGTCTATAAGTTAAAAGCACTGTGCTGTTTTTAAGCAACCGACTGCAAAAACAGCAGTCAAAGATTGTCTATACGTTAAGAGCACTGTACTGTTTTTAAGAAACCAACTGCAAAAACATCAGTCAAAGATTGTCTATACGTTAAGAGCACTGTGCTGTTTTTAAGCAACCTAGTGTGAAAACAGGAGTCAAAGATTGTCTATAAGTTAAGAGCACTGTGCTGCTTTTAGGCAACCTACTGCGAAAACATCAGTCAAAGATTGTCTATATGTTAAGAGCACTGTGCTGTTTTTAAGCAACCGACTGCAAAAACAGCAGTCAAAGATTGTCTATATGTTAAGAGCACTGTGCTGTTTTTAAGCAACCTAGTGTGAAAACAGGAGTCAAAGATTGTCTATAAGTTAAGAGCACTGTGCTGTTTTTAGGCAACCTACTGCGAAAACATCAGTCAAAGATTGTCTATATGTTAAGAGCACTGTGCTGTTTTTAAGCAACCAAGTGCGAAAACAGCAGTCAAAGATTGTCTATACGTTAAGAGCACTGTACTGTTTTTAAGAAACCGACTGCAAAAAGAGCAGTCAAATATTGTCTATATGTTAAAAGCACTGTGCTGTTTTAAGCAACCTACTGCAAAAACAGGAGTCAAAGATTGTCTATACTTTAGGAGCACTGTGCTGTTTTTAAGCATCCTACTGCGAAAACAGCCGTCAAAGATTGTCTATACGTTAAGAGCACTGTACTGTTTTTAAGAAACAGACTGCAAAAAGAGCAGTCAAAGATTGTCTATATGTTAAGAGCACTGTGCTGTTCTAAGCAACCTACTGCAAAAACAGGAGTCAAAGATTGTCTATACTTTAGGAGCACTGTGCTGTTTTTAAGCAACCTACTGCGAAAACAGCCGTCAAAGATTGTCAATACGTTAAGAGCATTGTGCTGTTTTTAAGCATCCTACTGCGAAAACAGCCATCAGAGATGGTCTATACGTTAAGAGCACTGTGCTGTTTTTAAGCAACCTAGTGTGAAAACAGGAGTCAAAGATTGTCTATCGGTTAAGAGCACTGTGCTGTTTTTAAGCATTTTACTGCGAAAACAGCCGTCAAAGATTGTCTGTACGTTAAGAGCACTGTACTGTTTTTAAGAAACCGACTGCAAAAAGAGCAGTCAAAGATTGTCTATATGTTAAGAGCACTGTGCTGTTTTAAGCAACCTACTGCAAAAACAGGAGTCAAAGATTGTCTATACTTTAGGAGCACCGTGCTGTTTCTAAGCAACCTACTGCGAAAACAGCCGTCAAAGATTGTCAATACGTTAAGAGCATTGTGCTGTTTTTAAGCATCCTACTGCGAAAACAGCCATCAGAGATGGTCTATACGTTAAGAGCATTGTGCTGTTTTTAAGTAACCTACTGCATATAGACAAATATTGTCTATACGTTAAGAGCACTGTGCTGTTTTTAAGCAACCTAGTGTGAAAACAGGAGTCAAAGATTGTCTATCGGTTAAGAGCCCTGTGCTGTTTTTAAGCATTTTACTGCGAAAACAGCCGTCAAAGATTGTCTGTACGTTAAGAGCACTGTACTGTTTTAAAGAAACCGACTGCAAAAAGAGCAGTCAAAGATTGTCTATATGTTAAGAGCACTGTGCTGTTTTAAGCAACCTACTGCAAAAACAGGAGTCAAAGATTGTCTATACTTTAGGAGCACTGTGCTGTTTTTAAGCAACCTACTGCGAAAACAGCCGTCAAAGATTGTCAATACGTTAAGAGCATTGTGCTGTTTTTAAGCATCCTACTGCGAAAACAGCCATCAGAGATTGTCTATACGTTAAGAGCATTGTGCTGTTTTTAAGTAACTTACTGCGTGTAGACAAAGATTGTCTATATGTTAAGAGCACTGTGCTGTTTTTAAGCAACCTACTGCATATAGACAAATATTGTCTATACGTTAAGAGCACTGTGCTGTTTTTAAGCAACCTAGCGTGAAAACAGGAGTCAAAGATTGTCTATAAGTTAAGAGCACTGTGCTGTTTTTAAGCAACCTAGTGTGAAAACAGCAGTCAAAGATTGTCTATATGTTAAGAGCACTGTGCTGTTTTTAAGCATTTTACTGCGAAAACAGCCGTCAAAGATTGTCTATACGTTAAGAGCACTGTACTGTTTTTAAGAAACCGACTGCAAAAAGAGCAGTCAAAGATTGTCTATATGTTAAAAGCACTGTGCTGTTTTAAGCAACCTACTGCAAAAACAGGAGTCAAAGATTGTCTATACTTTAGGAGCACTGTGCTGTTTTTAAGCATCCTACTGCGAAAACAGCCGTCAAAGATTGTCTATACATTAAGAGCACTGTACTGTTTTTAAGAAACCGACTGCAAAAAGAGCAGTCAAAGATTGTCTATATGTTAAGAGCACTGTGCTGTTCTAAGCAACCTACTGCAAAAACAGGAGTCAAAGATTGTCTATACTTTAGGAGCACTGTGCTGTTTTTAAGCAACCTACTGCGAAAACAGCCGTCAAAGATTGTCAATACGTTAAGAGCATTGTGCTGTTTTTAAGCATCCTACTGCGAAAACAGCCATCAGAGATTGTCAATACGTTAAGAGCATTGTGCTGTTTTTAAGCATCCTACTGCGAAAACAGCCATCAGAGATTGTCTATACGTTAAGAGCATTGTGCTGTTTTTAAGTAACTTACTGCATATAGACAAAGATTGTCTATACGTTAAGAGCACTGTGCTGTTTTTAAGCAACCTAGCGTGAAAACAGGAGTCAAAGATTGTCTATACGTTAAGAGCACTGTGCTGTTTTTAAGCATCCTACTGCGAAAACAGCCGTCAAAGATTGTCTGTACGTTAAGAGCACTCTACTGTTTTTAAGAAACCGACTGCAAAAACGTAATTCAAAGATTGTCTATATGTTAAGAGCACTGTGCTTTAAGCAACTTACTTCAAAAACGTCCGTCAAATATTGTTTATACGTTAAGAGCACTGTGCTGTTTTTAAGCAACCTACTGCAAAAACAGGAGTCAAAGATTGTCTATACTTCAGGAGCATTGTGCTGTTTTTAAGCATCCTACTGCGAAGACAGCCATCAAAGATTGTCTATACATTAAGAGCATTGTGCTGTTTTTCAGTAACCTACTGCATATAGACAAATATTGTCTATATGTTAAGAGCACTGTGCTGTTTTTAAGCAACCTAGTGTGAAAACAGGAGTCAAAGATTGTCTATACGTTAAGAGCATTGTGCTGTTTTTAGGCAACGTACTGCGAAAACTGCCGTCAAAGATTGTCTGTACGTTAAGAGCATTGTGCTGTTTTTAAGAAACCTATTGCGTCATAGACAAAGATTGTCTAAACATTAAGAGCACTGTACTGTTTTTAAGCAACCTACTGCGAAAACAGCCGTCAAAGATTGTCTGTACGTTAAGAGCATCGTGCTGTTTTTAAGTAACCTCTTGCGTCATAGACAAAGATTGTCTTTACGTTAAGAGCTGTGCTGTTTTTAGATTGTCTATACGTTAAGAGCACTGTGCTGTTTTTAAGCAACCGACTGCGAAAACATCAGTCAAAGATCGTCTACATGATAAGAGCACTGTGCTATTTTTAGGCAACCTACTGCAAAAACGTCAGTCAAAGATTGCGTATATGAAAGGAGCGCTGTGCTGTTTTTAAGCAGCGACTGCAAAAACATCAGCCAAAGATTGTCTATATAACGAGTGCTCTGCTGCCCTTAACCAAATTGCAAAAATGTGAGTGAAAAATCCTCAACCCGTTCTCACGTTCTACATTTGAGTTGAGAACAAGATGTCTTACGTTATTGTGCAGAACAAGATGACTTACATTATTGTGCAGAACAAGATGTCTTACATTATAGTGCAGAACAAGATGTCTTACATTATAGTGCAGAACAAGATGTCTTACATTATTGTGCAGAACAAGATGACTTACGTTATTGTGCAGAACAAGATGTCTTACGTTATAGTGCAGAACAAGATGTCTTACATTATTGTGCAGAACAAGATGTCTTACATTATTGTGCAGAACAAGATGTCTTACATTATTGTGCAGAACAAGATGACTTACATTATTGTGCAGAACAAGATGTCTTACATTATTGTGCAGAACAAGATGTCTTACGTTATAGTGCAGAACAAGATGTCTTACATTATAGTGCAGAACAAGATGTCTTACATTATTGTGCAGAACAAGATGTCTTACGTTATAGTGCAGAACAAGATGTCTTACATTATTGTGCAGAACAAGATGTCTTACATTATTGTGCAGAACAAGATGTCTTACATTATTGTGCAGAACAAGATGACTTACATTATTGTGCAGAACAAGATGTCTTACATTATAGTGCAGAACAAGATGACTTACATTATTGTGCAGAACAAGATGTCTTACATTATAGTGCAGAACAAGATGACTTACATTATTGTGCAGAACAAGATGTCTTACATTATAGTGCAGAACAAGATGACTTACATTATTGTGCAGAACAAGATGTCTTACATTATAGTGCAGAACAAGATGACTTACATTATTGTGCAGAACAAGATGTCTTACATTATAGTGCAGAACAAGATGACTTACATTATTGTGCAGAACAAGATGTCTTACATTATTGTGCAGAACAAGATGACTTACATTATTGTGCAGAACAAGATGTCTTACATTATTGTGCAGAACAAGATGACTTACATTATTGTGCAGAACAAGATGTCTTACATTATAGTGCAGAACAAGATGTCTTACATTATAGTGCAGAACAAGATGTCTTACATTATTGTGCAGAACAGGATGACTTACATTATTGTGCAGAACAAGATGTCTTACATTATAGTGCAGAACAAGATGTCTTACATTATAGTGCAGAACAAGATGTCTTACATTATTGTGCAGAACAAGATGTCTTACGTTATAGTGCAGAACAAGATGACTTACATTATTGTGCAGAACAAGATGTCTTACATTATAGTGCAGAACAAGATGTCTTACATTATTGTGCAGAACAAGATGACTTACATTATTGTGCAGAACAAGATGTCTTACATTATAGTGCAGAACAAGATGTCTTACATTATAGTGCAGAACAAGTTGTCTTACATTATAGTGCAGAACAAGATGTCTTACGTTATAGTGCAGAACAAGATGTCTTACATTATTGTGCAGAACAAGATGACTTACATTATTGTGCAGAACAAGATGTCTTACATTATAGTGCAGAACAAGATGTCTTACATTATAGTGCAGAACAAGATGACTTACATTATAGTGCAGAACAAGATGTCTTACATTATTGTTCAGAACAAGATGTCTTACATTATTGTGCAGAACAAGATGTCTTACATTATAGTGCAGAACAAGATGTCTTACATTATTGTGCAGAACAAGATGACTTACATTATTGTGCAGAACAAGATGACTTACATTATTGTGCAGAACAAGATGACTTACATTATTGTGCAGAACAAGATGACTTACATTATTGTGCAGAACAAGATGACTTACATTATTGTGCAGAACAAGATGACTTACATTATAGTGCAGAACAAGATGTCTTACATTATTGTGCAGAACAAGATGACTTACATTATTGTGCAGAACAAGATGACTTACATTATTGTGCAGAACAAGATGTCTTACGTTATAGTGCAGAACAAGATGTCTTACATTATTGTGCAGAACAAGATGACTTACATTATTGTGCAGAACAAGATGACTTACATTATAGTGCAGAACAAGATGTCTTATGTTATAGTGCAGAACAAGATGTCTTACATTATAGTGCAGAACAAGATGTCTTACATTATTGTGCAGAACAAGATGACTTACATTATTGTGCAGAACAAGATGTCTTACATTATAGTGCAGAACAAGATGTCTTACATTATAGTGCAGAACAAGATGACTTACATTATTGTGCAGAACAAGATGTCTTACATTATTGTGCAGAACAAGATGACTTACATTATAGTGCAGAACAAGATGTCTTACGTTATAGTGCAGAACAAGATGTCTTACATTATAGTGCAGAACAAGATGTCTTACATTATAGTGCAGAACAAGATTTCTTACATTATAGTGCAGAACAAGATGTCTTACATTATAGTGCAGAACAAGATGTCTTACATTATTGTGCAGAACAAGATGTCTTACGTTATAGTGCAGAACAAGATGTCTTACATTATTGTGCAGAACAAGATGACTTACATTATTGTGCAGAACAAGATGTCTTACATTATAGTGCAGAACAAGATGTCTTACATTATAGTGCAGAACAAGATTTCTTACATTATAGTGCAGAACAAGATGTCTTACATTATAGTGCAGAACAAGATGTCTTACATTATTGTGCAGAACAAGATGACTTACATTATTGTGCAGAACAAGATGACTTACATTATTGTGCAGAACAAGATGACTTACATTATAGTGCAGAACAAGATGTCTTACATTATAGTGCAGAACAAGATGTCTTACATTATAGTGCAGAACAAGATGACTTACATTATTGAGCGACTGGAGCCGTGTGCCTACAACCGGGTGTAAGCGTCCAATGTGCGGGGGCGAGCTGAGGCTGCATTGACCGAGGACGACGCCTCCCTCTGGCGGCAGCAAGCTGAGATCCACAGGTGTGACGCTGTGAGCCCACCTGTGTCACGTTAGAGATTTAGATCAAACATGATTGCAGGAGGCGTCAATATAAGACAGTGTTTCTCAAATGGCGGGTCACAACACCCTGGGGGTCGTCGTCGGGTGTCTGTTATACTTCTCTTTCTGCCCTCGATCTCCTATTGGATAAAATGTGTTCTTATCAAGATTTTTATTATTTAAATTATTATTTATATAAATGTATGTGTGTAAATATATGTATATTTGTGTGTTTGTGTGTATTATATATAAATGTATACATATGTATACATACGTCTATATGTATATATGTGCATATGTATATATGTCTATATGTATACATAGGTGTATATGGATGTTTATACGTGTGTATATATATGTGTATATTTATATATATTTGTATACAGTATGTGTGTGTATATTAGTGTATAAATGTACAGTATATGTATGTTTATATTTGTGTATATATGTGTATATATACATATACAGATATATATGTATGTATGTGTGTGTGTATATTAGTGTATATATGTACAGTATATGTATATATAAATATATATATACTGTATGTGTGTGTGTGTTTATATATGTATGTGTGTATAAGTGTGTGTGAGATATATATATATATATATATATATATATATATATATATATATATATATATATATATATATATATATATATATATATATATATATATATATATATACGTGTGTATGTATGTATATACGTGTGTATGTATGTATATACGTCAAGCACATCTGTGAAGTGAAAACCATTTCAGGTGACTACCTCTTGAAGCTCATGGAGAGAATGCCAAGAGTGTGCAAAACAGTAATCAGAGCAAAGGGTGGCTATTTTGAAGAAACTAGAATATAATATTTGATTTCAGTTATTTCACCTTTTTTTTAAGTACATAACTCCACATGTGTTCATTCCTAGTTTTGATCCCTTCTGTGACAATCTACAATGTAAATAGCTATATATATATACTGTATATATATGTATGTTTATATATGTATGTGTGTATAGGTGTGTGTATGTGTGTGAGATATATATATATATATGTATATATACAGTATATGTATGTATGTATGTATGTATATGCATATATATATATATATATATATATATATGTATATATATGTATATATATATGTTTATGCATATATATATATATATATGTATATATATATGTATATATATATATATGTGTATATATATATATATATGTGTACATATATATATGTGTATATATATATATATATATATATATATATATATGCATATATATATATATATATATGCATATATATGTATACGTGTATTTATGTATATATACTATTCAATTATATATATTATATAACAATATTTATATTTAGTATTAATGGATGTTAGAATGGATTTGTAGCAAGGTTACCGCAGTGCTCTAGCTAATCAACAGTCTTTCTGTTCTACCCAGTAGAAGTAGTAAGTCCACAGGAACATGTGTGCACAGATGATGGAAGTTGTTGACAGGGAGGAAAAGAAAACTATATTTGTCATCAGCAGCATATACTGTACTTCCCCTTTTATAATTATGGAATGGCCGGTGTTTGGAGGATGTTCATTAAGTTAATTTTGGAAAAACGGCAACTTTCTAGCTTTAGGAAACACTAAAAAAAATCAAGAAAAAAATTGTTGCAGTCATCAACAGTTTTTTAATTTTTAGAAAGAAATATTGAATCCTTCAGAGTTAGTCTGCAGTTAAAAAAAATAGTGTTCACACCTTGGCGAGCTGTTGCAGCAGGTGGATTGACATGAATCATGGCTCCGACACGATAGATGTCAATTGGAACAAAGGAGAGGATTATCAAACTCCTTCAACATGGGAAGGTTGTGAAGGACAAACATAGTGTTTCTTAAAAGCCAG
Source organism: Entelurus aequoreus (assembly GCF_033978785.1). Lineage (NCBI taxonomy): Eukaryota > Metazoa > Chordata > Actinopteri > Syngnathiformes > Syngnathidae > Entelurus > Entelurus aequoreus. Next base: position 13,761,720 of record NC_084757.1, on the reverse strand, counting down.
AAAGTTGCCATTTAAAATGACTAAAGTTGTGTCTGTTACCTTCTTTGTTTCTACAAAATGGAAAAACTAAATGGACACCTTCCAAGTCTGGTGACTCCATCATTCTCCAGTGGTCTTATAATTCACGTAACCCACAGATGAATAAATATGATCACGTTTTCAATAATAATACAAGTCAGGCGGGTCGTGGAACATTTTCCGTTCCCCCGGGAATGTCATGACCGGAAATTATTCAGAAGCTCTGACATAAGATCTGCCCTTTTTAAAGAATCACTTAAAAACCTGATATAGATGTTAGCGATGCAGCCTTTAAAATCTTCTCTTTCGCTCGCCATGTCGCCCTCTGGTCGTCCATAAGCTGCTTGTCCCTGCATGATGTTGTCTACGCTCAGCTCCATCCTGGGAACACCTCAAAGACACCATGGTTAATTGTGGCTGGTTGACATACACTTGAGTCTGTCTTGAGTTTCCAATACTTTCTACAACTCTTATTTTTTTGTGATAGAGTGATTGGGGCACATACTTGTTGGTCACAAAAAAAACATTCATGAAGTTTGGTTCTTTTATGAATTTATTATGGGTCTACTGAAAATGTGAGCAAATCTGCTGGGTCAAAAGTATACATACAGCAATGTTAATATTTGCTTACATGTCCCTTGGCAGGTTTCACTGCAATAAGGCACTTTTGGTAGCCATCCACAAGCTTCTGCTTGAATTTTTGACCACTCCTCTTGACAAAATTGGTGCAGTTCGGCTAAATGTGTTGGTTTTCTGACACGGACTTGTTTCTTCAGCATTGTCCACACGTTTAAGTCAGGACTTTGGGTAGGTCATTCTAAAACCTTAATTCTAGACTGATTTAGCCATTCCTTTACCACTTTTGACATGTGTTTGGGACCATTGTCCTGTGGGAACACCCAACTGCGCCCAAGACCCAACCTCCGGGCTGATGATTTTAGGTTGTCCTGAAGAATTTGGAGGTAATCCTCCTTTTTCATTGTCCCATTTACTCTCTGTAAAGCACCAGTTCCATTGGCAGCAAAACAGGCCCAGAGAAACAAAAATAGAGCTGTTTGGCCACAATACCCGTCTCTGCTCGGGATGGTTTCCTGCTGGCCCCACTATGGGCTGGACTCTCACTATTATGTTGGATTAACTATGGCAGGGGTCACCAACCTTTTTGAAACCAAGAGCTACTTCTTGGGTACTGATTAATGCGAAGGGCTACCAGTTTGATAAACACTTAAATAAATTGCCAGAAATAGCCAATTTGCTCAATTTACCTTTAACTCTATGTTATTATTAATAATTAATTATATTTATCTTTGTGGAAACACTGATCATCTTAATGATTTCTCACAATAAATATATATAGAAACAGATAAATATCAATATGCAACACTTTATTTTTATATTTTCTCTAAGTGCACATTTTTCAAATTGAACATTTTCAAATGATGACTTCTAAGACAGTCTTGTGAAATCACAATATCCCATTTTAACTAGCTAGCCACTAACATTTTTTAACAAATCATGAATTACTTTGCACCATGTTTGTACAAATAATAACTCATGTAAAATACAAAAGTCAACTCTCAAATTTTTAAATAAATCATGTCACACCTAGAACTGGACACCAAATCTGTTATCTGTTTCTTTGTCAGTTAGTGAAGACCAAGTCTTTAAAATATTTTCTTGGATTTTCAAATTCTATTTGAGTTTTGTCTCTCTTAGAATTAAAAATGTCGAGCAAAGCGAGACCAGCTTGCTAGTAAATAAATAAAATTAAAAAAATAGAGGCAGCTCACTGGTAAGTGCTGCTATTTGAGCTATTTTTAGAACAGGCCAGCGGGCTACTCCTCTGGTCCTTACGGGCTACCTGGTGCCCGCGGGCATCGCGTTGGTGACCACTGAACTATGGACTGGACTTTCACAATATTATGTCAGACCCACTCGACATCCATTGCTTTCGGTCTCCCTTAGATGGGGGGGCGGGGGTTACCCACATATGCGGTCCTCTCCAAGGTTTCTCATAGTCATTCACATCGACGTCCCACTGGGGTGAGTTTTTCCTTGCCCTTATGTGGGCTCTGTACTGAGGATGTTGTGGCTTGTGCAGCCCTTTGAGACACTTGTGATTTAGGGCTGTATAAATAAACATTGATTGACTGATTGATTGATTGATTGAATACCCAGCAATATGTTTGGAGGAGATAAGGTGAGGCCTTTAATCCCAGGAACACCATGCCTACCGTCAAGCATGGTGGTGGTAGTATTATGCTCTGGGCCTGTTTTGCTGCCAATGGAACTGGTGCTTTAAATGGGACAATGGAAAAGGAGGATTACCTCCAAATTCTTCGGGACAAGCAAAAATCATCAGCCCGGAGGTTGGGTCTTGGGCGCAGTTGGGTGTTCCAACAGGACAAGGACCCCAAACACACGTCAAAAGTGGTAAAGGAATGGCTAAATCAGTCTAGAATGAAGGTTTTAGAACGGCCTTCCCAAAGTCCTGACTTAAACGTGTGGACAATGCTGAAGAAACAAGTCCATGTCAGAAAACCCAACAAATTTAGCTGAATTGCACCAATTTTGTCAAGAGGAGTGGTCAAAAATGCAAGCAGAAGCTTGTGGATGGCTACCAAAAGTGCCTTATTGCAGTGAAACTTGCCAAGGGACATGTAAGCAAATATTAACATTGCTGTATGTATACTTTTGACCCAGCACATTTGCTCACATTTTCAGTAGACCCATAATAAATTCATAAAAGAACCAAACTTCATGAATGTTTTTTTGTGACCAACAAGTATGTGCTCCAATCACTCTATCACAAAAAAAACAAGACTTGTAGAAATGATTGGAAACTCAAGACAGCCATGACATTATGTTCTCTACAAGTGTATGTCAACTTTTGATCGCGACTGTAAGTACTACCTTGTTGGCGACCTGTCAGCAGTCAGGTAGTGCCACCTTCCATCGTTGTACCTCTCAGACGACACCAGGCTATTATTAGCACTTTTAAATACCAGGTAGCCGTCAGACAGGGAAAGGTGCCCCGAGGTAGGGCTCTGCAGAACACCGGGGAATGGAATCATCCTCCTGCAGGACTCGTTGGAGAATTTTTTTTTTTTTTTTTTTTACCTGAGAGGGACTCCTGAGAATGACGCCGTGTTTGTGTTTGCTCCTGAAGCCCAGAGACACTCGCTGGTGGTCCCGCACAAACAGCCAGTCGGCAGATAGAGAGGAATGCAGCGTGGCTGTGCGAACACCCTTCATGACACCAAACACCTGGATTACTTTCATAAAAGTCTTAATATAGAACACATGTATTACTTTCATAAAATACTTAACATACAAAACCAAAAACCAGTGAAGTTGGCACGTTGTGTAAATCATAAATAAAAAACAGAATACAATGATTAGCAAATCTTTTTCAACTTATATTCAATTGAATAGACTGCAAAGACAAGATATTTAATGTTCCAACTGAGATACTTCATTTTTTTTTTACAAATAATCATTAACTTAGAATTTAATGGCAGCAACACATTGCAAAAAAGCTGTCACAGGGGCATGTTCACCACTGTGTTACATGGCCTTTCCTTTTAACAACACTCAGTAAACGTTTGGGAATTGAGGAGACACATTTTGGAAGCTTTTCAGGTGGAATACTTTCCCATTCTTGCTTGATGTACAGCTTAAGTTGTTCAACAGTCCGGGGGTCTCCGTTGTGGTATTTTAGGCTTCATAATGCACCACACATTTTCAATGGGAGACAGGTCTGGACTACAGGCAGGCCAGTCTAGTACCCACACTCTTTTACTATGAAGCCGCGCTGTTGTAACACGTGGCTTGGCATTGTCTTGCTGAAATAAGCAGGGGCGTCCATGAAAAAGTAGTTGCTTGAATGGCACAAATGTTGCCCCAAAACATTAATGGTGCCTTCACAGATGTGTAAGTTACACTAATACACCCCCATACCATCACAGATGCTGGCTTTTCAACTTTGCACCTATAACAATCCGGATGGTTCTTTTCCTCTTTGGTCCTGAGGACACGACGTTCACAGTTTCCAAAAACAATTTGAAATGTGTACTCGTCAGACCACAGAACACTTTTCCACTTTGCATCAGTCCATCTTAGATGAGCTCGGGCCCAGCGAAGCCGGCGGAGTTTCTGGGTGTTGTTGATAAATGGCTTTCGCTTTGCATAGTAGAGTTTTAACTTGCACTTACAGATGTAGCGACCGACTGTAGTTACTGACAGTGGTTTTCTGAAGTGTTCCTGAGCCCATGTGGTGATATCCTTTACACACTGATGTCGCTTTTTAATGCAATACCGCCTGAGGGAATTGAAGGTCAAGGCCTTGCCACTTACGTGCAGTGATTTCTCCGGATTTTCTGAACCTTTTGATGATATTACGGACCATAGATGGTGACATCCCTAAATTCCTTGCAATAGCTGGTTGAGAAATGTTGTTCTTAAACTGTTTGCGCACGCGTTTGTTGACAAAGTGGTGACCCTCGCCCCATCCTTGTTTGTGAATGACTGAGCATTTCATGGAAGCTGCTTTTATACCCAATCATGGCACCCACCTGTTCCCAATTAGCCTGTTCACCTGTGGGATGTTCCAAATAAGTGTGTGACGAGCATTCCTCAACTTTCTCAGTCTTTTTTGCCACTTGTGCCAGCTTTTTTGAAACATGTTGCTGGCACAAAATTCCAAATGGGTTAATATTTGCAAACAATTAAGTTCAAACATTAAGTATCTTGTCTTTGCAGTCTATTCAATTGAATATAAGTTGAAAAGGATTTGCAAATCTTTGTATTCTGTTTTTATTTACCATTTACACAACGTGCCAACTTCACTGCTTTTGGGTTTTTGTACATTTTAATACATAAGCAACATTTCTTAAGTGCTCCTGCACTATTTCCGCTGCCAAATGTGGCCTCTGCTGATATGTTAGCATTTATTTGTTTGAAGTAACACAACTAAAAATGACTCAAATAAAGATGCTAAAGCTATTTTCCTAGTGTGCCCTCAGTCTCCTCTCAGATAAAGTGTGTCGCCTTACTGTAGGACAGTCGTCCTCTGACTTTTTTCACCAAGTGCCCCCATAATGGCTGACATTAAAGTACGGTAGCGTAATAGGCCCAAGGATTCATTAAAAACAAGTATATTAAATATTATTGGTCGCTGTGACATTACACTCAGTTTGAACAGTAACAATGCAGCTTGGTTGTACAGTTTGCTGCACTTTGCCCTCAGTCTCCGGATGAAAACAGTTTCCTAATTAAGTTGTGCAATTAAATGAGGGACACCATTGTTCTCCGCCATTGTTACTTGTTAGCACATCTGGTTATGACTAAATCATTCATTGCAGCTTGGTTTTACACTCTCTCTACTTCGTTGCACTTTGGCCTCAGTCTCCCGTCTGATTAAAACCAGATAGTGGAATAAAATACAGTAGATCCTTGTTCTCCACCATTGTTGTTTGTCTGTCTCATTTTAACTGAAGCGTTCAGTACAGCTTGGTTTTACAGCCCGCACTACTTTCATCTCCACTTGGATGCACTTTGCCCTCCGTCTCCTATAGGATAAGTACGGTCTCTAGTTAAATAGGGCCATTGTTCTCCGCTACTGTTGTTGTTCAGCATGGCTGCTTATGACTGAAGCATTCAATGCAGCTTTGTTTTACAGTCTCCAATTTGCTGCACTTTGCCCTTAGTCTCCTGCGGGATAAGAAATTGTGCATATTGCTATTGCTGTTGTTTTTTTTTCAGCACATCTCATTACGACTGAAGCGTTGAATGCCGTTATGTTTTACAGTCTCCACTTTTCTGCAGCACTCTTGTTTATTTCTGCCTTCAGATTCCTCTTGAATTAATTATTTTGCTGCTGTGCCTCAGCTCTGGACACTGGGGCTGCACTTTCTTGCTACTACCCTCCTTCTCTTGGATAAAATGTGTTCTCACCATGGGTCAGAAGTAAATACAGGAGACCATGCGTTCCTGTTGTTGTTTGTTAGCATTCAATACGGCTTGTTTTCTGAGTTTCTTGCGTCACGACTGTTGCGAAATGAAAACCAGACTGACTTCAAGTTCAACAAAGTGTACCTATGTAGCGGAAATCTCCAAATATGGCACCTCTGCCACTTTCAGATATCCTTTAGAAATAAACTACAAAACCACAGACCACTTTTCCACTTTGCACCAGTCCATCTTAGATGAGCTCGGGCCCAGCGAAGCCGGCGGCGTTTCTGGGTGTTGTTGATAAATGGCTGTGGCTTTGCATAGTAGAGTTTTAACTTGCACTTACAGATGTAGCGACAAACTGTAGTTACTGACAGTGGTTTTCTGAGGTGTTCCTGAGCCCATGTGATGATATCCTTTACACACTGATGTCACTTTTTGATGCAGTACCGCCTGAGGGATCCAAGGTCGTGCAGTGATTTCTCCTTTTGATGATGGTGAAATCCCTAAATTCCTTGCAATAGCTCGTGGAGAAATGTTGTTCTTAAACCTTTCGACAATTTGCTCACGCATTTGTTCACAAAGTGGTGACCCTCTCGCCCCATCCTTGTTTGTGAATGACTGAGCATTTCATGGAAGCTGCTTTTATACCCAATCATGGCACCCACCTGTTCCCAATTAGCCTGTTCACCTGTGGGACGTTCCAAATAAGTGTTTTGATGAGCATTCCTCAACTTTCTCAGTCTTTTTTTGCCACTTGTGCCAGCTTTTTTGAAACATGTTGCAGGCATCAAATTCCAAATGAGCTAATATTTCCAAAAAATAACGTTTTCCAGTTCGAATGTTAAGTATCTTGTTTTTGCAGTCTATTCAATTGAATATAGATTGAAAAGGATTTGCAAATCATTGTATTTAGTTTCTATTTACAATTTACACAACGTGCCAACTTCACTGGTTTTAGGTTTTGTAGATGAGCTCAAGCCCAGCGAAGCCGGCGGCGTTTCTGGGTGTTGTTGATAAATGGCTGTGGCTTTGCATAGAAGAGTTTTAACTCGCACTTACAGATGTAGTGACGAACTGTAGTTACTGACAGTGGTTTACTGAAGTCTTCCTGAGCCCATGTGGTGATATCCTTTACACACTGATGTCGCTTGTTGATGCCGTACCGCCTGAGGGATCCAAGGTCCCCGGGCATTCAATGTTATGTGCAGTTGCATATCAGACTGTTACATTGACCATTCACTGGCGTCGAATGGAATGCTCCTTAATGGTGTAAGTGGATGATGGCTATAGCCCAACTTAGTGAAATGTGTGAAAACAATAGAATCTTCTTTTACCAGCAGTGTGAAGGGACAGCCGTCACTCACGCCCATTGTTGTGGCGTATTCAACCGTCTGTCCGTCGGCGGTCACATGGTCCACGCATCCTCGCAGCGGCGGAGCTGTGATGTCATGTCTGAGGTTGAAGAGACATAATGGATATTTGGAAACTAACTATATGTGTGTGGAAAAGATTGAAGTATTTCAATAGGGGGAGTCCAACATTTTAAGATAAAGAATTACAATTTAGGGGGATTAATCTAACCTGTGATTCATTTACACGTGTGTTTTAATACTTATGGCAATCAACTGGTTGGTAGCATGACATATTAACCTGCTGGTAATGACGTGTGTGCCTCAACACTAGAGAATTATTTATTCATTCTATAGGAATTTTTAAAAGTAAAGTGAAACCTCGATTTATGAACGCCTCTATTTGCGACCTTTTCGGTTTACGAACCTTTACATCGCGCCAAACATGCCTCTGTGTGCTAAAGGCCTACTGAAATGAATTTTTTTAATTCAAACGGGGATAGCAGATCTATTCTATGTGTCATACTTGATCATTTCGCGATATTGCCATAATTTTTGCTGAAAGGATTTAGTAGAGAACAACGACGATAAAGATCGCAACTTTTGGTATCTGACAAAAAAAAAGCCTTGCCTATACCGGAAGTAGCGTGACGTAGTCAGTTGAACATTTCCGCAAAGTTCCCTATTGTTTACAGTGATGGCGGCCAGAAGTGAGAGCGATTCGGACCGAGAAAGCGACGATTTCCCCTTTAATTTGAGCGAGGATGAAAGATTTGTGGATGAGGAAAGTGCAAGTGAAGGACTAGTGAGGAGTGGAAGCGATTCAGATAGGGAAGATGCTGTGAGAGCCGGGTGGGACCTGATATTCAGCTGGGAATGACTACAACAGTAAATAAACACAAGACATATATATACTCTATTAGCCACAACACAACCAGGCTTATATTAAATATGCCACAAATTAATCCCGCATAACAAACACCTAGGTGCTAGCTCCTAGCTCGTAGCTCCCGTCCATATAACCCGCCAATACAATTCAAACACCTGCACAACACACACAATCACTCAGCCCAAAGGACCGTTCACCACCCAAGGTTCATAAAGCTTATATATTTACCCAAAGTTACGTACGTGACACGCACGTACGGGCAAGCGATCAAATGTTTGGAAGCGCAGCTGCGTCTGCGTCTGTGTATCCAAATCAAAGTAATCCTGGTAAGAGTCTGTGTTGTCCCAGTTCTCTACAGGCGTCTGTGTATCGAAGTCAAAGTCCTCCTGGTAAGAGTCTCTGTTGTTCGAGTTCTTCGATCTTGACTGCATCTTTCGGGAATGTAAACAATGAAACACCGGCTGTAATGTGTTGCTGCTGACTTCCCTCGCAAAATACTCCGCTTCGCACCGGCAACTTTCTTCTTTGCTTGCTCAGCTTCTTTCTCCATAATGCAATGAACAAATTGCAACAGATTCACCAACACAGATGTCCAGAATACTGTGGAATTATGAGATGAAAACAGAGCTATTTTGTATTGGCTTTAATGGGCTACCGATACTCCTGTTTCACTGGCTACGTCACGCGCATACGTCATCATCCAAAGGCGTTTTCAACCGGAAGTTTAGCGGGAAATTTAAAATTGCACTTTATAAGTTAACCCGGCCGTATTGGCATGTGTTATAATGTTAAGATTTCATCATTGATATATAAACTATCAGACTGCGTGGTCGGTAGTAGTGGCTTTCAGTAGGCCTTTAAAGATCACGTTGTGTGATCACAAATGCTTTACATGTGTCCAAACTCTCACAGTGTCGCTGTATAGCTTCGCCTTGTTAGACAACCGCTTTGAGATAGCGTTTTAGCTCGTTAGCCTCTGGCTTGTGGAACCTACTGTGTAGTTTGAGGATTTTATCAGTGAAGGAGGATTTGTTCCACAGCACATCTTTAATTGTGATGAGACCAAAAAAGATGCCACGGCGGACCTTTATCACAGCGAAGGAGAAGGCACTACCGGGACACGAACCGATGAAGGATCGCCTCGCACTGCTAGTTTGCCCACCAACAAGGCGTGTGTGTGTGTGTTTGTGTGTGTGTGTGTAAATGTATATGTGTGTGTGTGTATATATATATATACCGTAATTTCCGGACTATAAGCCGCTACTTTTTCCCCTCGTTCTGGTCCCTGCGGCTTATACAAGGGTGCGGCTTATTTACGGCCTGTTCTTCTCCGACACCGACGAAGAGTATTTCGGTGGTTTTAGTACGCAGGAGGAAGACGATGACACAATGATTAAAGACTGACTTTTCATATATACCGGTAGGCTGGTTATTTTGATAACGTACAGGCGAGCACTTTGTATTAATTTGCACCGTTGTATTATTTGTACTCTGCACGAATGCCGTTCGCCATGTCAAAGATGTGAAAGGTTGATTGAATGATTGAAAGTTTTATTGTTAATAATTGGGACGCTTTGCGTTCCCAAACAGTCATCTCTGTCCCGACAATCCCCTCCGTGGTAGCAGGAACCCCTATATACTACGGTAATTACACATCAAAACCCTGCGGCTTATAGTCGGGTGCGGCTTATATATGGAGCAATCTGTATTTTCCCCTAAATTTAGCTGGTGCGGCTTATAGTCAGGTGCGGCTTATAGTCCGGAAATTACGGTATTTATATGTATATAGTCATGTGTATATGTGGGTGTGTATATATATATATATGTATATTTATATATATGTATATTATACGAGTATATATTTATATGTATATAGTAGTGTAGCTTGCCCATCACTATATATATATATATATTTGTATACACTACCGTTCAAAAGTTTGGGGTCACCCAAATAATTTTGTGGAATAGCCTTCATTTCTAAGAACAAGAATAGACTGTCGAGTTTCAGATGAAAGTTCTCTTTTTCTGGCCTTTTTGAGTGTTTAATTGAGCCCACAAATGTGATGCTCCAGAAACTCAATCTGCTCAAAGGAAGGTCTGTTTTGTAGCT
>NC_084757.1:13733899-13748899 GCF_033978785.1 Entelurus aequoreus | reverse complement strand
TATATACCGGTGTATATATATATATAAGTCCAGTGCGGCTAATATATGACAAAAAAAAATTATTCTAAAATTTTGTGGGAGTGGCTTTTATCCCGGCATGCTCTATAGTACGGAAAATATGGTAATAATTAATATAAACTCATTACGTAGAAAGTGAAATATGTTAAGCTTTTATTTGTTAAAATTGTGATGATCATGGTTTCCTGTTATTGAAAACCCCACATTTAAAATTGTAACTCAAGGTTTATATATAAGGTGTAAGCCACAATTATCAAAATTATATTATATATATATATATATATATATATATATATATGTATATATATATATATATATATATATATATATATATATATATATATATATATATATTTTTTTTTTAATATATATATATATATATATATATATATATATATAAGTTTTGAAATATCTTGAGTTGCATGTAATGAGCATATGCATTAATCTCACTTTGGAAATGTAATTGCTGGTATAAACCAATAAACAATGATGTTAATGCTAGTGCCATTATCTTGACATAATGATATGCACTCTGCATTACATTTCTTGAAACCAGCAAACTTATACTAAAAACTAATTTATTGTTCTTAAAGGAAAGGCAACAAGGCAAGCGCTTGTTACTCTCTGGGTCTCCTAGCCGCTCAGGCAAATCATATGGTCTAAAAATGCATTTTTCCATCGACAACATGACATCATCGCGCCAAGTGCGTGCTCTTTCAGTCAATTAGTGCGCATATATACAACCCGGCCCCCGGCCAAAACATTTTTAATTGTAATTTTGAAGAATTCATCTGAATGTGCATGAACTATTTCTGTTCAAAATTGTTAGAAATGTCACATGTTAAATGTTTAAATATTAACTGTCAGTTTACTGTACTGTGCCAACTTGTACTACTATATGAGTACCTATTTTCTATTGTTTCATTGAAAATAAAACAGCAAAGTCCATCCTTTTTAATTATGAGACAATATTGTGTCAAAGTCATGATTTTTTTTTTCCATGCTTGAAATAAGAAATGATTACTTTAAAAAAGCAGTTTTATACTTGTGAGTGTTGATGACACAGCTTTGCAACAGTTGATATTCTAGTTTCAAGCATGTTTTACTCAATATAGGTCATCAAATCTCAGCAACAAGCTGTAATATCTTACTGCGATAAGTAAAACACTCTAACATAAAATCTGCTTAGTGAGAAGAATTATCTTATCAGACAGAAAATAAGCAAATATCGCCCTTATTTGAGATATTTAATCTTACTTAGATTTCAGTTTTTGTAGTGTAATATATATTGTGTATATTGTTAGGGTTAGGTTTAGAGCAGGGGTCACCAACCTTTTTGAAACCAAGAGTTACTTCTTGGGTACTGATTAATGCGAAGGGCTACCAGTTTGATACACACTTAAATAAATTGCCAGAAATAGCCAATTTGCTCAATTTACCTTTAACTCTATGTTATTATTAATAATTAATGATATTTACACTTAATTGAACGGTTTAAAAGAGGAGAAAACACGAAAAAAATGACAATTAAATTTTGAAACATAGTTTATCTTCAATTTCGACTCTCTAAAATTCAAAATTCAACCGAAAAAAAGAAGAAAAAAACTAGCTAACTCGAATCTTTTTGAAAAAATTAAAACAATTATTTATGGAACATCATTACTAATTTTTCCTGATTAAGGTTAATTTTAGAATTTTGATGACCTGTTTTAAATAGGTTAAAATGTAATCTGCACTTTGTTAGAATATATAACAAATTGGACCAAGCTATATTTCTAACAAAGACAAATCATTATTTTTTCTAGATTTTCCAGAACAAACATTTTAAAAGAAATTGAAAAGACTTTGAAATAAGATTTAAATTTGATCCTACAGATTTTCTAGATTTGCCAGAATAATTTTTTTGAATTTTAATCATAATAGGTTTGAAGAAATATTTCACAAATATTCTTCGTCAAAAAAACAGAAGCTAAAATGAAGAATTAAATTAAAATGTATTTATTATTCTTTACAATAAGAAAAATAAATTTACTTGAACATTGATTTAAATTGTCAGGAAAGAAGAGGAAGGAATTTAAAATGTAAAAAGGTATATGTGTTTAAAAATCCTAAAATCATTTTCAAGGTTGTATTTTTTCTCTAAAATTGTCTTTCTGAAAGTTATAAGAAGCAAAGTAAAAAAATTAATGAATTTATTTAAACAAGTGAAGACCAAGTCTTTAAAATATTTTCTTGGATTTTCAAATTCTATTTGAATTTTTTCTCTCTTAGAATTAAAAATGTCGGGCAAAGCGAGACCAGCTTGCTAGTAAATAAATACAATTTAAAAAAATAGAGGCAGCTCACTGGTAAGTGCTGCTATTTGATCTATTTTTAGAACAGGCCAGTGGGCTACTCATCTGGTCCTTACGGGCTACCTGGTGCCCGCGGGCACCGCGTTGGTGACCCCTGGTTTAGAGTTAGGGTTAGGGTTAGGGTTATTGTGTTTGTGTGTGTAGCTTTTACCTCTTTCTGATGTGTTCGGGCACACCTCCGATATAAAAACTCCCATAAGGAGCGTGAACGTGATCTATTGAGATGTGCTTGTCTTCATAGCGGACTGTCAGCTTGTCCTCTACGCTGATAGCAAAGTCTTTGCCCTAGAAGGAGACGGCGGATCAATGTGACGGACAGAGAAGTTGCGGTGGTGTGCTGAGCTGCTCTTACAAACAGCGACACTCGCTGGTCACTCTGAACCCGGCGCAGTCGACCCGCTCGTCGACCTCGGAGCACCAGATAGCCTCGCTCCACAATCAAGCACCAAAACGACTCCTGGTGCAGGAGAAAGACAACATGAAGCATATGTGATCTGTCCTGAGAGAGCAGGATGCTTCTCACGTCGCTGCCCATGTAGAACAACAAGGCGTCGGTCTCCCGGCTGTTTGTGCGGAACTTGAACAGTCGCCTCCTAATCTTGTGAGGTTCCTTCACCAAGGCCATGCGGTAGCCGCTTCCCTGGTAGTAATCAGACACCTGAGAGCGGGGCAACCTGGGCAAAGACAGGCGGGATTTCTTGTCTGTTTCCTTTTTCAAACCCCCACAGTTGTCTTCGCAGGCACGTACGTTAGAGCGCGCAGGCCGCCCTCCATGTTGACGGCGTGCTTGTAGTTATAAAGGCTCAGTGGCTGGTCGTTGAGGTAGGACAGTTTCATGTAGCCTCGGTATTTGGGGTGACGCACCTCCAGGGGAGGCTGCAAGAGTCAAATGGGTACAAACAGCTGTCGTTCAATATAATAGCTCTCAAAATCCATCCATCCAGATAGACCAGGCCTGGGCAATTATTTTACCTCGGGGGCCACATTTAGAGAGAAAAATGTGTCTTGGGCCGGTATATCTATTTTTAGGAACACTAATACAAAACCTCACAATAATGTCTTGATTGAATGCTAAAAACGTTTTGACAGACCGCCTTAAAAAACGTAATAGAATTTTACATTTTTCCATGAACGATAAAACATTGAATATTGACAAAATATGAACGTCACACCCCCTCGATCAACATATTTTATAATCAAGTGAAATGCAACAAAACAGTGAAATATGAACAAAATAAACCCACCTACAATCTGATATATCTGATATTTGCTGAATTTCCCCCAGGGATCAATAAAGTACTTTCTATTCTATTCTATTATATATATCACTAAGCTTTAGAACTTTGTTGTGAAAATCTCCTTCCGCGTCTGTGGAAACGCTTCCCGCCCACACTGCTTGGTGCCTCATCTGAGCTGCTGTGACGTAGATTACCATAGTAACTAATTAGATGACCATAGTAACTAATTAGATTACCATAGTAACTGGTAAATCATTCATAAACGCAGATTCCAACCATTGAAATACTTTGTATAGTTGAAGACTTACGATCATTTGAAAGCATGACTGCACATCATAATGGCAGCTACAGTTTCCATCTTAAAGATCTAAAAAAATTATTTGGGAATATACGGCGGGCCAGATTGAAAAGCTCAACGGGCCGCATGTGGCCCCCGGGCCTTAATTTGCCCAGATCTGAGATAGACAGACAACACCCACACTCACATTCACACACCAGGGCAGTGGTTCTTAACCTGGGTTCGATCGAACCCTAGGGGTTCGGTGAGTCGGCCTCAGGGGTTCGGCGGAGGTCAAGACACACCAGACTCATCGTGTAAATAACAACTTCTACCTATCGGCGTATTACGAATACGGCAACAGCTGACTGATTTGCAGGTGTGTAATTTGTTGTGAGTTTATGCACTGTGTTGGTTTTGTTCTTCGAACAAGGTGATGTTCATGCACGGTTCATTTTGTGCACCAGTAAAAAAAAAAATGGTAACACTTTAGTATGGGGAACATATTCACCATTAATTAGTTGCTTATTAACATGCAAATTAGTAACATATTGGCTCTTAGCTAGTCATTATTAAGTACTTATTAATGCATTATTCGGCATGGCCTTATTATAACCCTAACCCTCTAACCCTGGCCTTAACCCTAACCAAATAACTCTAAATTAAGTCTTTATTACTTAGAATACACTACCGTTCAAAAGTTTGGGGTCACCCAAACAATTTTGTGGAATAGCCTTCATTTCTAAGAACAAGAATAGACTGTCGAGTTTCAGATGAAAGTTCTCTTTTTCTGGCCTTTTTGAGCGTTTAATTGACCCCACAAATGTGATGCTCCAGAAACTCAATCTGGTCAAAGGAAGGTCAGTTTTGTAGCTTCTGTAACGAGCTAAACTGTTTTCAGATGTGTGAACATGATTGCACAAGGGTTTTCTAATCATCAATTAGCCTTCTGAGCCAATGAGCAAACACATTGTACCATTAGAACACTGGAGTGATAGTTGCTGGAAATGGGCCTCTATACACCTATGTAGATATTGCACCAAAAACCAGACATTTGCAGCTAGAATAGTCATTTACCACATTAGCAATGTATAGAGTGTATTTCTTTAAAGTTAAGACTAGTTTAAAGTTATCTTCATTGAAAAGTACAGTGCTTTTCCTTCAAAAATAAGGACATTTCAATGTGACCCCAAACTTATGAACGGTAGTGTAGCTCTAAATTAAGTCTTTGTTACTTAGAATATGTTCCTCTAGTGCAGTGGTTCTTAACCTTGTTGGAGGTACCGAACCCCACCAGTTTCATATGCGCCCTTCACCCTTCTCTAGTGAAAAATAAAATGTTGTTTTTTTTCAAATTCAAGACAAATTTATATGTTTTTGGTAACACTTTAGTATGGGGAACATATTCTAAGTAACAACGACTTAATTTAGAGTTTTTTGGACCCTAGGGGAACATATTCTAAGTAATAAAGACTTAATTTAGAGTTTTTTTGGACACTAGAGGAACATATTCTAAGTATCAAAAACTTAATTTAGAGTTTTTTGGACACTAGGGGAACATATTCTAAGTAACAAAGACTTAATTTAGAGTTATTTGGTTAGGGTTAGGGTTAGAGGGTTAGGTTAGGGCCAAGGTTAGAGGGTTAGGGTTATAATAAGGCCATGCAGAATAATACATTAATAAGTACTTAATAATGACTAGTTAAGAGCCAATATGTTACTAATTTGCATGTTAATAAGCAACTAATTAATGGTGAATATGTTCCCCATACTAAAGTGTTACCATGTTTTATTACTGGTGCACAAAATGAAGCGTGCATGAACATCACCTTGTTCAAACAACAAAACCAACACAGTGCATAAACTCACAACAAATTACACACCTGCAAACCAGTCAGCTGTTGCCGTATCCGTAATACGCCGATAGGGAGAAGTTAGTATTTACACGATGAGTCGGGTGTGTTTTGACCTCCGCCGAACCCCTGAGGCCGACTCACCGAAGGCAGAATTTTTACACGGTGACATTACCTCTACAATATAGTACAATATACTCTTTAGTTCTATAACTTACTTACTCTCATAAAGAGGACTTCATTTCTGTAAAATTAATGTAAATTAATGGAATATTACAGCTTTTTCTACTGAAATAACTTTTTTCTAAAGTAATTATTCTGATGTATTCTAAAATCACAAAATATGACCAATTGTTCCTCATATTTCATAAATATTTTTATCATTTTTTTAATAGTTCTAAAAAACAAAGTATTTGTCAAGACAACATTTTTACAACACCTGTATTGAATCGTGACTTCTACATTGTTAGTTACAATAAAATCTTTAGTACTCCCATTTACCTATTCTTTTCTGGTAAATTGATAAAGGTATTGTTTAATAAATTAATATTAAACAATAATGGAATATTACAGCTTATTCTAGTAAAGTTCCATGTTTCAATGTAAATAATTTCGGTAACACTTTAGTATGGGGAACACATATTCACCATTAATTAGTTGCTTATTAAAGTAAGAAAGACTTAGTTTAGAGTTATTTGGACACTAGGGGAACATATAAGGGTTAGGGTTACTAATAAGCAATAATTCTGAGGTTATTGAGGTAAGACTCTTAGTTAATGGCTTCCTGGTTGTGTAATAAGGCCATGCAAAATAAGGCATTAATAAGCACTTAATAATGACTAATTAAGAGCCAATATGTTAATATTTGCATGTTAATAAGCAACTAATTAATGGTGAATATGTGTTCCCCATACTAAAGTGTTACCATAATTTCAATTGATTAGTTTTCTTATTCTGGACATTTTGACATTAGATCCTGTATTTTGACTTTATTGTAATTTTCTGACTTAATTCTTGTAAAATTAGTTTTCACAGAATATGCAATTTGTTTGATAATAAATTATAATAAATAACCAATTTTTTATAAATGTTTTCTCTTTTCATCGATAATTTTGATCATTCTCGTAATTATTCTTGTTTATTGTTGTAAAAAAAGAATCTAATTCAATACAAGAGTTCACAAAAACTAGTTGTTTGTTTTAAGATTCGAACATTATACTCATAAAATGACCACATCTCATATTCTTGATTCTTATTATGCAGATTTGGGGACTTTTTTTGTCGTTGTAATTTTCACATGTGACATTTTTTTGGTGATATTGCTATATTTTTACATAATTTATGACCATTTTCTTGTAATATTAACAATTCATTGTTATTTTTAAAAACTTCTACATTGTAAGAGGCAAGTTCCAATAAAACCTTTAGTACTCCAATTTACCTACTTTTCCTGGTAAATTAATTAATTTATTGTTTAATAAATTAATATTAAACAATAATGCAATATTACAGCTGTTTCTAGTAAAGTTCCAAATCATTTTAATTGATTAGTTTTCTTATTCTGGACATTTTGACATTAGATCCTGTATTTTGACTTTATTGTAATTTTCAGACTTAATTCTTGTAAAATTAATTTTCACAGAATATGCTATTTGTTTGATAATAAATTATAATAAATAACCAATTTTTTAGAAATGTTTTCTCTTTTCATCGATAATTTTGATCATTCTCGTAATTATTCTTGTTTATTGTTGTAAAAAAATAATCTAATTCAATACAAGAGTTCACAAAAACTAGTTGTTTGTTTTAAGATTCGAACATTATACTCATAAAATGACCACATCTCATATTCTTGATTCTTATTATGCAGATTTGGGGACTTTTTTTGTCGTTGTAATTTTCACATGTGACATTTTTTTTGTGATATTGCTATATTTTTACATAATTTATGACCATTTTCTTGTAATATTAACAATTAATTGTTATTTTTAAAAACTTCTACATTGTAAGAGGCAAGTTCCAATAAAACCTTTAGTACTCCAATTTACCTACTTTTCCTGGTAAATTAATTAATTTATTGTTTAATAAATTAATATTAAACAATAATGCAATATTACAGCTGTTTCTAGTAAAGTTCCAAATCATTTTAATTGATTAGTTTTCTTATTCTGGACATTTTGACATTAGATCCTGTATTTTGACTTTATTGTAATTTTCAGACTTAATTCTTGTAAAATTAATTTTCACAGAATATGCAATTTGTTTGATAATACATTATAATAAATAACCAATTTTTTATAAATGTTTTCTCTTTTCATCGATAATTTTGATCATTCTCGTAATTATTCTTGTTTATTGTTGTAAAAAAAGAATCTAATTCAATACAAGAGTTCACAAAAACTAGTTGTTTGTTTTAAGATTCGAACATTATACTCATAAAATGACCACATCTCATATTCTTGATTCTTATTATGCAGATTTGGGGACTTTTTTTGTCGTTGTAATTTTCACATGTGACATTTTTTTTGTGATATTGCTATATTTTTACATAATTTATGACCATTTTCTTGTAATATTAACAATTCACTGTTATTTTTAAAAACTTCTACATTGTAAGAGGCAAGTTCCAATAAAACCTTTAGTACTCCAATTTACCTACTTTTCCTGGTAAATTAATTAATTTATTGTTTAATAAATTAATATTAAACAATAATGCAATATTACAGCTGTTTCTAGTAAAGTTCCAAATCATTTTAATTGATTAGTTTTCTTATTCTGGACATTTTGACATTAGATCCTGTATTTTGACTTTATTGTAATTTTCAGACTTAATTCTTGTAAAATTAATTTTCACAGAATATGCAATTTGTTTGATAATACATTATAATAAATAACCAATTTTTTAGAAATTTTTTCTCTTTTCATCGATAATTTTGATCATTCTCGTAATTATTCTTGTTTATTGTTGTAAAAAAATAATCTAATTCAATACAAGAGTTCACAAAAACTAGTTGTTTGTTTTAAGATTCGAACATTATACTCATAAAATGACCACATCTCATATTCTTGATTCTTATTATGCAGATTTGGGGACTTTTTTTGTCGTTGTCATTTTCACATGTGACATTTTTTTTGTGATATTGCTATATTTTTACATAATTTATGACCATTTTCTTGTAATATTAACAATTCATTGTTATTTTTAAAAACTTCTACATTGTAAGAGGCAAGTTCCAATAAAACCTTTAGTACTCCAATTTACCTACTTTTCCTGGTAAATGAATTAATTTATTGTTTAATAAATTAATATTAAACAATAATGCAATATTACAGCTGTTTCTAGTAAAGTTCCAAATCATTTTAATTGATTAGTTTTCTTATTCTGGACATTTTGACATTGGATCCTGTATTTTGACTTTATTGTAATTTTCAGACTTAATTCTTGTCAAATTAATTTTCACAGAATATGCAATTTGTTTGATAATAAATTATAATAAATAACCAATTTTTTAGAAATGTTTTCTCTTTTCATCGATAATTTTGATCATTCTCGTAATTATTCTTGTTTATTGTTGTAAAAAAATAATCTAATTCAATACAAGAGTTCACAAAAACTAGTTGTTTTTTTTAAGATTCAAACTTTATACTCATAAAATGACCACATCTCATATTCTTGATTTTTATTATGCAGATTTGGGGACTTTTTTTGTCGTTGTAATTTTCACATGTGACATTTTTTTTGTGATATTGCTATATTTTTACATAATTTATGACCATTTTCTTGTAATATTAACAATTCATTGTTATTTTTAAAAACTTCTACATTGTAAGAGGCAAGTTCCAATAAAACCTTTAGTACTCCAATTTACCTACTTTTCCTGGTAAATTAATTAATTTATTGTTTAATAAATTAATATTAAACAATAATGCAATATTACAGCTGTTTCTAGTAAAGTTCCAAATCATTTTAATTGATTAGTTTTCTTATTCTGGACATTTTGACATTAGATCCTGTATTTTGACTTTATTGTAATTTTCAGACTTAATTCTTGTAAAATTAATTTTCACAGAATATGCAATTTGTTTGATAATAAATTATAATAAATAACCAATTTTTTAGAAATTTTTTCTCTTTTCATCGATAATTTTGATCATTCTCGTAATTATTCTTGTTTATTGTTGTAAAAAAATAATCTAATTCAATACAAGAGTTCACAAAAACTAGTTGTTTTTTTTAAGATTCAAACTTTATACTCATAAAATGACCACATCTCATATTCTTGATTCTTATTATGCAGATTTTGGGGCCTTTTTTTGTCGTTGTAATTTTCATATATGACATTTTTTTTAGTGACATTGCTATAATTTAACATAATTGATGACCATTTTCTTGTAATATTAACAATTCATTGTTATTTTTAAAAACTTCTACATTGTAAGAGGCACGTTCCAATAAAACATTTAATACTCCAATTTACCTACTTTTCCTGGTAAATTAATTAATTTATTGTTTAATAAATTAATATTAAACAATAATGCAATATTACAGCTGTTTCTAGTAAAGTTCCAAATCATTTTAATTGATTAGTTTTCTTATTCTGGACATTTTGACATTAGATCCTGTATTTTGACTTTATTGTAATTTTCAGACTTAATTCTTGTAAAATTAGTTTTCACAGAATATGCAATTTGTTTGATAATAAATTATAATAAATAACCAATTTTTTAGAAATTTTTTCTCTTTTCATCGATAATTTTGATCATTCTCGTAATTATTCTTGTTTATTGTTGTAAAAAAATAATCTAATTCAATACAAGAGTTCACAAAAACTAGTTGTTTTTTTTAAGATTCAAACTTTATACTCATAAAATGACCACATCTCATATTCTTGATTCTTATTATGCAGATTTGGGGACTTTTTTTGTCGTTGTAATTTTCACATGTGACATTTTTTTTGTGATATTGCTATATTTTTACATAATTTATGACCATTTTCTTGTAATATTAACAATTCATTGTTATTTTTAAAAACTTCTACATTGTAAGAGGCAAGTTCCAATAAAACCTTTAGTACTCCAATTTACCTACTTTTCCTGGTAAATTAATTAATTTATTGTTTAATAAATTAATATTAAACAATAATGCAATATTACAGCTGTTTCTAGTAAAGTTCCAAATCATTTTAATTGATTAGTTTTCTTATTCTGGACATTTTGACATTAGATCCTGTATTTTGACTTTATTGTAATTTTCAGACTTAATTCTTGTAAAATTAATTTTCACAGAATATGCAATTTGTTTGATAATAAATTATAATAAATAACCAATTTTTTATAAATGTTTTCTCTTTTCATCGATAATTTTGATCATTCTCGTAATTATTCTTGTTTATTGTTGTAAAAAAATAATCTAATTTAATACAAGAGTTCACAAAAACTAGTTGTTTGTTTTAAGATTCGAACATTATACTCATAAAATGACCACATCTCATATTCTTGATTCTTATTATGCAGATTTGGGGACTTTTTTTGTCGTTGTAATTTTCACATGTGACATTTTTTTTGTGATATTGCTATATTTTTACATAATTTATGACAATTTTCTTGTAATATTAACAATTCATTGTTTTTTTTTAAAAACTTCTACATTGTAAGAGGCAAGTTCCAATAAAACCTTTAGTACTCCAATTTACCTACTTTTCCTGGTAAATTAATTAATTTATTGTTTAATAAATTAATATTAAACAATAATGCAATATTACAGCTGTTTCTAGTAAAGTTCCAAATCATTTTAATTGATTAGTTTTCTTATTCTGGACATTTTGACATTAGATCCTGTATTTTGACTTTATTGTAATTTTCAGACTTAATTCTTGTAAAATTAATTTTCACAGAATATGCAATTTGTTTGATAATACATTATAATAAATAACCAATTTTTTATAAATGTTTTCTCTTTTCATCGATAATTTTGATCATTCTCGTAATTATTCTTGTTTATTGTTGTAAAAAAAGAATCTAATTCAATACAAGAGTTCACAAAAACTAGTTGTTTGTTTTAAGATTCGAACATTATACTCATAAAATGACCACATCTCATATTCTTGATTCTTATTATGCAGATTTGGGGACTTTTTTTGTCGTTGTAATTTTCACATGTGACATTTTTTTTGTGATATTGCTATATTTTTACATAATTTATGACCATTTTCTTGTAATATTAACAATTCACTGTTATTTTTAAAAACTTCTACATTGTAAGAGGCAAGTTCCAATAAAACCTTTAGTACTCCAATTTACCTACTTTTCCTGGTAAATTAATTAATTTATTGTTTAATAAATTAATATTAAACAATAATGCAATATTACAGCTGTTTCTAGTAAAGTTCCAAATCATTTTAATTGATTAGTTTTCTTATTCTGGACATTTTGACATTAGATCCTGTATTTTGACTTTATTGTAATTTTCAGACTTAATTCTTGTAAAATTAATTTTCACAGAATATGCAATTTGTTTGATAATACATTATAATAAATAACCAATTTTTTAGAAATTTTTTCTCTTTTCATCGATAATTTTGATCATTCTCGTAATTATTCTTGTTTATTGTTGTAAAAAAATAATCTAATTCAATACAAGAGTTCACAAAAACTAGTTGTTTGTTTTAAGATTCGAACATTATACTCATAAAATGACCACATCTCATATTCTTGATTCTTATTATGCAGATTTGGGGACTTTTTTTGTCGTTGTCATTTTCACATGTGACATTTTTTTTGTGATATTGCTATATTTTTACATAATTTATGACCATTTTCTTGTAATATTAACAATTCATTGTTATTTTTAAAAACTTCTACATTGTAAGAGGCAAGTTCCAATAAAACCTTTAGTACTCCAATTTACCTACTTTTCCTGGTAAATGAATTAATTTATTGTTTAATAAATTAATATTAAACAATAATGCAATATTACAGCTGTTTCTAGTAAAGTTCCAAATCATTTTAATTGATTAGTTTTCTTATTCTGGACATTTTGACATTGGATCCTGTATTTTGACTTTATTGTAATTTTCAGACTTAATTCTTGTCAAATTAATTTTCACAGAATATGCAATTTGTTTGATAATAAATTATAATAAATAACCAATTTTTTAGAAATGTTTTCTCTTTTCATCGATAATTTTGATCATTCTCGTAATTATTCTTGTTTATTGTTGTAAAAAAATAATCTAATTCAATACAAGAGTTCACAAAAACTAGTTGTTTTTTTTAAGATTCAAACTTTATACTCATAAAATGACCACATCTCATATTCTTGATTTTTATTATGCAGATTTGGGGACTTTTTTTGTCGTTGTAATTTTCACATGTGACATTTTTTTTGTGATATTGCTATATTTTTACATAATTTATGACCATTTTCTTGTAATATTAACAATTCATTGTTATTTTTAAAAACTTCTACATTGTAAGAGGCAAGTTCCAATAAAACCTTTAGTACTCCAATTTACCTACTTTTCCTGGTAAATTAATTAATTTATTGTTTAATAAATTAATATTAAACAATAATGCAATATTACAGCTGTTTCTAGTAAAGTTCCAAATCATTTTAATTGATTAGTTTTCTTATTCTGGACATTTTGACATTAGATCCTGTATTTTGACTTTATTGTAATTTTCAGACTTAATTCTTGTAAAATTAATTTTCACAGAATATGCAATTTGTTTGATAATAAATTATAATAAATAACCAATTTTTTAGAAATTTTTTCTCTTTTCATCGATAATTTTGATCATTCTCGTAATTATTCTTGTTTATTGTTGTAAAAAAATAATCTAATTCAATACAAGAGTTCACAAAAACTAGTTGTTTTTTTTAAGATTCAAACTTTATACTCATAAAATGACCACATCTCATATTCTTGATTCTTATTATGCAGATTTTGGGGCCTTTTTTTGTCGTTGTAATTTTCATATATGACATTTTTTTTAGTGACATTGCTATAATTTAACATAATTGATGACCATTTTCTTGTAATATTAACAATTCATTGTTATTTTTAAAAACTTCTACATTGTAAGAGGCACGTTCCAATAAAACATTTAATACTCCAATTTACCTACTTTTCCTGGTAAATTAATTAATTTATTGTTTAATAAATTAATATTAAACAATAATGCAATATTACAGCTGTTTCTAGTAAAGTTCCAAATCATTTTAATTGATTAGTTTTCTTATTCTGGACATTTTGACATTAGATCCTGTATTTTGACTTTATTGTAATTTTCAGACTTAATTCTTGTAAAATTAGTTTTCACAGAATATGCAATTTGTTTGATAATAAATTATAATAAATAACCAATTTTTTAGAAATTTTTTCTCTTTTCATCGATAATTTTGATCATTCTCGTAATTATTCTTGTTTATTGTTGTAAAAAAATAATCTAATTCAATACAAGAGTTCACAAAAACTAGTTGTTTTTTTTAAGATTCAAACTTTATACTCATAAAATGACCACATCTCATATTCTTGATTCTTATTATGCAGATTTGGGGACTTTTTTTGTCGTTGTAATTTTCACATGTGACATTTTTTTTGTGATATTGCTATATTTTTACATAATTTATGACCATTTTCTTGTAATATTAACAATTCATTGTTATTTTTAAAAACTTCTACATTGTAAGAGGCAAGTTCCAATAAAACCTTTAGTACTCCAATTTACCTACTTTTCCTGGTAAATTAATTAATTTATTGTTTAATAAATTAATATTAAACAATAATGCAATATTACAGCTGTTTCTAGTAAAGTTCCAAATCATTTTAATTGATTAGTTTTGTTATTCTGGACATTTTGACATTAGATCCTGTATTTTGACTTTATTGTAATTTTCAGACTTAATTCTTGTAAAATTAATTTTCACAGAATATGCAATTTGTTTGATAATAAATTATAATAAATAACCAATTTTTTATAAATGTTTTCTCTTTTCATCGATAATTTTGATCATTCTCGTAATTATTCTTGTTTATTGTTGTAAAAAAATAATCTAATTTAATACAAGAGTTCACAAAAACTAGTTGTTTGTTTTAAGATTCGAACATTATACTCATAAAATGACCACATCTCATATTCTTGATTCTTATTATGCAGATTTGGGGACTTTTTTTGTCGTTGTAATTTTCACATGTGACATTTTTTTTGTGATATTGCTATATTTTTACATAATTTATGACAATTTTCTTGTAATATTA
>NC_084757.1:13711399-13726399 GCF_033978785.1 Entelurus aequoreus | reverse complement strand
ATTTGTGCCATGAATTTAGCATTTTAAAGCATAAAAATGGTTCAATGAACTAAAAATATCAATACAAAAGTAGTACTGGCCACTAGATGAGACCAAACCAATCCAATCATGCTGTTCAGTATCGTGGCCACGGATTGGCTCAGCCTCAGGCAGCATTACTATATTTGATTAAGGGTGTAAAGGTGACTGAAGGGTGTTATTTCATGTCTAGAGAGCTCTCATGTTGAACAATTATTTAGGTCAAAAAACCGTTTTTTTTATGCCCTAGCTATAAATTAGACTTATAATTAATGATTCCTATTTCGTGGGTATTCATTTATCGCGGTCATTAACAGTGATAAAGAAGAGATTACTGGAATTCCAAAAATCCATCATTTAAAAAATTTTTGCATTGCATTGTTAGATATGATCTTGAGTACTTTAGGAATAATGAGTAGATAAATGCTTTAAAAGTAATGTCGGAAATAATCGGTATCGGTTTCAACCTCCCGATTTTCCCGGAATACTCCCGAATTTCAGTGCCCCTCACGAAAATCTCCCGGGGCAACCATTCTCCCGATTTCCACCCGGAGGCGTGCCTTAAAGGCACTGCCTTTAGCGTCCTCTACAACCTGTCGTCACGTCCGCTTTTCCTCCATACAAACAGCGTGCCGGCCCAGTCACATAATATAAGCGGCTTTTACACACACATGAGTGAATGCAAAGCATACCTGATCAACAGCCATACAGGTCACACTGAGGGTGAGCGTATAAACAACTTTAACACTGTTACAAATATGCGCCACACTGTGAACCCACACCAAACAAGAATGACAAACACATTTCGGGAGAACATCCGCACCGTAACACAACTTTAACACAACAGAACAAATACCCAGAACCCCTTGCAGCCCTAACTCTTCCGGGACGCTAGCAATATACACCCCGCCCACCTCAACCCCTACCCTCAAGGTTGGCAAGTATGCTCTAGTATACTCTGGACTGAAGCTGTGTGTCTTCATTGTTTTTGTAGCTGTTGTTTTGAGGCATGTTTAAAAAATAATGTATAGAATTTCCCATAGTTGTAGTGGGTATTGGGATTATCTCAGGGAGAGCATGTCCCAAATTCCAAGCTGCTGTTTTGAGGCATGTTAAAAAATAATGCACTGGTGACTACAATAATAAATATGGCAGTGCCATGTTGGCATTTTTTTTCCATAACTGGAGTTGAAGTTGTTCTCCTATTTTGGAAAACCTTGTTTTTGATTGATTGATTGAAACTTGTATTAGTAGATTGCACAGTACAGTACATATTCCGTACAATTGACCACTAAATGGTAACACCCGAATACGTTTTTCAACGTGTTTAAGTCGGGGTCCACGTTAATCAATTCATGGTAAAGTTACATTGTTTAATGCATCCAGCAGGGCATCACATCAAAATTAGGCATAATAATGTGTTAATTCCACGACTGTATACATAGCGCAGGGGTCACCAACGCGGTGCCCGCGGGCACCAGGTAGCCCGTAAGGACCAGATGAGTAGCCCGCTGGCCTGTTCTAAAATAGCTGAAATAGCAGCACTTACCAGTGAGCTGCCTCTATTTTTAAATTTTATTTATTTACTAGCAAGCTGGTCTCGCTTTGCTCGACATTTTTAATTCTAAGAGAGACAAAACTCAAATAGAATTTGAAATCCAAGAAAATATTTTAAAGACTTGGTCTTCACTTGTTTAAATAAATTCATAAATTTTTTTACTTTGCTTCTTAGAACTTTCAGAAAGACAATTTTAGAGAAAAAATACAACCTTAAAAATGATTTTAGGATTTTTAAACACATATACCTTTTTACCTTTTAAATTCCTTCCTCTCTTTCCTGACAATTTCAATCAATGTTCAAGTAATTTATTTTTTTTATTGTAAAGAATAATAAATATATTTTAATTTAATTCTTCATTCTAGCTTCTGTTTTTTCGACGAAGAATATTTGTGAAATATTTCTTCAAACTTATTATGATTAAAATTCAAAAAAATTATTCTGGCAAATCTAGAAAATCTGTAGAATCAAATTTGAATCTTATTTCAAAGTCTTTTGAATTTCTTTTAAAATTTTTGTTCTGGAAAATCTAGAAGAAATAATGATTTGTCTTTGTTAGAAATATAGCTTTGTTCAATTTGTTATATATTCTAACAAAGTGTAGATTAGATTTTAACCTATTTAAAACATGTCATCAAAATTCTAAAATTAATCTTAATCAGGAAAAATTACTAATGATGATCCATAAATTATTTTTTTTATTTTTTCAAAAAGATTCGAATTATCTAGTTTTTCTTTTTTTTTTTTCTCGGTAGAATTGTGAATTTTAAAGAGTCGAAATTGAAGATAAACTATGTTTCAAAATTTAATTGTCATTTGTTTCGTGTTTTCTCCTCTTTTAAACCGTTCAATTAAGTGTAAATATCATTAATTATTAATAATAACATAGAGCTAAAGGTAAATTGAGCAAATTGGCTATTTCTGGCAATTTATTTAAGTGTGTATCAAACTGGTAGCCCTTCGCATTAATCAGTACCCAAGAAGTAGCTCTTGGTTTCAAAAAGGTTGGTGACCCCTGATATAGCGGTATCGGTTGATATCGGAATCGGTAATTAAGAGTTGGACAATATCGGATATCGGCGAAAAAGCCATTATCGGACATGTGTAATAATGAGTACTCACCAGCCTGATGCACGTCGTCGAAGTTGTCATTGAAAACCACAGTGAAGTTGTTTACATTTCTCAGCTTGTGCGTCATGTGACCAACAGTGTTGTTTGTCGTCCAGGCCGCTCTCTTAGCAGACTCCAGCAGGGCGTCCGTGTCGTCTAAAAATAAAAAATAAAAACACAAACCGCGTCCACGTCTGTCCGCACTTGTGCAACAAGAGTGAACTACTGACCTCTTTGGAGCCTTTGGAGTTCACGCCTGGTTCCGGAGAGGTCAAATCTCAAGGATTGTGCTTTCTCTTTCTGCCTTTGCACGCCTTCTTTGTGGCTGTTGACTGACTGTTGGAGCACTGAAGCAAACATGACGTCGCATCATTTTTGCACAGCTGAAAACCTGATTTAAATTGCTCGTACTTCTGAGGTCATTGCGGGTGTTCTGGGCTCCCTCCCGTAAGAGCGCTGCCTTGTCGCTAAATTCCGTTGTCGCCAGAAAACCTCCCCACATGGCGCCCTGATTGGCAGCAATATAACCACTTTGTCAAACATGACATCATCGACTCCTTTCCCAACTGGCGGCGCACCTTTGAGGCTTCATCGGCGGCCATGTTGGACTGATGTGCGGCCATCGCTGCGTCTTCCACGTTGGTCGAGATGTTATCAAAGGTGTTGGCCTCGCTGAGCGGCTTGCTGGTGTTGACTTCTCGGAGAACCCTGCAGGGAGACGTTAAATAAACACATTTAATAAATAATATGCAGCAGAGAGGGGGAAAACATCTTCTCAGGGATTTGTCTTATAGCATAACTACATAAAAATAACATTTCCCCTTGAGAGTCAGTAATATAAAGTAATATCACAAAAACATGTACACATGATCTCTCATAGGGAATAAGTAGCATATTTACAAAAAGTAGTACAAAACCCAAAACCAGTGTAGGTGACACGTTGTGTAAATGGTAAATAAAAACAGAATACAATGATTTGCAAATCATTTTCAACCTATATTCAATTGAATAGACTGCAAAGACAAGATATTTAACGTCCGAACTGGAAAACGTTGTTATTTTTTGCAAATATTAGCTCGTTTGGAATGTGATGCCTGCAGCGTGTTTCAAAAAAGCTGGCACAAGTGGCAAAAAAGACTGAAAAAGTTGAGGAATGCTCATCTAACACTTATTTGGAACATCCCACAGGTGAACAGGCTAATTGGGAACAGGTGGGTGCCATGATTGGGTATAAAAGCGGCTTCCGTGAAATGCTCAGTCGTTCACAAACGAGGATGGGGGGCGAGGGTCACCACTTTGTGAACAAATGCGTGAGCAAATTGTCGAACAGTTTAAGAACGTTTCTCAACTACGTAGCCATTGCAAGGAATTTAGGGATTTCACCATCTACGGTCCGTAATATCCTCAAAAGGTTCAGAGAATCTGGAGAAATCACTGCACGTAAGCAGCAAGGCCGAAAATGCCCGTGACCGTCGATCCCTCAGGCGGTACTGCATCAAAAAGCGACGTCAGTGTGTAAAAGATATCACCACATGGGCTCAGGAACACTTCAGAAACCCACTGTCAGTATCTACAATTCGTCGCTACATCTGTAAGTGCAAGTTTAAAACTCTACTATGCAAAGAGAAAGCCATTTATCAACAACACCCAGAAACGCCGCCGGCTTTGCTGGGCCCGAGCTCATCTAAGATGGAGTGATGCAAATTGGAAAAGTGTTCTGTAGTCGGACGAGTCCACATTTCGAATTGTTTTCGGAGACTGTGGACGTCGTGTCGGACCAAAGAGGAAAATAACCATCCAGGACTGTTACAGACGCAAAGTTGAAAAGCCAGCATCTGTGATGGTATGGGGGTGTATTAGTGCCCAAGACATGGGTAACTTACACATCTGTGAAGGCGCCATTAACGCTGAAAGGTACATACAGGTTTTGGAGCAACATATGTTGCCATCCAAGCAACGTTATCATGGACGCCCCTGCTTATTTCAGCAAGACAATGCCAAGCCACGTGTTACAACAGCGTGGCTTCGTAGTAAAAGAGTGCGGGTACTAGACTGGCCTGCCTGTAGTCCAGACCTGTCTCCCATTGAAAATGTGTGGCACAATATAAAGCCTAAAATACCATAACGGAGACTGTTGAACAACTTAAGCTGTACATCAAGCAAGAATGGGAAAGAATTCCACCTGAAAAGCTTCAAAAATTGGTCTCCTCAATTCCCAAATGTTTACAGAGTGTTGTTAAAAGGAAAGGCCATGTAACACAGTGGTAAAAATGCCCCTGTGCAAACTTTTTTGCAATGTGTTGCTGCCATTAAATTCTAAGTTAATGATTATTTGCCCAAAAAATTACGTTTCTCAGTTGGAACATTAAATATCTTGTCTTTGCAGTCTATTCAATTGAATATAAGTTGGAAAGAATTTGCAAATCTTTGTATTCTGTTTTTATTTATGATTTACACAACGTGCCAACTTTTGTATAATGGCTAAATAAATCCCATAGGCTTCTGTTTTTCATGAAAAAAACTACCAACATAATAAATAAAAACATATGAAAATTCCCTTCGGAATTTTAAATGAAATAGTTTAATTAAAACATTAATACATTTTAGGCACTAATAATAAAAAAATAACTTGCTGTCAGCTGTTTAATACATTAAGTATAGTAGGAAAAAAACAAAGATAAAATCTTTTCACATGGGATCAGTTGCTGAATAAATTATGTATAGTATATTAAAAAATAAAAATAAATAAAATCTTCACCTTGGGGTGCCAGTTGTATATTAAATAATGTAGTATGATTACAAATAAATAAATAAAACTTCCCCCTGGGATCCGTGTATTAAATTAAGTAGTGAAATGAAAATAGTTTATGAATAATTCAACACATAAATAAATAATTAGGGGGAAAACTTCCCCCTCAGGGATCAGAAGTACAAAAAATAAATCCATGAATATGTTTCAGTGCCCAGAACTGAGCATTATTTACTGTCTTTGCTTTGTGGACATGTTAGCAAAATGGCAATCATTACGCACAGAAATATTAATCATTTATGCATAATTTTCTGAAAGGGCAAGACAACCCCCATTGCATGTTATAGCTTCATATTATAGCTGTATCTGACAATATCGTGTTGATAATATGTGATCCATCTAGACTAGAGTACAGCCCCTGGCAAAATGTATGTTGATTTAGTTGAATAATGTTGTAAAAAAATAAATATAACAGACATGACACAAAACTATAGTCTTTAATATCGATTCTCAAATCAAAATATTGATACTTTTGCTACTTAAGTTATTTGATATCATGTGTATCATTAACAGGAACACAGTGTGAACAAGTAACTAAACATTGTGTCAATGTTGAATGCTTTTGTTTACATGTTCAGTCTTTTCACGTTAACATGTTCATGTAACTGAATTTTGATTTACTTTTCATTAAAATAGTAGCCATTAGGAATTATTTTGTTTTAATGATTTTATTATTTTATTTCCCTTTTATCGTTTGAAACACCATTTTTGCGCACCGTATTTTCCGGACTACAAGGAGCACTTAAAATACGTTTTTTTTCCTAAAAAAAGTATTATTATGGTGCGTGTATAAGGACCGCGAAATGGCACCTTTTAGCAGACATATTACCTGGCATTTTGTTTCGCAATATTATGCAAATTGCCCTATGCTCCGAAATATACGGTATTTCATATGTTTTTCACTCTACTTGAGCTAAAAATGAAACTGTTACTGACTACGAAAATTAATTTTTAGGGTTTCTTAAAGGCAGAAAGTTGCCATTTGAAATAATTATAGTTTTGTGTCATGCTTCTGCTTTTTTTCTACAAAATTAAATTGAATAAACATCCTCCAAATCTGGTGATTGCATAATGTTTTCCCTTGCATGAAAAACCAGACTGGGAACTGAAGTGAATTAATTAACTCATATTATGCTTTGCATCTGGTGAATGTTCATATTCAACTTGGAGAAAGCAAACCACCAAGTTTAAGTAAACTTAAGTATTTCAGTTTGAGCACATAAGATAAGCCCTTTAGTTTGACATTCGCAGGTGGATTGGAGGCCCTAATTGGGACTTCGGAATGCAAAAGTGATAGCCCTGTCCTTGAGAAGAGACTACCTGTCTAGCTCAACGCCAACATTTAAGTTATGACTTAAAGCAGTTGTTTTCCAGACACTTACACCCAAATATCTCCTTTTATGGTCAGGATGTGCTCTCCTGACTTAGCACACAGAGACAGGAAGAAGGAATATAAAACTGATGGTTTGGCTTCTCCAAGTTAGGAGAGACATTTTTTGACTTGATCTCCTCCAGGAACTGCAGTCCTGTGTCATGACTTTTCCGGCGATAGCTTCCCCTGTAGCTTAGCTACATTTAACAAGTAAGTTGTAGCTTGGTTTATTACATGTTCCAAGTAGCTTGACCGTCACTGCGGATCGGTATTGCCAGTACCAGTTTGAATTTGACTCGGTTTTGGATCGGGAAGAAAATCAGTGGTATCGCACATCACTAAGCTATTATAAAAGCCAGAGGTGGTGCAACAAAGTACTAGTAGTGTACTGTAATGTTTTTTGTTTGTTTATTTTTCATAATTCAAAAAAATTTACCTCAGAATTTAGTATTTCATATTTTTTTACCCTGCTTGAGCTAAAAATTAAACTGTTCCTGACTACCACAATTCATTTTAGTGTTTCTTAAAGGCAGAAAGTTGCCATTTGAAATAATTATAGTTTTGTCTTATGTCTGTTATCTGCTTTTTTTCTACACAATTAAATTGAATGAACATCCTCCAAATCTGGTGATTGCGTCAATTTTTCCCTTGCATGAAGAACCAGACTAGGAACTGAAGTGAATTAATTAACTTATATTATGTTCTACATATGGTGAATGTTCATATTCATCTCGGAGAAAGCAAACCACCAAGTTTAAGTAAACAGTGGTATTTCAGTTTGAGCACATAAGATAAGCCCCTTAGTTTGGCATTCGCAGGTGGATTGGAGGCCCTCATTGGGACTTCGGAATGCAAAAGTGATAGCCCTATCCTTGAGAAGAGACTACCTGTCTAGCTCAGTGTTTCTCAACCTTTTTCTAACCAAGGCACATTTTTTTCATTAAAAAATACAGAGGCACACCACCAGCAGAAAAGGTTTAAGAAATGAAACTCCACCAGGTTGTCGTGCCTTATCTTGAGTTTGTTGTTGTTTCCTGTGTGTAGTGCTTTAGTTTCGGTCTTGCGCTGTTATTTTGGTGACCCTTCCTTTTTTGTTGGTGTTCTCCTATAGCAGCTACATGCCTTCCTTTGAGCGCTATTGCCCGCACCTGCTTTGTTTTTTCGCAATCAAGATTTTTGAAGTTGTGCGTACGCTATCCTTCTTTGTGGGGACATTGTTGATTGTAATGTCATGTACGGGATGTGCTTTGTGGACGCCGTCTTTGCTCCACACGCTGTAAGTTTTTGCTGTCATCCAGCATTCTGTTTTTGTTGACTTTGTAGCCAGTTCAGTTTTACTCTTGTTTTACATAGCTATGCTTCAGTGCCTTTTCCTAGCGGGACTCGCCTTTTGTTGATTTTTGGTTTAAGCGTTACATACCTTTTTACCTGCACGCTGTGCTCTGCATATTGGGATCACGACAAACCATCCTCGACACATTCCAACTTCTACAAAGCTATGAACTACCTGCTGCCACCTACTGATATGGAGTATTACATGGTTACCCTGCCAAGCTCTACACAGCACAGGCACTAGACAACGGCACATTATTATGATTATTGATTTGCAAAAAATATTTTTGGGACCAATTAGGTGAAGTTGTATAATTTCCCACAGCACACCAGGCAATATTTCACGGCACACTAGTGTGCCACAGCACAGTGGTTGAAAACCACTGGTCTAGCTCAACGCCAACATTTAAGTTATGACTTAAAGCAGTTGTTTTCCTGACACTTACACCCAAACATCTCCTTTTATGGTCAGGATGTGCTCTCCTGACTTAGCACACACACCCAGAGACAGGAAGACGGAATATAAAACTGATGGCTTGGCTTCTCCGGAGACTTTTTTTTGACTTGATCTCCTCCAGGAACTGCAGTCCTGTATAATGACGCTCGCTTGTAATAAAGCAACTTTTTGTTCAGTTAAGCGTCTCCGACCATATTGCCAACCCTGAGACCTCCAAATTCGGGAGATAGGGGCGTGGGTGTTGAGGTGGAGTGTATATATTTTTAAGTATTTCTTATATATGCTGTATATACCGTATTTTTCGGAGTACAAGTCGCTCCGCAGTATAAGTCGCACCGGGCGAAAATGCATAATAAAGAAGGGAAAAAACATATATAAGTCGCACTGGAGTATAAGTCGCATTTTTGGGGGAAATTAATTTGATAAAACCCAACACCAAGAATAGACATTTGAAAGGCAATTTAAAATAAATAAAGAATAGTGAACAACAGGCTGAATAAGTGTACGTTATATGAGGCATAAATAACCAACTGAGAACGTGCCTGGTATGTTAACGTAACATATTATGGTAAGAGTCATTCAAATAACTATAACATATAGAACACGCTATACGTTTACCAAACAATCTGTCACTCCTGATCGCTAAATCCCATGAAATCTTATACGTCTAGTCTCTTACGTGAATGAGCTAAATAATATTATTTGATATTTTACGGTAATGTGCTAATAATTTCACACATAAGTCGCTCCTGAGTATAAGTCGCACCCCCGGCCAAACTATGAAAAAAACTGTGACTTATAGTCCGAAAAATACGGTATATATATATATATATATATATGTATGTATATATACACTACCGTTCAAAAGTTTGGGGTCACATTGAAATGTCCTTATTTTTGAAGGAAAAGCACTGTACTTTTCAATGAAGATAACTTTAAACTAGTCTTAACTTTAAAGAAATACACTCTATACATTGCTAATGTGGTAAATGACTATTCTAGCTGCAAATGTCTGGTTTTTGGTGCAATATCTACATAGGTGTATAGAGGCCCATTTCCAGCAACTATCACTCCAGTGTTCTAATGGTACAATGTGTTTGCTCATTGGCTCAGAAGGCTAATTGATGATTAGAAAACCCTTGCGCAATCATGTTCACACATCTGAAAACAGTTTAGCTCGTTGCAGAAGCTACAAAACTGACCTTCCTTTGAGCAGATTGAGTTTCTGGAGCATCACATTTGTGGGGTCAATTAAACGCTCAAAATGGCCAGAAAAAGAGAACTTTCATCTGAAACTCGACAGTCTATTCTTGTTCTTAGAAATGAAGGCTATTCCACAAAATTGTTTGGGTGACCCCAAACTTTTGAACGGTAGTGTGTATATATATATATATATATATATATATATATATATATATATATATATATATATATATATATATATATATATATATATATATATATATATATATATATATATATATATATATTCAGCTCTACAAAATGTGCAGGCAGCATACCCCTTCCCCTTCGAGCTGTCCTGGATGAACTGAAATTATTTTTTTCCAATCATTTTGGATCTTGCAAGCTTCTTCTTCTCTGTTATGTTTTTGGACATTACTACTTGCCGTCGTTTTGAAGAAATGCATGATGGGAATCCGGATGTTGTGTGTCAGTGTATGGGTGAGGGCGGACCTACGTCACTTTCGCCTACCAATCCCCTAGCAACCGGGAATTCGTTGAAAACAAACCAGCTCACAGCGAACACCATTGACAGAAAAAGCATTTCACGAGTGTTGTGGCTTGGAAGTCGGCGTTAAATCCTTCATTTACGCATTTTACTTATTCGCATATCGTGTGAAAAAACGAAAATGTATTATTTGCGTCAGACTCGTCTCAGTGAACTTTAAAGCTTCTCAGGCTTAGCTTAGCTTGCTAGTTAGCTTAGCCTGCGCGCTACTAAGAAAGAGACGCGGAAGTTATCAACAACAAGATCGAGTGTTAGTGTATAAAATATTGAGAGATTTGAGGGCTACATGTATTGTTTAAGTACAACAAAGGAGAGTTTAAACAGAGAAGGGGGAGGTGGCAAAATAACCTAATAAGGAAAGTAATACCAAGATTACGGGTAAATAATACTGGAATGTCCAGCAAAAAAAAACCAAAAAAAGCAGACTGACCCCTAGTAGCCCGGTCCTTGTAAGTTGTAGCCTTATGAAGGCGCAGTACAGCAGGCGAATAATGTACAAAATATATGTCTTTGTATTGAAAAGTCTTGCAGACAGCATTTTGCGACTGTCTTGAAAAGTTGATTAAATGGTAACATGAAAATTATAGGGTTTATTGGTTTTTAAAAACCCAACTGTTAAGTGCAAATTTAAACGAAACCGGTTTTCGAAAATAGCTAGCTAGGCTATAGACTATATAGTATATACCGCATGTTATTTTTGTACAACAACAACTTCAGCTGTCGAACGTTATAAGGTACAAATTCAACAAGTACAACGTTAGCACGGACGGTATAGCCAAGTTGTGGTTAAGAAGGTGGATTTTTGTTCCTTATTTTACCAGAAATGAAGTGATCCGAACACACGACCCGGGACTTTGGGGGACTCCAGTGAGAACCGTCCTCGTTTTCCCGGTGTAAAGCTGCGAGCCACTTGTCTCGTCTCTGAGGGCTTTTATCACGCTTTGGCAGAACAAAATACAACCTTTGTTTTCCCTGTTTCCAGTTGTGGTTAGCACAACCAAAAACAACACCGTTTTTCGGCATTTTGGAGGCAGAATGACGGGTTTAACCAGCGTAGGTCGACAGGTTAAAGAGTAATGGCAACGGTTTGTTTTCAACGCCAGTCTGGTTGCTATGGCTCGAAGAACCCGTATGTAGCTCAGTTGCCCGGATGTCGGCCCTCACCTATTAACGTGCCGGCTGGAATAAACACACGCTGAGGAATAGCTCGGTGCCTGCCTACTTTATGGGTTATAGATGAACCTATGGATAATGAAGACATATATAATAGTCTCCTTTTCAGGTGAGATAGGACGCTAAAGGCAGTGCCTTTAAGGCACGCCCCCAATATTGTTGTCCGGGTGGAAATCGGGAGAAATTCGGGAGAATGGTTGCCCCGGGAGATTTTCGGGAGGGGCACTTATATTCCGGAGTCTCCCGGGAAAGTATGTCTCCGACTTAATTTAAGATCCAGCCGCACGGCCGTGTCGCCCTTCTGCCCGGGAAGGGGTGACAAGACCAGAAATACATA
The DNA here is from genome assembly GCF_033978785.1 of Entelurus aequoreus. Classification (NCBI taxonomy): domain Eukaryota; kingdom Metazoa; phylum Chordata; class Actinopteri; order Syngnathiformes; family Syngnathidae; genus Entelurus; species Entelurus aequoreus. The sequence goes on along the minus strand of NC_084757.1, from coordinate 13,714,483 downwards.
TCAGAACTCACTGTTGCATGACAGCGTCCAGTCTGCTGAGCTCCTCCGCGTGCTCCTCAGCTTCGCTTATCATCTCCACTTTGGCCACGACGTGAAAGATGTTGGTGATCCTCATCAAGAGCTGTCGCTTGGCGCCGTCCAACCGAGCCGAGTCCTCCTCCAACGCCTGCGGAGCGATCACAGTCAACTCGTCCGAAACTTGTCGAAGTAAAAAAAAAAAAGACAACCGCTTACGAGTTTCAAGTCCTCCATCTTTAAAAAGACGTCGGTGATGTTGTCTAACTGAAGTGTTGTCCTCTCCGCGACAGGAAGGAGCGAGCGTCTCTCCAGAGCGGCTTGATGATGGCCGTGCTGTCGTCGTTGCAAGTTACTACCACGGTGTAAGTACACGGTGCGGTATTACGAGCTACACGTGTGTTCAGGGGTACCTGCAGGTGCCGCAGCACAGAAACGCTCTTCAAATTAAGATCCCGCGTCCTTCTAACCGCGTCCTGTGCACCTGACAGAAGATCCGTCAGCTCCTGGAGAAGAGCCTCTGAGGTTATCAGGGTGTGGGTTGTAGTCAGTGGCAAACGGACGGTTCCTGTGGCGGCCATCTCGTTGATTTGTTCCATTACTGAGGAGAACAATAGCACTAGTTTCAATGTAAGAGCAGAACTGCAGCACATGTCTGTCATTCTTCAACAATTAGCGTGGATTAGCTGAGGGTATGAGTCTTTGGCCACCTAACAATTCGATATTGAATTGATTCTCGAACGCTCCAATGCTGAAGTTGAACTGAAATGCTGATAGATCGTAGTATGAATGTAAGAACAGTTTGAATGTTGACGAGTTTGAATTTCCAGGAGAAACGAAATTTGGTTTGGAACTTGGGAAAGTGTTAGTTGGATGAATGGAATGTGTTGATGTTGGAATGGTTTGAATAGGTTGAAAAATGTGCAAATTGTGGAAGTTGAAAAAATGGACAATTCATTTTGAATGGGGAAAATGTCCCTAAAAACTGGGAATTCTTGGAATTTTTAAAAAATTGTTGAAGTAGAGCACACAATTTTGAACAGGCTGAATATTTTGGAGTTGGAACAGTTTGAATCGGATGAAAAATGTGGGGATTGTGGAACTTTGAAGAATGTCCCATTGGTTTGAATGGGAATTTCCCCCAAAATTTGGGAATTTCAGTAAAAGTGGGAATTTTTTTGGAAATTGGAAAAACAAAAAAACTGGAATGGGTTGAAATGGTTGGTGTTAAAAAAATGTTTAAAGTAGTAACATGTTGAATTGAGAAAAAACAACTTTTTTTTAACTAATTAAGAGGAATGTTTTGACGGTGGAACGGTTGAAGTGGGTTGAAAAATGTGTGAGGCGTAGTCACCAGAAAAAAGGGTGGAAATAGGGCTTTGGAAAACCAGGTATTCTGGAAAATCCTGGAATTTTTTTGAACTTGGAAAAAAGGGTAGTTTGAATTCCCAGGATGGTGGAATGTGTTGAAGGTGAAATTTTTTGAATAGGTGAAAAATGTGCAAATTGTGGAAGTTGAAAAAAATGGACAATTCATTTTGAATAGGGAAAATGTCCCTGAAAACTGGGAATTCTTGGAATTTTTAAAAAATTGTTGAAGTAGAGCACACAATTTTGAACAGGCTGAATATATTGGAGTTGGAACAGTTTGAATCGGATGAAAAATGTGGGGATTGTGGAACTTTGAAGAATGTCCCATTGGTTTGAATGGGAATTTCCCCCAAAATTTGGGAATTTCAGTAAAAGTGGGAATTTTTTTGGAAATTGGAAAAACAAAAAAACTTGAATGGGTTGAAATGGTTGGTGTTAAAAAAATTTTTAAAGTAGTAACATGTTGAATTGAGAAAAAACAACTTTTTTTTAACTAATTAAGAGGAATGTTTTGACGGAACGGTTGAAGTGGGTTGAAAAATGTGTGAGGCGTAGTCACCAGAAAAAAGGGTGGAAATAGGGCTTTGGAAAACCAGGTATTCTGGAAAATCCTGGAATTTTTTTGAACTTGGAAAAAAGGGTAGTTTGAATTCCCAGGATGGTGGAATGTGTTGAAGGTGACATTTTTTGAATAGGTTGAAAAATGTGCAAATTGTGGAAGTTGAAAAAAATGGACAATTCATTTTGAATGGGGAAAATGTCCCTGAAAACTGGGAATTCTTGGAATTTTTAAAAAATTGTTGAAGTAGAGCACACCATTTTGAACAGGCTGAATATATTGGAGTTGGAACAGTTTGAATCGGATGAAAAATGTAGGGATTGTGGAACTTTGAAGAATGTCCGTTTGGTTTAAATGGGAATTTCCCAAATAATTTGGGAATTTCAGTAAAAGTGGGAATTTTTTTGGAAATTGGTAAAAAAAAAACTTGAATGGGTTGAAATGGCTGGTGTTTAAAGGTTTTTTAAATCGGTCGAGAAATGGTAAAGTAGTAACATGTTGAATTGAGAAATGGTATTATGGAATTCTTGGAATTTTGGGAAAACCAGGAATTTTTCCAGTTCAAAAAACAACTGAGTTTTTTGTCCTAATTAAGAGGAATGTTTTGACAGTAAAACGGTTGAAGTGGGTTGAAAAATGTGGAAGGGGTAGTCACCAGAAAACAGGGTGGAAATAGAGCTTTGGAAAACCAGGAATTCTGGAAAATCCTGGAAATTTTTTTAACTTGGAAAAAAGAGTAGTTTGAATTCCCTGGATGGTGGAATGTGTTGAAGGTGGAACGGTTTGAATCGGTTGAAAAATGTGGAAATGGCGGAAGTTTGAAAAATGGCCAATTCATTTTGAATGGGGAAAATGTCCTTGAATACTGGGAATTCTTGCAATTAAAAAAAATTGTTGAAGTAGAGCACACAATTTTGAACAGGCTGAATATTTTGAAGTTGGAACGGTTTGAATCGGATCAAAAATGTGGGAATTGTGGAACTTTGAAGAATGTCTGATTGGTTTAAATGGGAATTTCCCCCAAAATTTGTAGAAGCGGGAATTTTTTTGAAAATGGTAAAAAAACAAACTTGAATTATCTGAATGGGTTGAAATAGTTGGTGTTTAAATGTTTTTAAAATCGGTCGAGAAATGGTAAA
>NC_084757.1:13616399-13703899 GCF_033978785.1 Entelurus aequoreus | reverse complement strand
GGCCTCTCCAGGCAGCGCATCCTCCGTCGTTCATTTCCTCCGCGACGAGACGCCGAGCCTCCTCCTCCTCCGTCATCTTGATGATTCTTTTCTTTTCCGAGTCGTTTCGGTACGGCGCCATGACATCTGCAGCCCGACTTGGCCACTTTATTAAATCTGCCAAAGAAACCATAGCAGACGTACGTTAGCGCTTTGGCTGACATGTCATCTGTCCGTGTTGCTGCGGCGTCGTGATGCGTTCAATGACTTACCGTCTATCAGCGCCAGGAGAGCTTTGGCATCACTGATTAGATTATCTGCCTCGTTTTCTGCCTCATTCCCACCCTTTAGGACTTCCTCCTTTTGCGAGGAGACTTGAAGTGTCTACAAAGAAGACAAACTGTTTGATATTGTGGATACATCCTCGTTAATGGGCAAACAAAACCCAGATTCCGAACTAACAAAGGTCTTAACTCATTCTCTTTCTATGCCACATCAATGTGGAATGCGCTCCCAACAGGTATAAAAGAAAGGGCATCTCTATCCTCCTTCAAAACCGCTATAAAAGTTCACCTCCAGGCAGCTACAACCCTAAACTAACACCCTCCCCGGATTGCTAATAATCAAATGTAAACAATCAAATGCAGATTCTTTTTCTTATGCCTTCTGATCTCTCTCTCTCTCTCTCTCTCTATGTCCACTACTTGATGTCCATATCCCCACCCCCCCACCCCCCCACCCCACCCCCCTCCACACTCCTGATTGTAAATAATGTAAATAATTCAATGTGATTATCTTGTGTGATGACTGTATTATGATGATAGTATATATGATAGTATATATCTGTATCATGAATCAATTTAAGTGGACCCCGACTTAAACAAGTTGAAAAACTTATTCGGGTGTTACCATTTAGTGGTCAATTGTACGGAATATGTACTTCACTGTGCAACCTACTAATAAAAGTCTCAATCAATCAATTTGAAGTGCAAATCTCATCAAATTTATAGAATAGAATGGACTTTATTGTCATTATATTTGCATATAACGAGATTAAGGACTCCAATTTAAGGTGCGGTAGTGGGAACAAATATGGGGTAAAAATAAATTACACAAGAAGAAAAAAACGAACGATTGAAATATTAAGCAATCCTGTACAACAGGGGTCACCAACGCGGTGCCCGCGGGCACCAGGTAGCCCGTAAGGACTAGAGAGACAAAACTCAAATAGAATTTGAAAATCCAAGAAAATATTTTAAAGACTTGGTCTTCACTTGTTTAAATAAATTCATAAATTTTTTTACTTTGCTCCTTATAACTTTCAGAAAGACAATTTTGGAGAAAAAATACACCCTTAAAAATGATTTTAGGATTTTTAAACACATATACCTTTTTACCTTTTAAATTCCTTCCTCTTCTTTCCTGACAATTTAAATCAATGTTCAAGTAAAAAAAAAATTTATTGTAAAGAATAATAAATACATTTTAATTCAATTCTTCATTTTAGCTCCTGTTTTTTCGACGAAGAATATTTGTGAAATATTTCTTCAAACTTATTATGATTAAAATTCAAAAAAAGGATTCTAGCAAATCTAGAAAATCTGTAGAATCAAATTTAAATCTTATTTCAAAGTCTTTTGAATTTCTTTTAAAATTTTTGTTCTGGAAAATCTAGAATAAATAATGATTTGTCTTTGTTAGAAATATAGCTTGGTCCAATTTGTTATATATTCTAACAAAGTGTAGATTGGATTTTAACCTATTTAAAACATGTCATCAAAATTCTAAAATTAATCTTAATCAGGAAAAATTACTAATGATGTTCCATAAATTCTTTTTTTAAGTTTTTCTCTTTTTTTTTCGGTTGAATTTTGAATTTTAAAGAGTCGAAATTGAAGATAAACTATGTTTCAAAACTTAATTGTCATTTTTTTCGTGTTTTCTCCTCTTTTAAACCGTTCAATTAAGTGTAAATATCATTAATTATTAATAATAACATAGAGTTAAAGGTAAATTGAGCAAATTGGCTATTTCTGGCAATTTATTTAAGTGTGTATCAAACTGGTAGCCCTTCGCATTAATCAGTACCCAAGAAGTAGCTCTTGGTTTCAAAAAGGTTGGTGACCCCTGCTGTACAATATACAAAACACTGTAGAGATACAAAATGCTGTACAATATACAGAACAAGACAAGAGAACCGGAGTAATAAATAACAATCAGTGTCGGACGTAATGCACTCGACATTAAAATGTCCTTATTTTTCAATGAAGATAACTTTAAACTAGTCTTAACTTTAAAGAAATACACTCTATACATTGCTAATGTGGTAAATGACTATTCTAGCTGCAAATGTCTGGTTTTTGATGCAATATCTACATAGGTGTATAGAGGCCCATTTCCAGCAACTATCACTCCAGTGTTCGAATGGTACAATGTGTTTGCTCATTGGCTCAGAAGGCTAATTGATGATTAGAAAACCCTTGTGCAATCATGTTCACACATCTGAAAACAGTTTAGCTCGTTACAGAAGCTACAAAACTGACCTTCCTTTGAGCAGATTGAGTTTCTGGAGCATCACATTTGTGGAGTCAATTAAACGCTCAAAATGGCCAGAAAAAGAGAACTTTCATCTGAAACTCGACAGTCTATTCTTGTTCTTAGAAATGAAGGCTATTCCACAAAATTGTTTGGGTGACCCCAAACTTTTGAACGGTAGTGTAACTACTGTAGTTTTTATGTTATTAACACTTATACTTTTTTGTAGTTGGGTTCTACTTATGATTAACACGTTAATTAACCATAAAATGATTTAAAAATATGATAGTGAGACTAAAAATATTTGCAGCACACAACAATTGGGACTGGTTTGACGAGGTTTTGACAAGGTGCGGGGAGGGTTGATTATGAATATTGGATTGAAACGTTAATACCCTAAAAACTATAATACCTGTGAATGGAACAAGTTTGGGGTGATTTTGACAAGGTGGGGGAGCTGAATGACGTTACTAGTCAGAAAATGTATTTTAGAATAACTTAAAAACCGCAACGGCACAATTTTGAAGCAAAAACCAGCACAAACGATTGGGACAAGTTTGGGGAGATTTGTACGAGGTGCAGAAAAACACAGGTGATGTTAGTCACATATAGGAAACTGTGTCTCACTGTGTGACTTTACTGCTCCCATAATGTAGTAAAATGCACAGATAGTAAATAATTAACCTGAGTCATGATAAAACTCCACATAAGAAATAAAGAGTCAACACTAAATCATCCCTGCAAAGCAGCTAAAGGACAGGGAGAGTTGGCATCTATGTGGTCAAACTGCATAAAATAAACTACAAAAGGGTAAATAAGGGTAAATAAAAACAGAATACAATGATTTGCAAATCCTTTTCAACTTATATTCAATTGAATAGACTGCAAAGACAAGATATTTTAATGTTCCAACTGAGAAACATATTTTTTTTTTGCAAATAATCATTAACTTAGAATTGAATGGCAGCAATGTGGTGATATCCTTTACACACCGTCTCTTTTTGATGCAGAACCGCCTGAGTAATCGAAGGTCAAGGGCATTCAATGTTGTTTTTTGGCCTTGCCGCTTGCTTGCGTGCAGTGATTTCTCCAAATTCTTTGAACCTTTTGATGATATTACGCACCATAGATGATGAAATCCCTAAATTCCTTGCGATAGCTGGTTGAGAAATGTTGTTAGTAAACTGTTCGACTATTTTCTCACGCATTTGTTCACAAAGTGGTGACCCTCGCCCCATCCTTGTTTGTGAATGACTGAGCATTTCATGGAAGCTGCTTTTATACTTAATCATGGCACCCACCTGTTCCCAATTAGCCTGTTCACCTGTGGGATGTTCCAAATAAGTGTTTGATGAGCATTCCTCAAATTTCTCAGTCTTTTTTGCCACTTGTGCCAGCTTTTTTTGAAACATGTTGCAGGCATCAAATTTCAAAGGAGCTAATATTTGCAAAAAAACAAGGTTTACCAGTTCGAACGTTAAATATCTTGTCTTTGCAGTCCATTCAATTGAATATAGGTTGAAAAGGATTAGCAAACCATTGTTTTCTGTTTTTATTTACCATTTACACAACGTGCCAACTTCACTGGTTTTGGGTATTGTACTATACTCCTTAAAATAAACTACTAAACTATGTAAACACAGTACAGTTAGAACAGTAGAATGTGGTAAAAATGCTCCAAAAAGCAAGCATCTATTTTTGCGTTTGTGTTTCAGGGGGTGATGGCGGTGGTTCTTGTGTGTTCTGTACAGCCGGAGCAAATTGCTTCCACAGTGAGGTGAGTCAGTTTCAATTTCCAATTTTCCACGGGTTCAAAACACTCGCAAAGTGTGCACACAATTAGCGCCGCACATGTGGTAATCATGTTAATTGGACGCAGGCCGTAGAGAGGCTCGGTACAATTGTTTTGGTTTTGGAGTGTATTAGAAAATGGAAATGTAATCGCAGCCCTCTTTGACCACATGTTCCTTTTATTAGCAAGTATGTTGCACAACACTGAGAGGCTGCTGCTGGATGTCTTCTCATGATACGTCAAATGCAGCCGGGGTTAATTAAAAAACAACATTAGAGAGTTGCCTACAGCCACAACTGTTATTACTGTAATGTGAGACTCTGGCGTTTATTTGCTTTTGTAGACTTAATTGAACTGAGACGTTAATTGGAGCCTTTACAGTAATCCAATTATAGACACTACACAATTAGCATTTGCAGTGGTTATTAACTTAGCATTATTGTTTGCTAACTGTAGTTGGACTCTGCCTAAAGGGCTCCTACTATGCAAAATCAACTTTTGGTACCAGTTTTTGTGTGTTTCTAAAATGTGAAATTAAGCCATCGAGGCATGGCGGAGATGTTCAAATCACAATCTTGCCTTCCTTCATACTTGCTCCAAACAAGCAATTTGGAATGTGAAACTCAAGTGACTTCTCTCTGTCTGGTGTCCCATGCCCCATACGGGTCTCGGCGAACTACATGGCATATGAACTCGAACGGAGCACGCCGAGGTCTTTCCATTGGTGCGTTGTGTCAGTTAAGGTTCGAGCGTTGGCGTTGCTTCAGAAATTGCAATCTAGGTCCTCTGGCTTTCTTCCCAAGGATTTTCTCGTTGAGGCAGAGATCTTCTATGGATTCCTTGCCCTAGGAACTTTTTCTGGCCACGTTCGATATGCTGGAGGAGCTGTCTCATCATTGGTAACTCTTTCGACCCAAGAAATCTTGAGCATACGCCTAGAGAACCACATTTCTACGGCTTCAAAAGAAGCACTGGCCAGATCAAAGTTTATAGGATGCGGATCTTGGTCGGCATTGAGAGCTTTCAGGCTGCATTTTCCTGAAGGCTGCCTTGGCTGGAGGAGCTGTCTCTCTTTCTGGACTCGTCTTTGGTAACTCTTTCGACCCAAGAAATCTTGAGCATACGCCCATAGAACCACATTTCTCAGGCTTTGATGTTTCTTCTGGTTACAGCGTTTAGAGTCCCATGTTTCTGAGCCGTAAAGAAGCACTGGCCAGATCAAAGTTTGAAGGACGCGGATCTTGGTCGGCATTGAGAGGCTCAGGCTACATTTTCTTGAAGGCTTCCTTGGCTGGAGGAGCTGTCTGTCTTTCTGGACTCGTCATTGGTAACTCTTTCGACCCAAGAAATCTTGAGCATACGCCTATAGAACCACATTTCTCAGGCTTTGATGTTTCTTCTGGTTACAGCGTTTAGAGTCCCATGTTTCTGAGCCGTAAAGAAAGCACTGGCCAGATCAAAGTTTGAAGGACACGGATCTTGGTCGGCATTGAGAGCTTTCAGGCTACATTTTCTTGAAGGCTTCCTTGGCTGGAGGAGCTGTCTGTCTTTCTGAACTCGTCATTGGTAACTCTTTCGACCCAAGAAATCTTGAGCATACACCTATAGAACCACATTTCTCCGGCTTCAATGTTTCTGCGGGTTACAGCGTTTAGAGTCCCATGTTTGTGAGCCGTGAAGAAGCACTGGCCAGATCAAAGTTTGAAGGATGCGGATCTTGGTCGGCATTGAGAGCTTTCAGGCTACATTTTCTTGAAGGCTTCCTTGGCTGGAGGAGCGGTCTGTCTTTCTAGACTCGTCATTGGTAACTCTTTCGACCCACGAAATCTTGAGCATACGCCTATAGAACCACATTTCTCCGGCTTCAATGTTTCTGTGGGTTACAGCGTTTAGAGTCCCATGTTTCTGAGCCGTAAAGAAGCACTGACCAGATGAAAGTTTGAAGGACTTGGATCTTGGTCGGCATTGAGAGCTTTCAGGCTACATTTTCTTGAAGGCTTCCTTGGCTGGAGGAGCTGTCTGTCTTTCTGAACTCGTCATTGGTAACTCTTTCGACCCAAGAAATCTTGAGCATACACCTATAGAACCACATTTCTCCGGCTTCAATGTTTCTGCGGGTTACAGCGTTTAGAGTCCCATGTTTGTGAGCCGTGAAGAAGCACTGGCCAGATCAAAGTTTGAAGGATGCGGATCTTGGTCGGCATTGAGAGCTTTCAGGCTACATTTTCTTGAAGGCTTCCTTGGCTGGAGGAGCGGTCTGTCTTTCTAGACTCGTCATTGGTAACTCTTTCGACGCAAGAAATCTTGAGCATACTCCTATAGAACCACATTTCTCAGGCTTTGATGTTTGTGCTGGTTACAGCGTTTAGAGTCCCATGTTTCTGAGCCGTAAAGAAGCACTGGCCAGATCAAAGTTTGAAGGATGCGGATCTTGGTCGGCATTGAGAGCTTTCAGGCTACGTTTTCTTGAGGACTTCCTTGGCTAAGCACATCCGTTTACATATCTCGTTCGTACAACGACAAACAGACAACAGAGCCGAGATAGTTGAAGGTGTTGACCTGTTCAATCGTGGTGTCTCCTAACTTCGGAGTACAGGTCGGGGGTGTTTCAGATTTCAAGATGACCGTGCACTTTGTCTTCTTGCAGTTTTTTTCACCATTGTTGTTAGTTTGGTCCTGAAGTTGCTGGATGCCTTCTTTGGTTGTTGCCGTGAGAACGATGTGTCGTCCGCGTATCTGATATTGTTGTTAATAACACCAGTAATGGAGACTCCCAATGGGGACTTTGTCAAGTGGTCGCAGTATTGATTTCCCGTACAAGTTAAACAAGTCTGGAGACGCAATACATCCTTCAGTGACGTATTTTGCCTAAAGTTACATCAGCGGAGTATGTGCTCCAATCACTCTATCTCAAAAAAATAAGAGTTATAGTAATTATTGGAAACTCAAGACAGCCATGACAATATGTCCTTCACAAGTGTATGTAAACTTTTGACCACGTCTGTATATCTGTCAGTTGTAGTAGTCAGAAGTAGACTCGATATGGACGCGCTAAAAACTACAACATGGCTGACAGGGAGGAGACGCAGTCGAAGGGGGCTTGGCCTGGAGAGGGGCTTTGGCATGTAAATAGGACTGTCCACAAAACAGTGCAACAGACGGTAAGAAACATGATCCATGCAAACTTTTGACCAAAGAACCACCATTACATCTTATAAAGACCAGTGATTCTCAAACTGTGGTACGCGGGATCCACCTAGTGGTACGCCAAAGAATCACTAAATTAAATATCCAAATACAGTGTTACTGTTCTGTGTAAAGTTACAGTGGCCAAAAATATTAAATGTGCTTGTTAAATAAAACGTCTGCCTTGTTTTTAATGACTATTTAGGCCTACTACGCTACTGTATTTTAATGTGGGTCATTATAATGGTTATTATTATAGTGGTACTTGGAGAGCCAAGTACTTTCTGAGGTGTGTTAGCTAACTCATAATAGGACCCCTTTAGGCGTCTTTTCAGTTGTGTACGGGGGGAGTAGACGGCACAGACACAAGGGGCGTAGTATTTAACACTATGATGTATTATATATATATTCTATATATATAATAACAAACAATAAATATATTAAACTAGAGAATGGTGTGTGACAAAAATCCAAGAGTGTGTGGTGTGTGACTATGTGTGGGAATTACTTGCTGAGTGTTACCATTAGTGTTGAGCGAGAGGCATGTCCAAAAGAGGCAGGGCAGGCTCACAGATCCGTGAAACAAGCAGGAAGTCGGGGGCTATAGCGGGGCGTAGGAGGTCCGTGTCCAAGCGGGAGGTCGAGATCCAAGAGGCAGTCCGGGAAGCAGAGGAACAAGGAATGACGAGACACACAGCTCGTCAACGCGGGAACGGAGGTGTTACACGAACAGATGGTTACGTTCTGGCCCGGGATAGTAGGTTGAGCAGGGTTATAAAGGCAAGTCTGATCATCAGCTCCAGGTGTGCTGATTGCTGATAGATTGCCGCCATAGTGACGCGTGCAGGAGGTGAGAGTCCGTGGGCGTGTCCCGAGGTGCAATCCGCTGGGCTTATTGATGTTGTGACATTTTCACCTAATATAAATGAGTTTTTAGCGCAATGAGTGTTTACCATGTCCACGAGCTGGTCCAAGTCTTCTCGGACCGTTTTGACGTCTTCTTCCTGTTGATCCGTTTTTAGGTCTAGATATCTCTTATCAGTGACAAGCCTCCTCACCAGGCTCTGCAGCACAGGCGACAATGCCAACACATGTTAGGCCACCATAGTCTCTAAATCAGCAAGCAGTCACGCTCGGTAAATGCGCGCATACCTCGGTGACAGAGACGTTCCCCCGAAGGCTGCTCAGCTTAAACACGGAACCAGAGACGTCACTGGTGGTCTGAAGCTGCAGCATCAGCCCACGCAGGCCGCCCTCACTCCTCACGGAGAGCAGCAAAGTGTCGCTGCAGCACTCCAAACCTGGCACTTGATAACAAGCAGAGGGAGCAATAATGCTACCACTACTACTACTATTCTTAGTACTACAGTTGGAACCCTCCGAGTCTTTGCTCTGGTGATGATTAGTGCTTATAGTTACATGGAGAAGCTCACCCTGGCGGTGTTCCTCAGAGCTGCTGTCGCCAGATGAGATGCACTCTATAAACAACATAAATGCAATAATAATCATAATACATCTTTTAGAGTACTTTTCTTAATATTTTTTCTTTCAAACTTGCAATGCAGGCAAATAAATACAAGCCTCTTTATTTAATGAAAAACATTTAAATGCATTTATTTCCACCCACAATTATTGTATTTATGTTAGTTAGCAGAACAAATTACACAAAGGCATTTTTTTCAAAACCTTGTAGAGGTGTGTGGTGCATGAGCCACTAAATAATTCATTTTGTTGCAAATCTAGATCATGGTGTAAGTTTCCAGATTTTTTTTCAGTTGTGTTAACATTAAAGGGGACCTTTGAGGGTTTTAATCTACAAAACCCAAAACCAGTGAAGTTGGCACGTTGTGTAAATGGTAAATAAAAACAGAATATAATGATTTGTGAATCCTTTTCAACGTATATTCAATTGAATAGACTGCAAAGACAAGATATTTAATGTTCCAACTGAGAAACATTTTTGTTTTTTGTTTTTAGAATTTAATGGCAGCAACACATTGCAAAAAAGTTGGCACAGAGGCATTTTTACCACTGTGTTACATGGCCTTTCCTTTTAACAACACTCAGTAATTGTTTTGGAACTGAGGAGAGCAATTTTCATGTGGAATTATTTCCCATTCTTGCTTGATGTACAGCTTGTTCAACAGTCCGGGGTCTCCATTGTGGTTTTTACGCTTCATAATGCGCCACACAGGTCTGGACTACAGGCAGGCCAGTCTAGTACCCGCACTCTTTTACTACGAAGCCACACTGTTGTAACACGTGGCTTGGCATTGTCTTGCTGAAATAAGCAGGGGCGTCCATGATAACGTTGCTTGGATGGCAACATATGTTGCTCCAAAACCTGTATGTACCTTTCAGCATTAATGGTGCCTTCACAGATGTATAAGTTACCCATGCCTTGGGCACTAATACACCCCCATACCATCACACATGCTGGCTTTTGAACTTTGCACCTATAACAATCCGGATGGTTCTGGAGAACACAACGTCCACAGTTTCCAAAAACAATTTGAAATGTGGACTCGTCAGACCACAGAACATTTGTCCACTTTGTATCAGTCCATCTTAGATGAGCTCAGGCCCAGCGAAGCCAGCTGCGTTTCTGGGTGTTGTTGATAAATGGTTTTGGCTTTGCATAGTAGAGTTTTAACTTGCACTTACAGATGTAGCGACCAACTGTAGTTACTGACAGTGGTTTTCTGAAGTGTTCCTGAGCCCATGTGGTGATATCCTTCACACACTGATGTCGCCTTTTGATGCAGTACAGCCTGAGGGATCGAAGGTCACGGGCATTTAAGGTTACGTGCAGTGATTTCTCTAGATTCTCTGAACCTTTTGCTGATTACGAACTGCAGATGGTGAAACCCCTTAATTCCTTGCAATAGCTCATTGAGAAATCTTGTTGTTAAACTGTTGGACTATTTTCTCACCCATTTGTTCACAAAGTGGTGACCCTCGCCCCATCCTTGTTTGTGAATGACTGAGCATTTCATGGAAGCTACTTTTATACCCAATCATGGCACCCACCTGTTCTCATTTAGCCTGTTCACCTGTGGGATGTTCCAAATAAGTGTTTGATGAGCATTCCTCAACTTTTTCAGTCTTTTTTTGCCACTTGTGCCAGCTTTTTTGAAACATGTTGCAGGCATCAAATTCAAAATGAGCTATTATTTGCACAAAATAACAAAGTTTACTAGTTCAAACGTTAAATATCTTGTTTTTGCAGTCTATTCAATTGAATATAAGTTGAAAAGGATTTGCAAATCATTGTATTCTGTTTTTATTTACCATTTACACAACGGGCCAACTTCACTGGTTTTGGGTTTTGTAGATCAGGCCCTATATATTTTATATTATGAAAAATATACATTAAAAATATATGAAATAATTACATAATATATCATGAAAACAATTTTTTTAAAAGTTTAAAATATACACTACCGTTCAAAAGTTTGGGGTCACATTGAAATGTCCTTATTTTTGAAGGAAAAGCACTGTACTTTTCAATGAAGATAACTTTAAACTAGTCTTAACTTTAAAGAAATACACTCTATACATTGCTAATGTGGTAAATGACTATTCTAGCTGCAAATGTCTGGTTTTTGGTGCAATATCTACATAGGTGTATAGAGGCCCATTTCCAGCAACTATCACTCCAGTGTTCTAATGGTACAATGTGTTTGCTCATTGGCTCAGAAGGCTAATTGATGATTAGAAAACCCTTGTGCAATCATGTCCACACATCTGAAAACAGTTTAGGTCGTTACAGAAGCTACAAAACTGACCTTCCTTTGAGCAGATTGAGTTTCTGGAGCATCACATTTGTGGGGTCAATTAAACGCTCAAAATGGCCAGAAAAAGAGAACTTTCATCTGAAACTCGACAGTCTATTCTTGTTCTTAGAAATGAAAGCTATTCCACAAAATTGTTTGGGTGACCCCAAACTTTTGAACGGTAGTGTATTTACAAAAAAATATCAAAATTAATTATGAACAAATTTAATAGATCACACGCAACACACCCACTAATAGTACACACATAGTTTGCACATATTGTTTAGCACATGATATTTGGATCTTAGTAGATCACACCCTATATGTTTTATATTATGTAAAATATATATGAAACATAATAGTAATAATTACATAATATTGTTATTAATAATATATAATTAAAACAATTCAAAAAATCACGGCCTATATGTTTTATATTATGAAAAATATATATAAAACATAATAATAATAATTACATAATATTGTTATAAATAATATACAATGAAAACAATTCTAAAAAAAAAATGGTTTGAAATGTATTTACAAAAAAAATATCAAAATTAATTATCAACAAAAAAATATTCTGTTGCCTGTGTCAGTCGGATTGACTTGAAATTTCTCACTCAGCTCTACAAATCCCACTTGTAATTTCAGAGTGTAGCCACCAAATGTGGTACACACAATTAAGGGGCTGACAAGCACATGCGTGTGTAAGATTTGAGCAAGATTGGGTGAAAAAATATCAAGCAAAACATCAATGAGTAGCTTATTGATTATCTGCGTATGCCCACTGTCCTCGTCCTATGAGGTCCCTTACCTCCAGTCAGGGGGTGACAAAGGTCCAGCCTGCTGTTGAGGTCGCACTCGCACGGCTTGCAGCTGCCTCCGCGTGCCAGGGGGTTGCCGTAGTAACCAGGTGCACATCTTCAAGGCAGGAAAAGAACCACCAAAGATCGGACGGTGTGTGTTTTTGAGTGCGTGAACGAGCAATCCACTTGTCAACAAACCTCTCACATGTGGATCCCGTGTAGCCGGGATTGCACAAACATTCAACCACTCCAGAGCCAACTTCCAGGCAGGCCGACGCCATACTGGAAGGACGATAGCAGCATGAGAACACACTATCTTCAGCTGCCTTGTGGTATGACATTGAACGTGCATTGGACGGGGGACTAACTTGTTCCAGGTAAAGGGACACGGGCAAGCACGGCAGGTCTTTCTGGCAGCGTCTCCATGGTAACCCTCCTGGCATCGCTCGCAGTGGTCGCCCGCCGAGTGGAACTGACAATTCTGGGGATGGTTTTTCGACAAAAAACAAGATGTATTGCGACATCTTGGAAACGCGTAAAATTCAACCGGAACCGCAGAGAGCACCAAGCGTCTCTCAAAAGGACAGTTTATTTCTAAAAAGGCCTTTTTTTTGCAAAATATAATTTTTATTTGATGTAGTATAGTGCCGTGTTTTTCAACCTTTTTTGAGCCAAGGCACATTTTTTGCGTTGAAAATACCCGGAGGCACACACCACCAGCAGAAATCATTAAAAAACTAAACTCAGTTGACAGTAAAAAGTCTTTGTCGCAATTGTTGGATATGACTTTAAAGCATAACCAAGCATGCATCACTATTGTCTCAAAGTAGGTGTACTGTCACCACCTGTCACATCACACTGTGACTTATTTGGAGTTTTTTTGCTGTTTTCCTGTGTGTAGTGTTTTACTTCTTGTCTTGAACTCCTATTTTGGTGGCTTTTTCTCTTATTTTGGTATTCTCCTGTAGCAGTTTCATGGCTTACTTTGAGCGATATTCCCCGCATCTACTTTGTTTTAGCAATCAAGAATATTTCAGTTGTTTTTATCCTTCTTTGTGGGGACATTGTTGATTGTCATGTCATGTTCGGATGTACATTGTGGACGCCGTCTTTGCTCCACAGTAAGTCTTTGCTGTCGTCCAGCATTCTGTTTTTGTTTACTTTGTAGCCAGTTCAGTTTTAATTTCGTTCTGCATAGCCTTCCCTAAGCTTCAATGCCTTTTCTAAGGGGCACTCACCTTTTGTTTATTTTTGGTTTAAGCATTAGACACCTTTTTACCTACACGCTGCCTCCCGCTGTTTCCGACATCTACAAAGCAATTAGCTACCGGCTGCCACCTACTGATAAGGAAGAGTATTACACGGTTACTCTGCCGAGCTCTAGACAGCACCAACACTCTACAACAACACATCATTTGCAGACTATAATTACTGGTTTGCAAAAAATATTTTTAACCCAAATAGGTGAAATTAGATCATCTCCCACGGCACACCAGACTGTATCTCACGGCACAGTGGTTGAAAAACACTGGTATAGTGAATGCCGATACGGTTACAATATTGCACATTTAAAAACGTTATTATGATGCGAATTGCTATCGAAATGCAATATATACAGTAAGTACAGTGCATCCAGAAAGTATTCAGTGTTTCACTTTCCCACATTTTGTTATGTTACAGCTCTTATTCCAAAGTGGAATAAATACATTTTTCCCTCAAAATTCTACACAAATTACCCTTATATTGACAATGTAACATTTTTGTTGTGTTATTTTGCAAATTTTATAAAAAATAAAAAATCCCATTTACAAGTATCCACAGCCTTTACAGCCTCAAGTCTTTTTGAATACAATCCTACAAGCTTGGCACACCTATCTTTGGGCAGTTTTGACCATTCCTCTTTGCAGCACCTCTTAAGCTCGATCAGGTTGGATGGGTCGGTTTTCATCCAGGATGTCTCTGTACATTGCTGCATTCATCTTAGTCTAGTCAGGGGGGTGACCTAGAACCCCATGGTCACTCTGTCAGAGCTACAGCATTCCTCTGTGGAGAGAGGAGAACCTTCCAGAAGGGAAACCATCTCTGCAGCAATCCACCAATCAGGCCTTTATGGTAGAGTAGTCAGACGGAAGCCATTTCTTAGTAAAAAGTTTGTCAAAATGCACCTGAAAAACTCTCAGACCATGTGAAACATCACCAGGCCAATACCATGCCTCCAGTGAAGCATGGTGGTGGCAGCATCGTGCTGTGGGGATGGTTTTTAGTGGCAGGAACTGGGAGACAAGTCAGGGTAGAGGGAAAGATGAATGCAGCAATGTACAGAGACATCCTGGGTGAAAACCAACACTTCTTATCCAACCTGATGGAGCTTGAGAGGTGCTGCAAAGAGGAATGGGCGAAACTGCCCAGAGATAGGTGTGCCAAGCTTGGAGGATCGTATTCGAAAGGACTTGAGGCTGTAATTGCTGCCAAAGGTGCATCAACAAAGTATTGAGCAGAGACTGTAAATACTTTTATGTACATGTTTTGTTTTTTTGTTTTTTTAAATAAATTTGCTAAATAAAAAAATAAAAAGTTGAACATTGTCATTATGGGGTATTGTCTGTAGAATTTTGAGGACAAAAATGAATGTATTCCATTTTGGAATAAGGCTGTAACACAGATGTGTCAAAGTTGTCGAGGGCCACATCGCAGTTATGTTTGGCCCCAGAGGGCCGCTTCTAACAGTGAATACTATTATTACGCAATTTTTAATGCATGTTATTATTAATAGATTTTTTTTTTAAACTAACATGTAAAAAAAATGGTGTAAATTGCAATAATTTCACCTCAAAATGTAGTGTATATTACTGTAAAATGGAAAAACAGTATTGCTGTTTTTATGGTAAAAAAAAAAAAAAAGCCAGCTCAGTTGCCAGAATTGTACTGTAAAATTTACTTTTTTTTTACTGTAAAATAAAAAAAAAACTGCAATTTTACAGTAAACTTTTGGCGCCTGAGCTGCCAGTTTGTTTTTGTTTTTACCGTTTTTTTTAACAACTGTAGATTTTTCGGTGTATTACTGTAAATGCCAAAACGGCACCACAGTTTATTACAGTTAAAAAAAACAAAACTGTTTTTTTCATTTATAGAAAAATGCCGTAAAAACCACGGTAAATTTCACAATTTTACCATGAATTCTATTGCTACTTTTACATTGAACAATTTGATGGATAACTTGCTTTGATATAATTATTATTAGTATTTATTTCTATTTAAAAAATGGTTTGAATGTTTGATCGTACATTTTTGCATAATTAGACAACATTTAAGTTAATATTTGCGACTACATGGAGTACCTATATTTTTTTCCTCCCAAAATAGAAAGAAAGAATTAGGGCTGTCCGATAATGGCTTTTTGACGATATCCGATATTCCGATATTGTCCAACTCTTTAATTACAGATACCGATATCAACCGATACCGATATCAACCGATATATGCAGTCGTGGAATTAACACATTAGTATGCCTAATTTGGACAACCATGTATGGTAAAGATAAGGTACTTTTTAAAAAAATAATAAAATAAGATAACTAAATTAAAAACATTTTCTTGAATAAAAAAGAAAGTAAAACAATATAAAAACAGTTACATAGAAACTAGTAATTAATGAAAATGAGTAAAATTAACTGTTAAAGGTTAGTACTATTAGTGGACCAGCAGCACGCACAATCATGTGTGCTTACAGACTGTATCCCTTGCAGACTGTATTGATATATAATGTAGGAACCAGAATATTGATAACAGAAATAAATGGGGGGAGGGAGGTTTTTTGGGTTGGTGCACTAATTGTAAGTGTATCTTGTGTTTTTTATGTTGATTTAATAAAAAAAAACAAAAAAAAACAAACAAACAAAAAACCAATACAGATAATAAAAAAACCGATGCCGATAATTTCCGATATTACATTTTAACGCATTTATCGGCCGATAATATCGGCAGGCCGATATTATCGGACATCCCTAGAAAGAATACATTAAGTAAGAAAAGTCACAGTACTTGGTTGATACATATTGTTTCCAGGCTTTCGAGGGGCCAAATAAAATGAAGTGGGGGGCCACATCTGGCCCTAGGGCCTTGAGTTTAACACTTGTGCTGTAACATAACAAAATGTAGAAAAGATGGAACGCTGTGAATACTTTCCGGATGCACTGTAGTACATGCTTAGAGCAAGATACATTTTAGGCGCACATGCATAAAGATTCACAATTTATAGTCACATTGTTCCCGTTACAGTCCACGGGCATCATGGCCAAGTAGTCCAAAGCGTAAAAAGCATTATTTTTGCAAAAGCAGATTTGCCCGGTGAACATCCATCTATACTAGTGTTGTCCCGATACCAATATTTTGGTCCCTGTACTGGTACCAAATTGTATTTCGATACTTTTCGGCAGAGGTGGGACCAAGTCATTGCTTTGCAAGTCACAAGTAAGTCTCAAGTCTTTGCCCTCAAGTCTCGAGTCAAGTCCTGAGTCAAGACTGGCAAGTCCCGAGTCAAGTCCAAAGTCAAGACTGAAAAGTCTCAAGTCAAGTCACAAGTCCTGCATTTTGAGTTTCGAGTCCTTTCTAGTCCTTTTGACCACAGACTAATATTTTTACACAGATTGTGTATGCTTTTAAACCGCTGTATTTATTTATTAAAACAAGTGCATTTGAAATAGCAGGAAAGAAAATAGTACTGACATTGCAATTCATAATAGCACTATTAACCAGTCATTTTAATAGTTTAAACAATTTTAAACATTTAACTCATTCCTTTACAGAATAAACACATTTGCAAAAACAAGTGCAACTGTACTTATTTGTACAAAAGTGTTAACATTGTATTTCCATGGCATATTGCATTGTAACTAGTTCCACAGCAGTTTCTATTCTGTTCTTACCTTATCTCATTGATCTCATCTCATACTGTATGTGTGTTGATGTGTGCGTACACATGAAAAACATAACAAATACATGAACATAACAATGAACAGAGTTGTACTTTTTAGATGTCAGGGCCCTATGCAATATGTACACATATTCTTAATATAGTATACAGTATATTTTAACTAACCTTTATTTGACTATGTTTGTCTTTTTGTAGGTGGCTAAAATACGCGGTGCTGCTGACCGCCGTCTAACGTTATGTTACTGTGTGTGATACATTGACTAACGTAACGTTATGTGTAGGTACCTCATGCAACCCTGCTTAAAAAAATCACTTGTCAAAAAGTATGAATAAGGTAGCAAACTGCAGTGGACGCAACATATTGCCGTGTTTGAAATGACGTTATAACCATAAACATCTTATAAGTAGACGCAATATTGGTTGCTGTGACGCGAGCAATTTGCATCTTGAAGTGGTGATGAGGAGCCGGCGAGCAGCCTAAACTGACAGTTGACAGGTAGAAAACAAAGATGCCAGGCTGGTGTTCAGCGTTTTCCTGCTCAAATGAGCGGACTGTTGAAAATAGGAATCGGGGGATTACTTTTCACAAGTAAGATTTAACATTAATGTACTATTGGTTGTATTTTATGAAAATAACATTACCACAGAGTTGAGAAGGAGCAAAGATCTTCAATATTTGTATGTGAAAATCACAAATAAATCTTCTGGGGGAGGATGACGCCCCTACAGGGGTTTGGTTTACAAACTTTCTGCCCCACCTAAAACAAAATTCACCAGCCGCCATTGATTATAATGCATTCTCATTTTAGGCAAAATATAAGACAATACTTTCTTAACAGTATAATTGTAACCAGGAATAAGTCTTCAAGTAACAATATTCAAATACTAACATTGTTGGGTAAAACAGAATTTGGTTTTATTCTGAATCCAGTGAAACAGATTGGTGGTTTCAGCTGATATAAAGACTTTCATGTGTTTATATATGTTTAAGTATTTGGCAGACGCTTTTATCCAAAGCGACATACATAAAAAATACATATATAACAATCACTGTAAACATGATCATTTAAGGGAAGAATGTAATACAAAATATCAATACAAAGTGTCACGACAGAATAAACTCTCTGCTGCTGCAGCAACAGAGATACGGTCTATAAGATATATAGATATCTAATGTATTCATACATTGTTTATGTAGCATGTATATATAACGTAATCATATTGTTTCTTCAATTTAAAAATAGCTGACCGTTTTTTCCCCCCTTCTCTGGGATTATATTCCCAGTTTTAATCTCGGACGTCTGGTCACTTATAGCGTATAAGAATATTATATTACTGTTAAGCAAACTATGAATAATAAAACATGTGTCCGTTATCATAGCTACACGTATGA
This sequence comes from Entelurus aequoreus, assembly GCF_033978785.1. Taxonomy (NCBI): domain Eukaryota; kingdom Metazoa; phylum Chordata; class Actinopteri; order Syngnathiformes; family Syngnathidae; genus Entelurus; species Entelurus aequoreus. The sequence goes on along the minus strand of NC_084757.1, from coordinate 13,685,496 downwards.
CAAAAAAGCGCGTGAAAATGAGTGGTATTCAGTGAGGTAAAATGAATTAAATGCGTTGACAGTTCATTGCTCCTGCCAAATGAATTGCACTGAGTGGAGCGGATCACCACTCCAAGATGGCGGCCCCGCGTCTCGTCTGCGCCAGTAGGCAGTAGCGCTCAATGCTGCGTACCCTTATAAGATGTCTATGGTTATGACGTTAGCAGTGAGTTTACAGCATCACTGATTTAACTACACAGCAAATAAAAGTCATGTTACTTAGCCAATAAACGTTAGCTTACATTCAAAACTTACCCTTCTTTGTGCAACTTCAAATGTCGAACGAAGTTGGAAGTTGTTGCGTCTCCGTCTGTAATATTCGAACTGCGTGATTTGCATACGGCAATTCGTTGACCAAGTCGTAGTTTTTATACCCGAACGAAACCAACTTTGGTATAAATCTTTCTCACTGGCGCGTTGTTTGACAACTCTTGTTCGGTGGTTGTCCTGCAATTTGATTGGCTGAATGCTGTGTGATGAAAACAATGTAGATCTAATTTGATTGGCTGTTGTACTGAGAGCACACACGCTGACACGCAGCACACACGCTTATAGACAGACACGTACAAAATGAAAGCTACGGACCGCTCCCAAATAACTTTTTAAGCTTTAGGTTTTGGGGAAAGTAGCAAGTCATGTCAAGTCAAAAGGCTCAAGTCCAAGTGAAGTCACAAGTCATTGATGTTAAAGTCTAAGTCGAGTTGCAAGTCTCTTTACATTTTGTCAAGTCGAGTCTAAAGTCATCAAATTCATGACTCGAGTCTGACTCGAGTCCAAGTCATGTGACTCGAGTCCACACCTCTGCTTTTCGGTACTTTTCTAAATAAAGGGGACCACAAAAAATTGCATTATTGGCTTTATTTTAACAAAACATCTTAGGGTACATTAAACATATGTTTATTATTGCAAGTTTGTCCTTAAATAAAATAGTGAACTTACAAGACAACTTGTCTTTTAGTAGAAAGTAAACAAACAAAGGCTCCTAATTTAGCTGCTGACATATGCAGTAACATATTGTGTCATTTATCATTCTATTATTTTGTCAACATTATGAAGGACAAGTGGTAGAAAATGAATTATTCATCTACTTGTTCATTTACTGTTAATATCTGCTTACTTTCTGTTTCAACATGTTCTATCTACACTTCTGCTAAAATGTAATAATCACTGATTATTTTGTTGTTTGATAATTTACATTAGTTTTGGATGATACCACAAATGTGGGTATCAATCTGATACCAAGTAGTTACAGGATCATACATTGGTCGCATTCAAAGTCCTCATGTGTCCAAGGACATATTTCCTGAGTTTATAAACAATATAAAAATGATTTTCAAGGTAAAAGTTGATTTTCAAGTTAAACAATTATTTTCAAGATAAAAAATGATTTTCAAGGTAAAAGTTGATTTTCAAGGTAAACAATTATTTTCAAGATAAAAAATGATTTTCAAGGTAAAAGTTGATTTTCAAGGTAAACAATTATTTTCAAGATAAAAAATGATTTTCAAGGTAAAAAAAATTATTTTCAAGGTAAAAAAAATTATTTTCAAGGTAAATAATGATTTTCAAGTTAAAAGTTAAATTTTCAAGGTAAAAAATTATTTTCAAGGCAAAAAATGATTTTCAAGGTAAAAAATTATTTTCAAGGTAAAAAATTATTTTCAAGGTAAAAAATTATTTTCAAGTTAAAAAAAATGATTTTCAAGGTAAAAGTTGATTTTCAAGGTAAAAGTTGATTTTCAAGGTAAAAAATGATTTTCAAGGTAAAAAATGATTTTCAAGGTAAAAGTTGATTTTCAAGGTAAAATTTGATTTTCAAGGTAAAAAATGATTTTCAAGGTAAAAAATGATTTTCAAGGTAAAAAAATGATTTTCAAGGTAAAAAATTATTTTCAAGGTAAAAAAAATGATTTTCAAGGTAAAAAATTATTTTCAAGGTAAAAAATTATTTTTAAGGTAAAAAATGATTTTCAAGGTAAAAAAATGATTTTCAAGGTAAAAAATTATTTTCAAGGTAAAAAAAATTATTTTCAATGTAAAAGTTGATTTTCAAGGTAAAAAATGATTTTCAAGGAAAAAAAAGATTTTCAAGGTAAAAAATTATTTTCAAGGTAAAAAATTATTTTCAAGTTTAAAAAATGATTTTCAAGGTAAAAGTTGATTTTCAAGGTAAAAAATTATTTTCAAGGTAAAAAATGATTTTCAAGGTAAAAGTTGATTTTCAAGATAAAAGTTAAATTTTCAAGGTAAAAAATGATTTTCAAGGCAAAAAATGATTTTCAAGTTAAAAAAATGATTTTCAAGGCAAAAGTTGATTTTCAAGGTAAAAAATTATTTTCAAGGTAAAAAATTATTTTCAAGGTAAAAGTTGATTTTCAAGGTAAAATTTGATTTTCAAGGTAAAAAATGATTTTCAAGGTAAAAAATGATTTTCAAGGTAAAAAAAATGATTTTCAAGGTAAAAAAATATTTTCAAGGTAAAAAAAATGATTTTCAAGGTAAAAAATTATTTTCAAGGTAAAAAATTATTTTTAAGGTAAAAAATGATTTTCAAGGTAAAAAAAATGATTTTCAAGGTAAAAAATTATTTTCAAGGTAAAAAAAAATATTTTCAATGTAAAAGTTGATTTTCAAGGTAAAAAATGTAAGAAACTCACTTTATTTGTCGCCAAGGAGGTGAGGATTAGTGATTTCGAAGTAGCTAAAACACTGCAGACTGCGGATGGACTTTAGCCGCTAGCTAGCTAGCCATGTCTTAAAGCACCTCTTCCTGAGGGCGTTTCGGTGTTATAACTTCACCTTTATCGTTATTTTTTTAAGCCAAAATGCGTCCGTTCTCCCTTTTTTGTCTACACCCTGTGTCTGTTTTTAAGTACTCCGTGATTGTGCGCTGCCGAACATGCTCCTCTGCTCGTAAACCAGCAATGGGGCGCGGGGGGGGGGGGGGGGGGGTACTTTTCAGAGGTGGTATAGTACCATATATGATTAATTAGTGTCGTGGTACTACATTAATATCGGTATACCGTACAACCCTGCATGAAAGTATTAGAAATAACAGCTTAAGGGTTTCTGTATGACTTTTCCTATTCATGCTTTCAGCATATTACAGCATGTGTGTAGTACAGTGCGTGCTGTGTGTGTGTGTGTGTGTGTGTGTGTGTGTGTGTGTGTGTGTGTGTGTGTGTGTATACCAACCACACATTTCCCCGTGCACTCTTCACACTCTTCAGAGAGTCCATTGCAGCTGCAAGGCTCGCATTGACCCCGCTTCGGTCCGGTCCACTCTCTGTAGGAGCCTGAAGCGCACTTCTGCAAAAAGGCACACACACACACACACTTATATACACGGAGATCAAACACTTGATTGTGGGTCAATAAACACGAGCAAGCTCTCTCACCGCAGCGCTTGACCCAGCCATGATGATTCATCATGGCACTGTAATCAGACGGCAGGATGATATATTGCACCTGGACGGGCTGTTAAAGCGTTGTGTCACACTCACTCGCAGCTCTATTTGTCACACCTTCCGATACTGCAACTCGTGCCTCAATGCCAGAGTGGAAAGGAAAACACAATCCACTTTTAAATGGATGGTTTCTGAAGGTCCAACATGTCATGTGGACTTTTTTTGTCTTTTCTCGATCTTTAAGCAATTCACTAGCTTAAGTTGGTTTGGTTAGATCACAGGTGTCAAACTCAAGGCACGGGGGCCAGATGTGGCCCGCGACATCATTTTATTTGGCCCGCAAACACCTGGAAATGATAAGTGCTTAATATTTTCTCATTAAAGGCCTACTGAAAGCCACTACTACCGACCACGCAGTCTGATAGTTTGTATATCAATGATGAAATCTTAACATTGCAACACATGCCAATACGGCCGGGTTAACTTATAAAGTGCAATTTTACATTTCCCGCGACACTTCCGGTTGAAAACGTCTAGATATGATGACGTATGCGTGTGACGTCACGGAGAGAACGGAAGTATTCGGACCCCATTGGATCCAATACAAAAAAGCTCTGTTTTCATCCCAAAATTCCACAGTATTCTGGACATCTGTGTTGGTGAAACTTTTGCGATTTTTTTAATGAACAATGAAGACTGCAAAGAAGAAAGCTGTAGGTGTGATCGGTGTATTAGCGGCGGACTACAGCAACACAACCAGGAGGACTTTGAGATGGATAGCAGACGCGCTAGCCGCCAACCTCACCTTGACTTCCTCCGTCTCCGGGCCGCATCGGTGATCGGGTGAAGTCCTTTGTCGCTCCGTCGATCGCTGGAACGCAGGTGAGCACGGGTGTTGATGAGCAGATGAGGGCTGGCTGGCGTAGGTGGAGAGCTAATGTTTTTAGCATAGCTCTGTGAAGTCCCGTTGCTAAGTTAGCTTCAATGGCGTAGTTAGCAACAGCATTGTTAACCTTCGACAGGCTGGAAAGCATTAACCGTGTATTTACATGTCCAATAGTATTGTTGATCTTCTGTCTGTCCTTCCAGTCAGGGTTTTATTTATTTTGTTTCTATCTACATTTGAGCCCGATGCTATCACGCTAGCTCCGTAGCTAAAGTGTTTCGCCTATGTATTGTCGTGGAGATAAAAATCACTGTGAATGTCCATTTCGCGTTCTCGACTCTCATTTTCAAGAGGATATAGTATCCGAGGTGGTTTAAAATACAAATCCGTGATCCACAATAGAAAAACGAGAAAGTGTGGAATCCAATGAGCCAGCTTGTACCTAAGTTACGGTCAGAGCGAAAAAAGATACGTTCTGCACTGCACGCTAGTCCTTCACTCTCACGTTCCTCATCCACGAACCTTTCATTCTCGCTCAAATTAATGGGGTAATCGTCGCTTTCTCGGTCCGAATCTCTCTCGCTGCATTGTAAACAATAGGAAAATGTGAGCAGCCCTTCCTCCTGTGACGTCACGCTACTTCCGGTATAGGCAAGGCTTTTTTTTTATCAGCGACCAAAAGTTGCGAACTTTATCGTCGTTGTTCTCTACTAAATCCTTTCAGCAAAAACATGGCAATATCGCGAAATGATCAAGTATGACACATAGAATGGATCTGCTATCCCCGTTTAAATTTTTAAAAAAAATTTCAGTAGGCCTTTAAATGGTAAATGGGTTATACTTGTAATCATAGTAGTATCGACTAGATACGTGCCTGTACTTGGTATCATTACAGTGGATGTCAGGTGTAGATCCACCCATGGCGTTTGTTTACATTTTGACGCCGGTGAGCTACGGTGTGTAGTGAAACATGTTTAGCTATTCCTCGTCCTGCAGGGATGATACTTGTAAGAAACGTACTTTATTTGTCGCCATGGAGACAAGGATTAGTGATTTAGAAGTAGCTAAAACACGACTGCGGATGGACGTTAGCGGCTAGCTAGCTAACCATGTCTTAAAGCACCTCTTCTTGAGGGCGTTTCAGTGTTATAACTTCACCTTTATTGTTAGTTTTTACACCAAAATGCGTCCGTTCTCCCTTTTCTGTCTACACACTGTGTCTGCTTGTAAGTACTCAGTGATTGTGTGCCGCCGAACATGCTCGTCTGCTCGTAAACCAGCAATGACACGACGTGACTTGGGGGGTGCGGGAGCGGTATGTTTCAGAGGCGGTATCGTACCGAAAATAATAATAATAATAACTGGGATTTATATAGCGCTTTTCTAAGTACCCAAAGTCGCTTTACATGTTTTTCTGAACCCATCAATCATTCACACCTGGTGGTGGTAAGCTACTTTCGTAGCCACAGCTGCCCTGGGGTAGACTGACTGAAAATGATTCATTAGTATTGCGGTACTATACTAATACCGGTATACCGTACAACCCTAATGGATATTAAAAGGTTGTTTAAAACCCTTAAAGTGCAGATTCTGTGCTATGAAGGGCTTTAAAACCGGACTGAAAAATATTAAGATAGTAATTGTAAAAGCACAGCTTTCTTTGAAGCTTTGAAATAGGTCTAAAATTTGATAAAATAGAGGGATCTAAATTGTGTTTCTTTAGCAGACGTTCCACAATAGCTTGTTCAAAATCATTTGGGACAGTCCCTGGGATCTGAGCCGAGGATGTCGTTGTGGTTTGTGCAGCCCTTTGAGACACTCGTGATTTAGGGCGATATAAGTCAACATTGATTGATTGATTGAGTCCCTGAAGTTAATTGTTTCCTGGACGTGAGGGGGTGGGGGGTGGGGGGGGTCCGATGACATCCCAGACGTCTTTGAACAGACGAGGTGGCAATAAGTCAGTGGAACACGTCGCGGGCTTGAGCTGTCATACAATTTTGTTGAGCGAGGACGGGGACAGCGGCTCAAACTGCCTCAAGGTGAATGGACAGGTGACAAAAATAGAAAGGGTCAAGAGGTGGGAGAGAAATGTTTGCCCTAATTGCGAGTGAATGCCCCGATGCTGAAGCTGAACTGAAATGCTGATCGGATGTAGGGCGACTGTTGAATCGTTTGAATGTTGATAGTGTTTGAATGTTGAAGAGCAAACCATGATTTTTAGGTTCAAACATACAAAATTATCCCAAAAAAAGGTACCATAAAACATTAAGATGCTAACGTTCTCACAACGCACGTTTATCGGCAGCTCCAAGTATCACAAACCACGATTTTTGGGTTTTATCATACAAAATTAGCACAAAAAAAAAAAGCTAGCATAAAATGTTAGCATGCTAGCGTTCTCACAAGTAGGCTAACGCACGTTAACTATCGGCATACTTGGATGACAACACCAGGTATTAGGGGTGTGGGAAAAAATCGATTCGAATTCTAATCGCGATTCTCACGTTGTGCGATTCAGAATCGATTCTCATTTTTTAAAAATCTATATATATATATATATTTTTATTTTTTTATTTTTTTTTAAATTAATCAATCCAACAAAACAATACACAGCAATACCATAACAATGCAATCCAATTCCAAAACCAAACCCGACCCAGCAACACTCAGAACTGCAATAAACAGAGCAATTGAGAGGAGACACAAACACGACACAGAACAAACCAAAAGTAGTGAAACAAAAATTAATATTATCAACAACAGTATCAATATTAGTTCCAATTTCAACATAGCAGTGATTAAAAATCCCTCATTGACATTATCATTAGACATTTATAAAAATAAAAATAAATGAACAATAGTGTCATAGTGGCTTACACTTGCATCTCATAAGCTTGACAACACACTGTGTCCAATATTTTCACAAAGATAAAATAAGTCATATTTTTGGTTCATTTAATAGTTAAAACAAATTTACATTATTGCAATCAGTTGATAAAACATTGTCCTTTACAATTATAAAAGCTTTTTACAAAAATCTACTACTCTGCTTGCATGTCAGCAGACTGGGGTAGATCCTGCTGAAATCTATGTATTGAATGAATAGAGAATCCTTTTGAATCGGGAAAAAATCGTTTTTGAATCAAGAATCGTGTTGAATTGAAAATAAATAGATTTTGAATCGAATCGTGATCCCAAGAATCGATATTGAATCGAATCGTGGGACACCCAAAGATTCACAGCCCTACTTAGTATCACTAACCAAACCTCTAAAGGCTTAGTGGCCACATGCGTGGACAGCACCTTTTAGCTCTTATTTCCAAAATTGTGTAAACTACTGAATTGGGGTCTTATGGCCGCTTATGTGGACACATATACTGCCATCTGGTGGTGTCAAAAGAGTATAACATACAATGGAATTTGGAAAAAAAAAGTGTAAAAATAAGAATTAGCATGTCACTAAACATGAAGTACACGTTTGTGTACTTACAGACTAAGTACATCATATCAAAAGATGATTCTTACTTTGTATTCTAATTAGGGTCCAATAAGCCCAAATAGAAATAAAAAAAAAGCATGTAAACAAACAGCTTGGGCCTTAAGAGGTTAAGCATGCAAAAAAAAAAAAGCTAGCATATAACGTTAGCATGCTAACGGTCTCACAAGTATAGCATACTAACGCACATTAACTGTTAGCATACTCGCAGGGTGAGTGGAGTTTGTGGATGTTGGAACAGTATGAAATCGCATGAGAAATGCGAAAATTGACTTTTAACGAATGTGAAAAGGAGGAGTGACTTATGCCGTAAAGCAAGTCGGCACATTTGTAGTTTGTTGTTTGGCAGGGTTCCTGCCACCCTCCTCAAAGTTACTTAGTGCCAGTGAAAGTGATACATTATAATTTAATTTTTTTTAATGATGTTAGTTTTTTTACATAACATAAAAATTACTAACATATATCCTATATAGGGTTGTGCCGATACCAATGTTTTGGTGCCGATACCAATGTTTTGCTACCGGTACCAAAATGTATTTCAATACTTTTCGATACTTTTCTAAATAAAGGGGACCACAAAAAATGGCATTATTGGCTCTATTTTAACAAAAAAAAATCTTACGATACATTAAACATATGTTTCTTTTTGCAGTGTTGTCCTTAAATAAAATAGTGAACGTACGAGACAACTTTTCTTTTATTAGTAAGTAAACAAACAAAGGCTCCTAATTTAGTCTGCTGACATAAGCAGTAACATATTGTGTCATTTATCATTCTATTATTTTGTCAACATTATTAAGGACAAGTGGTAGAAAATGAATTATTAATCTACTTGTTCATTTACTGTTAATATCTGCTTTCTTTCTCTTTTAACATGTTCTATCTACACTTCTGTTAAAATGTAATAATCACTTATTCTTCTGTTGTTTGGATGCTTTCGATCCGATACCAAGTAGTTACAGGATCATACATTGGTCATATTCAAAGTCTTCATGTATCCAGGACATATTTCCTGAGTTTATAAACATAATATAAAAAAAATTTAAAACAAAAAAAGATTTTGTGATGCTAAAAAAATAGCGATGTAATCATAGTAGTATCGACTAGATACGCTCCTGTACTTGGTATCATTACAGTGGATGTCAGGTGTAGATCCACCCATGGCGTTTGTTTACATTGTGACGCCAGTGGACTACGGTGTGTAGTGAAGCATGTTTAGCTATTCCTCGTCCTGCATGTAAGAAAACTCACTTTATTTGTCGCCATGGAGACCAGGATTAGTGATTTAGAAGTAGCTAAATTACTGCAGACTGTGGCTGGGCGTTAGCCGCTAGCTAGCTAGCCATGTCTTTAAAGCAGGGGTCACCAACGCGGTGCCCGCGGGCACCAGGTAGCCCGTAAGGACCAGATGAGTAGCCCGCTGGCCTGTTCTAAAAATAGCTCAAATAGCAGCACTTACCAGTGAGCTGCCTCTATTTTTTAATTTTTATTTATTTACTAGCAAGCTGGTCTCGCTTTGCCCGACATTTTTAATTCTAAGAGAGACAAAACTCAAATAGAATTTGAAAATCCAAGAAAATATTTTAAAGACTTGGTCTTCACTTGTTTAAATTCATTATTTTTTTTACTTTGCTTCTTATAACTTTCAGAAAGACAATTTTAGAGAAAAAATACAACCTTAAAAATGATTTTAGGATTTTTAAACACATATACCTTTTTACCTTTTAAATTCCTTCCTCTTCTTTCCTGACAATTTAAATCAATGTTCAAGTAAATGTATTTTTTTTTATTGTAAATAAATACATTTTAATTTAATTCTTCATTTTAGCTTCTGTTTTTTCGACAAAGAATATTTGTGAAATATTTCTTGTAACTTATTATGATTAAAATTTTAAAAAAATATTCTGGCAAATCTAGAAAATCTGTAGAATCAAATTTAAATCTTATTTCAAAATCTTTTGAATTTATTTTAAAATTTTTGTTCTGGAAAATCTAGAAGAAATAATGATTTGTCTTTGTTAGAAATATAGCTTGGTCCAATTTGTTATATATTCTAACAAAGTGTAGATTGGATTTTAACCTATTTAAAACATGTCATCAAAATTCTAAAATGAATCTTAATCAGGAAAAATTACTAATGATGTTCCATAAATTCTTTTTTAAATTTTTTCAAAAAGATTCGAATTAGCTAGTTTTTGTCTTCTTTTTTTCGGTTGAATTTTGAATTTTAAAGAGTCGAAATTGAAGATAAACTATGTTTCAAAATTTAATTGTCATTTTTTTCGTGTTTTCTCCTCTTTTAAACCGTTCAATTAAGTGTAAATATCATTAATTATTAATAATAACATAGAGTTAAAGGTAAAATGAGCAAATTGAATATTTCTGGCAATTTATTTAAGTGTGTATCAAACTGGTAGCCCTTCGCATTAATCAGTACCCAAGAAGTAGCTCTTGCTTTCAAAAAGGTTGGTGACCCCTGCTTTAAAGCATCTCTTCCTGAGGGTGTTTCAGTGTTATAACTTCACCTTTATCTTTAGTTTTTAAGCCAAAATGCGCCCGTTCTCCCTTTTATGTCTACACACGGTGTCTGCTTGTAAGTACTCTGTGATTGTGCGATGCCGAACATGCTCCTCTGCTCGTAAAACCAGCAATGTCGTGATGTGACGACGACGCTGCCTGTTAAAAAAAAGAAAGGATGGGGGGGCGGGAACCGGTACTTTTTGGACGCGGTATAGTACCGAATATGATTCATTAGTATCGCGGTACTATACTACTACCGGTATACCGTACAACCCGAGTACATGCAAAATCCTCATTTAAATAAGGTGGTCTGCACCATTTTTCAATTGCACACGCAACACGCCCACTATAGTACACTCTATTTTATAGATTGCACACGCCGTTTAGTGCCAGGTGTTTGGATCTTAGTACATCAGGCCCTGAGTGTTGAAAAGGTTGCAAGTTCACTGGGAGATTTACAAAGAAAAGTTCAGGTGTGCTCAACCAGACTTGGTGCAATGAATTGGCTTTATTCTTCCCAGCTTCAATGCATTTAATATGTAATGACTCCCAGAAAACAAAAGAAGCTTCTCTGCAGACAACTAGCCATTTAAAGCTGCCACGGTTCCCACCTGTCACTGACAAAATAATCGATGAGATCACCTGCACTCTGGGTCCTTAGTGAGTTACCAACTCGATTTACCACAAATTGCTCATCTCGTTAACGTCTCACTTCAGACTGGAACATTTCCAAAGGCCTTAACTGCCGCCATTAAGCCCCCCTTGAAGAAGAGTAGTCTCGCTGCCACAGTACTATCAGCCCATATCAAACAAAGTCCTAGCAAAAGTTGTACACCAACAGCTTAGTGACATTCTCCTTTTTTTTTTTTATCAATGTGTTTGATACTTTCCAATCAGTCTTGAGGCCCCACCACGAAAATATCAAAATAAGTAAAAAAGAAGACCAAGATACCGGTAAGTAAATAAGTGCTTTTATTTTTATCTGACACTATCTGCTTTTTTCCCTAGTTACTGTTTAGTTCGCCAGAAATGTACACCTCTTGCCAAATATAATTGCAAAATAAAACAGAATTGTTGTGCAACTCAAAATGTTAACTGTACTGTTGTTAGTCCAGGGGTCGGCAACCCAAAGTGTTGAAAGAGCCATATTGGACCAAAAATACAAAAAATAAATCTGGAGCCACAAAAAAATTAAAAGCCTTATATAAGTGATATAATGAAGACAACATGTGATGTAAGGGTCTATATTAGCTATATTAGCCTACTATCAAAATGAATTTAAAAGTCTTATATAAGTGTTAAAATGAAGGCAACACATGACATAAGTGTCTATCCATCCATCCATTTTCTACCGCTTGTCCCTTTTTGGGGTCACGGGGGGGGTGCTGGAGCCTATATCAGCTGCATTCGGGCGGAAGGCGGGGTACACCCTGGACAAGTCGCCACCTCATCACACCATAAGTGTCTATATTAGCTATAATACCCTAATATCAAAATGACTTTAAAAGTCTTATATAAGTCTTATAATGAAGGCAACACATGACGTGAGTGTCTATATTAGCCTACTATCAAAATGACTTTAAAAGTCTTATATAAGTCTTATAATGAAGGCAACACATGACGTAAGTGTCTATATTAGCTATATTAGCCTACTATCAAAATGACTTTAAAAGTCTTATATAAGTCTTATAATGAAGGCAACACATGACGTAAGTGTCTATATTAGCTATATTAGCCTACTATCAAAATGACTTTAAAAGTCTTATATAAGTCTTATAATGAAGGCAACACATGGCATAAGTGTCTATATTAGCTATAATAGCCTACTTTCAAATTGACTTTAAAAGTCTTATATAAGTCTTATAATGAAGGCAACACATGGCATAAGTGTCTATATTAGCTATATTAGCCTACTATCAAAATGACTTTAAAAGTCTTATATAGGTGTTATGATGAAGGCAACACATGATGTAAGTGTCTATATTAGCCTACTATCAAAATGACTTTAAAAGTCTTATATAGGTGTTATGATGAAGGCAACACATGATGTAAGTGTCTATATTAGCTGTAATAGCCTACTATCAAAATGACTTTAAAAGTCTTGTATAAGTGTTATAATGAAGGCAACACATGACGTAAGTGTCTATATTAGCCATAATAGCCTACTTTCAAATTGACTTTAAAAGTCTTATATAAGTCTTATAATGAAGGAAACACATGGCATAAGTGTCTATATTAGCTATAATAGCCTACTATCAAAATGACTTTAAAAGTCTTATATAAGTGTTATAATGAAGGCAACACATGACGTAAGTGTCTATATTAGCCTACTATCAAAATGACTTTAAAAGTCTTATATAAGTGTTATAATGAAGGGAACACATGACGTAAGTGTCTATATTAGCTATAATAGCCTACTATCAAAATGACTTTAAAAGTCTTATATAAGTGTTATAATGAAGGCAACACATGACGTAAGTGTCTATATTAGCCTACTATCAAAATGACTTTAAAAGTCTTATATAAGTATTATAATGAAGGCAACACATGACGTAAGTGTCTATATTAGCTATAATAGCCTACTATCAAAATGACTTTAAAAGTCTTATATAAGTCTTATAATGAAGGCAACACATGACGTAAGTGTCTATATTAGCTATATTAGCCTACTATCAAAATGACTTTAAAAGTCTTATATAAGTCTTATAATGAAGGCAACACATGACGTAAGTGTCTATATTAGCCTACTATCAAAATGACTTTAAAAGTCTTATATAAGTCTTATAATGAAGGCAACACATGACGTAAGTGTCTATATTAGCCTACTATCAAAATGACTTTAAAAGTCTTATATAAGTGTTATAATGAAGGCAACACATGACGTAAGTGTCTATATTAGCCTACTATCAAAATGACTTTAAAAGTCTTATATAAGTCTTATAATGAAGGCAACACATGACGTAAGTGTCTATATTAGCTATATTAGCCTACTATCAAAATTACTATGTGTCGCAGGCTGAAGCAAATCTTCGTTGACAGAAAGGTTGAAATTTAAAATTTATTCTACACATTTTTACAGCATTAGAAACCATTAGTAAATCAGAGGCTACTCAGAAGGTGAGATAACTCCTGCTTTCATGGCGAGTTTACTGACAGATATAAGTAAGAACTTTACACTACTTTGTATTAGAAATGGCAACAGCGGAGGATGAATGTCCCATAACAAGAAGATAGAGAAAAAGAAGAAGCTTATCAACTACGGTGTAGGCATGGACTACAAATGCGGAGGCGCGCAAATTTTCAGGACTTATGCAGATCCCAAATACAGATCAGCAGAAGGTAAGAAAAGTTGCTTTTGCACAATATTGCCATACAAAACGCCAGATAATGTCTTACCTTATACACACACCATAATGATACTAGTATGTTGAAGCACAGTACAATCCATCAAGCGGTGCAACTTCATAGCTTACCAAAGTCGCACTAAAACATTTTGATAGATTTTTGAGCGCCGTGTCTAATGTTCTATATTTTCAATGGAACATATAAAATGTTGGTGTTGTTTACTTGAGTCATATTGCACATCTCTGACATGTTAGAACCCTATGAACCACCTCGGGCTCTGAGAACCTCCGGGAGTCTCTTGCTGGTGCCCAGAGTCAGGACCAAACATGGTGAGGCTGCGGTTCAGTTTGATGCTGATTTAATCTGGATCAGTCTTCCAGAAAATGTTAGGCAGGCCTCAACTTTTTCAAATGTTCAAACTAGGGATGTCCGATAATGGCTTTTTTACCGATATCCGATATTCCGATATTGTCCAACTCTTAATTACTGATACCGATATCAACCGATACCGATAAACCGTATACAGTCGTGGAATTAACACATTGTTATGCCTAATTTGGACAACCAGGTATGGTGAAGATAAGGTCCTTTTTAAAAAAATTAATAAAATAAAATAAGATAAATAAATTACAAACATTTTCTTGAATAAAAAAGAAAGTAAAACAATATAAAAACAGTTACATAGAAACTAGTAAATAATGAAAATTAGTCAAATTAACTGTTAAAGGTTAGTACTATTAGTGGACCAGCAGCACGCACAATCATGTGTGCTTACGGACTGTATCCCTTGCAGACTGTATTGATATATATTGATATATAATGTAGGAACCAGAATATTAATAACAGAAAGAAACAACCCTTTTGTGTGAATGAGTGTAAATGGGGGAGGGAGGTTTTTTGGGTTGGTGCACTAATTGTAAGTGTATCTTGTGTTTTTTATGTTGATTTAAAATTAAAAAAATTTTTTTTTAAATGATGCCGATAATAAAGAAACGATACCGATCATTTCCGATATTACATTTTAAAGCATTTATCATTTATCATACATTTATAACATCTCTACTTCAAACCCATCTTGTTATTTGCACTCTTTGATTTTATTGCATGATTATTTGTGTGATTTTCACATGAGGATTGTTGAGGCCAACCTTGTCTTTGTACAGTTCTCATATAGGAACTTATTAGATCCAATTAATACCAAATAAAATGCACTGATAAGACTTAGGTGGATATTACCTGAACGACGACACGTCCTGTGTGGTTGCTGAGGGATGGATCACAGAACCTTCTAGCGCTGCGTGGCCTTAGACCCTTTGCCGTGCACCTAATGGATGCAAAAAAGAGCACGGCGCAAAATAAGGATACCATTTTCCCCGACATGATTTATTTGTCCATGCGGCGCTCTTGCGATTCAGATCCTTCCTCTCAGGTCAAGTCTGGTGAACCCTGGAGACAGCAAAAGGGAAAGTGCCGACATGTGCGCATTAGGGGTTCAAAGTTCAATGGGGTGTGGTTGAACATGCAATTTGAGGAAGAAGGAAAAGTACGCGTGGAAGACAAACTTCCAACCATTTTATAAAGTCTCACACAAATGTAGACCAGTTGAAAAATGTGCACAGAAAATGTGCACTAAAACAGCCATACGTTTGTGCATTGTCAGCGTTAAAACATGCATGTACAAAACCCAAAAAAGTGAAGTTAGCATGTTGTGTAACTGGTAAATAAAAACAGAATACAAAGAATTGCAAATCCTTTTCAACTTATATTCAATTGAATAGACTGCAAAGACAAGATATTTAACGTTCAAACTGGAAAACTTTGTTATTTTATGCAAATATTAGCTCATTTGCAATTTGATGCCTGCAAGATGTTTCAAAAAAGCTGGCACAAGTGGCAAAAAAGACTGAGAAAGGTGAGGAATGCTCATCAAACACTTATTTGGAACATCCCACAGGTGAACAGGCTGATTGGGAACATTGATTGATTGATTGATTGATTGAGACTTGTATTAGTAGGTTGCACAGTGAAGTACATATTCCGTACAATTGACCACTAAATGGTAACACCCGAATAAGTTTTTCAACTTGTTTAAGTCGGGGTCCACTTAAATTGATTCATGATACAGATATATACTATCAGATTTACTATCATCATAATACAGTCATCACACAAGATAATCACAATGAATTATTTACATTATTTACAATCAGGGGTGTGGAGGGGGGGGGGGTAGGATATGGACATCAAGTAGTGGACATAGAGAGAGAGAGGGAGAGAGAGAGATCAGAAGGCATAAGAAAAAGTATCTGCATTTGATTGTTTACATTTGATTATTAGCAATCCGGGGAGGGTGTTAGTTTAGGGTTGTAGCTGCCTGGAGGTGAACTTTTATTGCGGTTTTGAAGGAGGATAGAGATGCCCTTTCTTTTATACCTGTTGGGAGCGCATTCCACATTGATGTGGCATAGAAAGAGAATGAGTTAAGACCTTTGTTAGTTCGGAATCTGGGTTTAACGCGGTTAGTGGAGCTCCCCCTGGTGTTGTGGTTATGGCGGTCATTTACGTTAAGGAAGTAGTTTGACATGTACTTCGGTATCAGGGAGGTGTAGCGGATTTTATGGGTGGGTGCCATGATTGGGTATAAAAGCAGCTTCCATGAAATGCTCAGTCATTCACAAACAAGGATGGGGGCGAGGGTCACCACTTTGTCAACAAATGCGTGAGCAAATTGTCGAACAGCTTAAGAACAACATTTCTCAATCAGCTGTTGCAAGGAATTTAGGGATTTCACCATCTGCGGTCCGTGATATCATCAAAAGGTTCAGAGAATCTGGAGGAAGCACTGCACATAAGCAATGATATTACAGACCTTCGATCCCTCAGGCGGTACTGCATCAAAAAGCGACATCAGTGTGTAAAGGATATCACCACATGGGTTCAGGAACACTTCAGAAAACCACTGTCAGTAACTAAAGTTTGTCGCTACATCGGTAAGTGCAAGTTAAAACTATACTATGCAAAGCCAAAGTCATTTATCAACAACACCCAGAAACGCCACCGGCTACGCTGGGCCCGAGCTCATCTAAGATGGACTGATGCAAAGTGGAAAAGTGTTCTGTGTTCACATTTCAAATTGTTTTTGGAAACTGTGGACGTCGTGTCCTCCGAACCAAAGAGGAAAACAACCATCCGAATTGTTATAGGCGCAAAGTTCAAAAGCCAGCATCTGTGATGGTATGGGGGTGTATTAGTGCCCAAGACAAGGGTAACTTACACATCTGTGAAGGCGCCATTAATGCTGAAAGGTACATACAGGTTTTGGAGCAACATATGTTGCCATCCAAGCAACGTTATCTTTGACGCCCCTGCTTATTTCAGTAAGACAATGCTGCGTGTTACAACAGCGTGGCTTCATAGTACAAGAGTGCGGGTACTAAACTAGCCTGCCTGTAGTCCAGACCTGTCTCCCATTGAAAATGTGTGGCGCAATATGGAGCCTAAAATACCACAACGGAGACCCCCGGACTGTTGAACAACTTAAGCTGTACATCAAGCAAGAATGGGAAAGAATTCCACCTGAAAAGCTTCAAAAATTGCTCTCCTCAGTTCACAAAGGTTTACTGAGTGTTGTAAAAGGAAAGGCCATGTTACACAGTGGTAAACTGCGCCTGTGACAACTTTTTTGCAATGTGTTGCTGCCATTAAATTCTGAGTTAATGATTATTTGCAAAAAAAAAAAAAAAGTTTCTCAGGTCGAACATTAAATATCTTGTCTTTGCAGTCTATTCAATTAAATATAGGTTGAAAAGGATTTGCAAATCATTGTATTTTGTTTTTATTTACGAATTATACAAGGTGCCAACTCCACTGGTTTTGGGTTTTGTAGCTGGGGAAAGGGAAGTCTGGGCTTCCCTGATTAGGCTACTGCCCCCGCAACCCCACTTTGGATAAGCGGAAGATGATGGATGGAGGGCGTACTGTAATAAGCTTAGAAGTGATGCACTTGTCATTTATTTTCGTGATGATCAAAAACAGTTTATAAAATGTCCATTAATGATTGAAAGTGAATTTTCACTGCAATCTAATTCCCAGCCTTTTGCTGCTTTGTCCCTAATGAGAATATAATGACATAATTCATAAATCACGTCATTAGTTCCATTCGTTGTCTTTTAAGGGAGAATGAGATTCTTTTTTTTTTTTTTTTTTTTTAGAAACAAAAAAAAAAAAATTATTGCAGTGCGAGTGAGGGCTTGTTTTTTTTTTTTTTTTACTTTTGCATGTGTCAGCAGTGCCCCCCAGCGGCCGGAGGGCGAAGCTGTCATGCAGCACTGCAGTAAAGGGAAGCGCGCGTCCGCGGTGCAGGTTGTGATGTCCGCCAACACCCCACAGCAGGTGCAGGATGAAGGAGAAGGAAGACACATGAGATACGAATGAGGGGCTGCAGGATGTCTTTTAAGGTCAACATCTTTGTTGTTGTTGTTGTTCTGCACACCTGCTCCCTCTTGTGACATGCATGTGCCATGTGATTGGCTGAGCTGCGTGCGCATGCATGCATGAACATGTGTAGGTTGTAAATACAGCCATGTGTGTGTTTTTATTCATCTTATTTCACGCCATTTTCTCACAAGCATGCATGTATTGGTGTTCATGTGTGTGTGTTTTCTCCAGAAGGACACGCCGCTGTCCAATGCTGTGTTCTGGGCGGCCCACAGGGGGAACCTGGCCCTGCTCCAGCTGCTGCTCAACAGTGGACGTGTGGACGCAGACTGCAAAGACAAAGTATGAGGTCTAAGGTTACCATCAAAGAAAAAAAAAAAAAATTCTAGGGGTGTAACGGTACACAAAAATGTCGGTAGCTCGGTTTAGAGGTCACGGTTCGGTTAATTTTCGGTACAGTAAGAAAACAACAAAATATAAATTTTGTGGTTATTTATTTACCAAATTTGTAAACAATGGCTTTATCCTTTTAACATTGGGAACACTACAATAAATCTGCCCACGTTAATCCACATTAAAGGCCTACTGAAATGAAATGTTTTTATTTAAACGGGGATAGCAGATCTATTCTATGTGTCATACTTGATCATTTCGCGATATTGCCATATTTTTGCTGAAAGGATTTAGTATAGAACAATGCGGTGCCCGCGGGCACCAGGTAGCCCGTTAGGACCAGATGAGTAGCCCACTGGCCTGATCTAAAAATACTTCAAATAGCAGCACTTACCAGTGAGCTGCCTCTATTTTTTAAATTGTATTTATTTACTAGCAAGCTGGTCTCGCTTTGCCCGACATTTTTAATTCTAAGAGAGACAAAACTCAAATAGAATTTGAAAATCCAAGAAAATATTTTAAAGACTTGGTCTTCACTTGTTTAAATAAATTCATTATTTTTTTTACTTTGCTTCTTATAACTTTCAGAAAGACAATTTTAGAGAAAAATTACAACCTTAAAAAGGATTTTAGGATTTTTAAACACAAATACTGTACCTTTTTACCTTTTAAATTCCTTCCTCTTCTTTCCTGACAATTTAAATCAATGTTCAAGTAAATTAAATTTTTTTATTGTAAAGAATAATAAATACATTTTAATTTAATTATTCATTTTAGCTTCTGTTTTTTCGACGAAGAATATTTGTGAAATATTTCTTCAAACTTTTTATGATTAAAATTTAAAAAAAATATTCTGGCAAATCTAGAAAATCTGTAGAATCAAATTTAAATCTTATTTCAAAGTCTTTTGAATTTCTTTAAAAAATGTTGTTCTGGAAAATCTAGAAGAAATAATTATTTGTCTTTGTTAGAAATATAGCTTGGTCCAATTTGTTATATATTCTAACAAAGTGTAGATTGGATTTTAACCTATTTAAAACATGTCATCAAAATTCTAAAATTAATCTTAATCAGGAAAAATGACTAATGATGTTCCATAAATTCTTTTTTTAATTTTTCAAAAAGATTCGAATAAGCTAGTTTTTCTCTTCTTTTTTTTGGTTGAATTTTGAGTTTTAAAGAGTCGAAATTGAAGATAAACTGTTTCAAAATGTAATTGTCATTTTTTTTCGTGTTTTCTCCTCTTTTAAACCGTTCAATTAAGTGTAAATATCATTAATTATTAATAATAACATAGAGTTAAAGTTAAATTGAGCAAATTGGCTATTTCTGGCAATTTATTTAGGTGTGTATCAAACTGGTAGCCCTTCGCATTAATCAGTACCCAAGAAGTAGCTCTTGGTTTCAAAAAGGTTGGTGACTCCTGGTATAGAACAACGACGATAAAGATCGCAACTTTTGGTATCTGATTAAAAAAAGGCTTGCCCCTACCGGAAGTAGCGTGACGTAGTCGGTTGAACATATCCACAAAGTTCCCTATTGTTTACAATGATGGCCGCCAGAAGTGAGAGAGATTCGGACCGAGAAAGCGACGATTTCCCCATTAATTTGAGCGAGGATGAAAGATTTGTGGATGAGGAAAATGCAAGTGAAGGACTAGTGGGGAGTGGAAGCGATTCAGATAGGGAAGATGCTGTGAGAGCCGGGGGTGACCTGATATTCAGCTGGGAATGACTACAACAGTAAATAAACACAAGACATATATATACTCTATTAGCCACAACACAACCAGGCTTATATTTAATATGCCACAAATTAATCCCGCGTAACAAACACCTAGGTGTTTGTTATGCTAGCTCCTAGCTACTAGCTCGAGCTAGTTATAGCTCGAGCGGGTAATATGGACGGGATCCCGTATATATAACCCGCCAATACAATTCAAACACCTGCACAACACACACACTCACTCAGCCCAAAGGACCGTTCACCTAACCCAAGGTTCATAAAGCTTATATATTTAACCAAAGTTACGTACGTGACACGCACGTACGGGCAAGCGATCAAATGTTTGGAAGCGCGCGGGTGGGACCTGATATTCAGCTGGGAATGACTACAACAGTAAATAAACACAAGACATATATATAGTACTCTATTAGCCACAACACAACCAGGCTTATATTTAATGTGCCACAAATTAATCCTAATGCTAGCTCCTAGCTCCTAGCTACTAGCTCGAGCTAGTTATAGCAAGCGATCAAATGTTTGGAAGCACAGCTACGTACTCACGGTATCACGTCTGTGTATCCAAATCAAAGTCCTCCTGGTTAGAGTCTCTGTTGTCCGAGTTCTTCGATCTTGACTGCATCTTTCGGGAATGTAACCAAACACCGGCTGTGTTGTGTTGCTGACTTCCCTCGCAAAATACTCCGCTTCGCACCGACAACTTTATTCTTTGCTTGCTCAGCTTCTTTCTCCATAATGCAATGAATGTCCAGAATACTGTGGAATAATGAGATGAAAACAGAGCTATTTCGTATTGGCTTCAATGGGGAAGCCATACCTCTGTTAAACTGGCTACGTCACGCGCATACGTCATCATACATAGACGTTTTCACGCGGAAGTGTGGCGGGAAATTTAAAATTGCTCTTTATAAGTTAACCCGGCCGTATTGGCATGTGTTGCAATGTTAAGATTTCATCATTGATATATAAACTATCAGACTGCGTGGTCGGTAGTAGTGGCTTTCAGTAGGCCTTCAAATTGCCTCAAGTTGTTGCTCAGATTAAATAAAATGACAAAACTTTTCTTCTACATATAAAAAGTGCAACATTAAACAGTTTCAAGTCAACTCATCATGCTTAATTTATTACAGCATTTGGGAAGCCTGTAGTTGATTTATTATGTAAATGTTATATTTTCATCAACATGTGATAGCTGGGACCCTGCCATTCAAAACTAGGCTGCTGCATTACTAATGATTAATGTAACTATAGCTGAAAAAAATGGTACGATAGCAAAAGGAGAGACTATTCATCCCTGAACACCATGGAGTTCATGTAGGCTCAATGATGCAGTTACATTATTATATCAACTATCAGAGACAGAAACTATTCATTTAACATAATGTCCTTTTTTGCTGCTTCAACACAGCTCAATCAACACAGAAAAAGGTAAAGTGAAATAACAGACAGACAGGGCTTTGCTGTCCGTAACACACACCGCAAAATGAGCTAACGTTACGCTAAAAGCGAATTAGCCTTCACCTCAAGCCAGGACTGCGAGCGAGCTGAGCTGCCTTTTATATTTCTAGAAGGTCAACGGGCTCATAGTGATGTTACTAGTAGTTGACTGGGAGGTGTTTATTATCATTTGGGGAGAGTCCGCTGCCTGATGCTCACCTGCTAAAAGCTAAGCACTGACTACATGCGCTCTGAATACGCACTGCTGATTGGCTGTTACCGCTCTGAATACGCACTGCTGATTGGCTGTTACCGCTCTGAATACGCACTGCTGATTGGCTGTTACCGCTCTGTATGTAACCAATCAGATGGTTGTGTGGGTGGGACAATGCTGGGTGCTGTGTACTGACAGAGACAGGCAGAAGGAAGCGGAGCAGCTTGTTAAGACTTTAGCTTAGCTTAAATGAATTATTAATCTTCTTGTTTATTTACTGTTAATATCTGCTTACTTTCTCTTTTAACATATTCTATCTACACTTCTGTTAAAATGTAATAATCACTTATTATTCTGTTGTTTGATACTTTTACATTAGTTTTGGATGATACCACAAATTTGGGTATCAATCCGATACCAAGTAGTTACAGGATCATACAGTGGTCATATTCAAAGTGTGTCCAGGGACATATTTCCTGAATTTATAAACATAATATACATTTTAAAAAACGAAAGAAGATTTTGTGATGCTAAAAAATATCGACGTAATCATAGTAGTATCGACTAGATACGCTCTTGTACTATCATTACAGTGGATGTCAGGTGTAGATCCACCCATGGCGTTTGTTTACATTGTGACGCCGGTGAGCTACGGTGTGTAGTGAAGCATGTTTAGCTATTCCTCGTCCTGCAGGGATGATACTTGTAAGAAACTTACTTTATTCGTCGCCAGCTAAAACACTGCAGACTGGGGATGGACGTTAGCCGCTAGCTAGCTAGCCATGTCTTAAAAGCACCTCTTCCTGAGCGCGTTTCAGTGTTATAACTTCACCTTTATCTTTACTTTTTTAGCCAAAATGCGTCCGTTCTCCCTTTTTCCGTCTACACACTGTGTCTGCTTTTGAGTAGTCTGTGATTGTGCGCTGCCGAACATGCTCCTCTGCTCGTAAACTACTACTTTGGACCCTTCCCATGGTTTCATATTTTTCCCAGCTTGGGATTTGGAGTTTTTCCTTGCCTGTATGTGGGTCGAAATCAGGGGAAGTCGTTGAGGCACTTGTGATTAAAGGCTATATAAATAAATTGGGATTGTTGTCTGTCTATCTGTGTTGGCCCTGCGATGAGGTGGCAACTTGTCCAGGGTGTAACTCGCCTTCCGCCCGAATGCAGCTGAGATAGGCTCCAGCACCCCCCCGCGACCCCGAAAGGGACAAGCGGTAGAAAATGGATGGATGGATGATTCATTGATAATATGAATATGGTACTATATGGTACTCTGGGGGTACCTAGTGGTTGAGGGGTAAAATTACACCTCTAATACAATTTGCACGTATTTCAAAGGGAAATGCTTAAATTTATTTGGTTTTCATGGAAAAAGCGTTATAAAATAACAGGTTGACAGTATTTTTAAAAAATGGCCATTATAAAGGGGAGTCAATGGGGGACAAAAGGGTCCCGGGGAACTCCAATGTATACTCACTCAATAGCTCGCGCTAAAAATAACTTAGCAAAGTACGGACTATGAAAATGATGGCATTAGTTCCTTTATAACTCCTGTGGCTAACCTTTGAAATGCACATTCTGTTGCATGATGTCATCTCAAAAAGGTCCCCCCGAAGGGTTAAGGGCTATAAAAATACATTTTGATTGACGATAGATTATCATTATTTAATTCAATATACTGTAATTTGTGGTCATGCATTTTGTTTTTATGTACGTATTTATTTATTTAAGTATTTATTTTTATGTTTTTTTGACTCTCTTCTACTATTACTGTATGCTCTCAGTGTGGAACCACAGCATTGATGGTGGCGTCCTACAGCGGCCATAGAGAGTGTGTGAAAGGACTCATCATGCAAGGAGCTGACATCAACTACCAGAGAGAAGTAAGATAGTTGGAATGATTTGCGCAGCTTGCATTACAGACAACTACAAAACCCAAAACCAGTGAAGTTGGCACGTTGTGTAAATGGTAAATAAAAACAGAATACAATGATTTGCAAATCCTTTTCAACTTATATTCAATTTAATAGACTGCAAAGACAAGATATTTAACGTTTAAACTGGAAAACTTAATTTTTTGCAAATATTAGCTTGTTTGCAATTTGATGCCTGCAACATGTTTCAAAAAAGCTGGCACAAGTGGCAAAAAAGACTGAGAAAGTTGAGGAATGCTCATCAAACACTTATTTGGAACATCCCACAGGTGAACAGACTAATTGGGAACAGGTGGGTGCCATGATTGGGTATAAAAGCAGCTTCCATGAAATGCTCAGTCATTCACAAACAAGGATGGGGTGAGTGTCACCACTTTGTCAACAAATGCGTGAGCAAATTGTTTAAGAACAACATTTCTCAACCAGCTATTGCAAGGAATTTAGAGATTTCACCATCTACGGTCCGTAATATCATCAAAAGGTTCAGCGAATCTGGAGAAATCACTGCACGTAAGCGATGATATTACGAACCTTCGATCCCTCAGGCGGTACTGCATCAAAAAGCGACATCAGTGTGTAAAGGATATCACCACATGGGCTCAGGAACACTTCAGAAAACTACTGTCAGTAACTACAGTTTGTCGCTACATCTGTAAGTGCAAGTTAAAACTCTACTATGCCAAGCGAAAGCCATTTATCAACAACACCCAGAAACGTCGCCGACTTTGCTGGGCGAAGCACATCTAAGATGGACTGATGCAAAGTGGAAAAGTGTTCTGTGGTCTGACGAGTCCACATTTCAAATTGTTTTTGGAAACTGTGGACGTCGTGTCCTCCGGAACAAAGAAGAAAAGAACCATCCGGATGGTTATAGGTGCAAAGTTCAAAAGCTAGCATCTGTGATGGTATGGGGGTGTATTAGTGCCCAAGACATGGGTAACTTACACATCTGTGAAGGCACCATTAATGCTGAAAGGTACATACAGGTTTTGGAGCAACATATGTTGCCATCCAAGCAACGTTACCATGGACGCCCCTGCTTATTTCAGCAAGACAATGCCAAGCCACGTGTTACAACAGCGTGGCTTCATAGTAAAAGAGTGCGAGTACTAGACTGGCCTGCCTGTAGTCCAGACCTGTTTCCCATTAAAAATGTGTGGCACGTTATCAAGCGTAAAATACCACAACGGACACCCCGGACTGTTGAACAACTTAAGCTGTTCATCAAGCAAGAATGGGAAAGAATTCCACCTGAAAAGCTTCAAGAATTGGTCTCCTCAGTTCCCAAACGTTTACTGAGTGTTGTTAAAAGGAAAGGCCATGTAACACAGTGGTAAAAATGCCCCTGTGCCAACTCTTTTACAATGTGTTGCCGCCATTAAATTCTAAGTTAATGATTATTTGCAAAAAAAACAACAACTTTCTCACTTCGAACATTAAATATCTTGTCTTTGCAGTCTATTCCATTGAATATAAGTTGAAAAGGATTTGCAAATCATTGTATTCTGTTTTTATTTACCTTTTATACAACGTGCCAACTTCACTGGTTTTGGGTTTTGTACAAGAATAACAGCAGAGTAACAGAATTACTGATTCATATCTTTGATTGCAGCGGTTCTCAAACTTTTTTCAGCAAGTACCGCCTCAGAAAACACTTGGCTCTCCGAGTACCGACATAATGACCAACATTAACATACGGTAGCGTAGTGGGCCTAAGTATTAAATAAAAATAAAGCCGAGGATTTATTTAATAAGTATATTTAACAGTTTTGGCCACTGTAACATTACACACAGTTTGAACGGTAACACTGTGTTTGAATATTGGAAAAAAAAATTGTGGTATGCGTACCAAAGTTTGAGAATCACTGTTGTATTGCATACTATCAGTGTGTTTCATGTCAAAATGTTTCTTTATGGTTCTCCCCAGACCGGTTCCACCGCTCTGTTCTTCGCCTCCCAGCAGGGTCACGACGACATTGTCAAGCTCCTCTTTGAGTTCGGGGCCTCCACTGAATTCCGGACAAAGGTGAGCTGACAAGACCTGATGTCGGCGACAAAGCGTTCGCCATTTTCACCCCCTCGTCTCCTGGCAGGAAGGAGGCACCGCTCTGACCGCCGCCTCTCAGCACGGCCACGCCAAAGTGGTGGAGACGCTGCTGAAGAACGGCGCCAACGTTCACGACGAGCTGAATGTGAGCATCGTTTGGTCAGATGTTGGTCTCTCAGCTTCTGGAGTCCAGTCTAAAATACACGCTCACTATCAAGTAGTACCACAATACATACTGTGTGCATCTACAGTGGCACCTAGATACCCTATTTTTCGGACTATAGAGCGCACCGATTTTAGAAGAACAGAATATTTTTACATCTATTAGCCGCACACGACAAAGGGACGCAGATAAATACAATGTGAAGTGAGATATTTGAAAACGTTTATTTACATACCTTAATTGTTTTCAAACGCTGTCTGTAACAAGGCAGTAAAACGGCTGATCATACAAAACAGAAGTCATCGTCATGGACCCACTAGCTGCGGAAGCTAGGTGTCCAATCAGCTAAACAGACTCAATAACAACACCGTGACGTTTTGGTGAATTTATGAAACTGAAAAATACAAAAAGAATGCCATTTTAAGGTATTAATACAAACACAGACACTTGTAAACATGTTAGCATATTCGCTAATGGTAACAACGCTAGCTTCATTACATTACGATTAGTACAAATATGCATGAAAACATTTCTACAGGTGTCAGGTTCAAACACTGATGACATCTATTAAACAAGACAAGAGGCAAAGAATTAAACAGAGACAGAATTCAATTTGGACTCAATATTGAGGAGAGTCGTCTGTGCACTGTACCCTTGTAAAGTATCTCAGCACGCTCTGCCAAAAAATTGCATGCCTCCTTCTTTTATTTTGGACCCCCACATGGCCACCGCTGTTTCCAAAGGACAAAGGTGGCAAAACGTTCACAGAAAAGGTCGTGAACAATTCACAGAAAAGGTCAGTTCAAAAAGAGTTCGTAAAATAGTTCAAAAAGAGGTCCATAAAATAGTTCAAAAAGAGTTCGTAAAATAGTTTAAAAAGAGGTCCATAAAATAGTTCAAAAAGACGTTCGTAAACCAGTTCAAAAAGGAGGTTCAAGAAGAGGTCTCCTGGAGGGGAGTCTGGTCCTGCTTCCTCTCCGCTTTGAAGTCCCTGGGTTAGAACAATATCTTTCTGTTGGTTACCATACATGAAAGACACAAAACACCTTCATTTTGCTTCCCCCCCCCCCCCCTACACAGTGGAGTTTTACAAGCCTTACTCTTGGTAGGTTCCAAAGACAGCTTTTGTCTTCTTGCCTGGAACTCATTTCAACACAAAGTTTTTTGTGATAACTTACAAACAATTATTCTAACAACAGGCATCACACACAGGACGGTTTTGTAAGTATGAATTGTTTTAGTTATATTGTAAAACTTACCAACGTTGCTTGGCGTGAAGAATGAAGAATCCTTTCGAGCAGAAACGCTATGGACGCTTATGTTTCCGGTTGAAGCCACGAAACAGGAAGTACATTCTCAACCCGCACCACCTGCAGTGAGTGAGCTCGTCCAAAAGACGGTGCCGTAGCACAAACAATAACACACCTTTTCAGCGTCTCTGTCGGTGTTGAAAACGATTTGTTTTTGGCCGCTTGCATAGAAAAATCCGCAAATTACCCGCACCATTTTTTAGGCCGCAGGGTACAAAGCGTTGGAAATAAATAGCGGCTTATAGTTCGGAAAATACAATAATCAACATTGAGCGAAGTAAAACCTTTTGATGACCGTACAGGCAATGTTTTAAGTGCAGTAGTACCTCAACTTACAAGCTTAATTGGATCACAAAACACTTGTATCTCAAATCGATTTAATTGTTACAAAAAAAGCAACTTTTAGATAACAAATATTAAAATAAAAACACAATAGAATGTACTAGTAACAACTACAGTAGCTTTATGAAGTAATAATGTACTTGGATAGTGGACTTCTGTGGTATCTTCTTCCAGCTACTTCTCCGTCAAACACACCATCAGTAGCTTCTCCTTATTTTTATGGATAAATGTCGGCCGTTTGGATATTTGTTTTATTGTCCCTGGCTGGAGTTACTCATTCTGCTTCAGTATGGTGCAGGAAAAGGTAAAGGAAATTGGTATCAAGACTCCCAGATAAATATGCCTCGTTTTTGCTTGTGTGAGGTTGCATTTCATGATTTAACTTCCCGTCTACTGTCATGATTGTTGCTTTGTTTGTGTTGCACGCGCCGTTTACGAGTAGTGTGTTTTTCCCCGTCTTTATCAAAATAAAACTGTCAGGTTCAAACACCGATGACATCTATTAAACAAGACAAGAAGCAAAGAATTAAACAGAGACAGAATTCAATTTGGCTCAATTTAAGGAGAGACGCTTGGACATCTGTACCCTTGTGCAGTGTCATTACACTCTGCCAAAAGATTGCACGCCTCCTTCTTTTATTTGGACCTTCCCTAACCACATGGCCATAGCTGTTTCTAAAGGACAAAGGTCGTAAACAGTTCACAGAAAAGGTCAGTTCAAAAAAGAGGTCCGTAAAACAGTTCAAAAAGAGGTTCGTAAAACAGTTGAAAAAGGAGGTTCGAAAAGAGGTTGTCTGGAAATTGGGCAGATCCTGCCTTCTCTCCGCTTTGTAGTCCCTGGGTTAAAACAATATCTTTCTGTTGATTACCATACATGAAAATAAACAGAAAACCCTTCATGTTGCTTTCCCCCTTACACAGTGGAGTTTTACACGCCTTCTTCTTGGTAGGTTTCAAAGACAGCTTTTGCTTCTCACCGGGCACTCAATGTAACACAAAGTGTGTGTGATAACTTAGAAACAATTATTCTAACAAAAACTATAGATGTCAACATCGTGTATGTGCTGAAAGTTTCATTTATGGTTGGTAAAAGCTTAAGCTTTTAGTCACGTTTGCTCTCTTTTATTTAGACACGTCGAGTTGGTGCTTTACGAAACACTCTTAGCTAAAATGCGTTTTTAAGGGCAGTTGCACTTTTTGGGTAATTTTGCCTATCGTTCACAATCATTATGAAATACATGACAGATGATGATGATGATTTTTTTTTTTTCAAATGCATTCTAACTCATTAATAAATGTAAATAAAAGTCCACTTACGGCGGAGTCCTGTATTCCGCCCATAAAACCCAATAAAATAACATCCAAAAAGCGCCAAAGATAAACCATTTACATTTTGTGATTTGAATATTAACCAAGTATTAGTGATATTGTTATTATAAGCACTGACGCAGACGACCTATTTATAGCAGCGACGTGATTACCATGTGTCCCTATAGTGACATCAGCGGCTGGTGAGCTGCTTTCATGCTTGAAAGTTTTTTTAGATCATAAATCCTGCCTCTCACCCAGATAGTAGAAGGATGAGGATGTATTCCGACATGTTGGGACACTTAAACAGCCAATTTAGACTTGGAAATGGCGAAAACGACACGAAAAGACGTTTGGTTTCACCTCCCTTTATTATGAGGAATTTAACAAGATTCTAGACGTCGGCGCCCTAATGACAGCAAACATTGTACAGTAAGAGATGTTTTATTATGTGTGTTGTCTCTCATGAAGTCTGCAGTGAGTAATAATCAGTGACGTCGGGGGGAAAAAAGCGAACGTTACGTTGCGTTTTTAAAAATTCTTGCACCGCGTTTTCTTAAAATGATCTAAATACGTAAATATTAAATGCTATTATAAATGTTTCTGTTACTACATTACATATATACTTACATCCTGTTTCAGGTTTGGATGTTTTTTTAAGGGCGTTGTTGGCAGAACAGAGCAGCTTCCATAAGCTCCATTTCAAGCGGACTTCAGATTGCATTTATTTGCTATTTAGAATGCATAAAAAAACATACATATATATATATATATATATATATATATATATATATATATGTATATTTACTTATTTATTTATATATATATATATATATATATATATATATATATATATATGTATATTTACTTATTTATTTATATATATATATATATATATATATATATATATGTATATTTACTTATTTATATATATATATATATATATATATATATATATATATATATAAATAAGTAAATGTATTTATTTATTTATTTATTTATATATATGTATATTTATATATATATATTTATATATATATAGATTGCATTTATTTGCTATTTAGAATGCATAAAAAAACAATTATATATATATATACATATATATATATATATATATATATGTATATATATATATATATATATATATATATATGTATATATATATATATATGTATATATATATATATGTATATATGTATATATATATATGTATATTTACTTATTTATTTATATATATATATATATATATATATATATATATTTACTTATTTATATATATATATATATATATATATATATATATATATATATATATATATATATATATATATATATATATATATATATATATATATATATATGTATGTGTGGGAAAAAATCACAAGACTATTTCATCTCTACAGGCCTGTTTCATGAGGGTTTCCTCAATCATCAGGAGTTTCCTCAATCATCAGGAGATTTCCTCCTGATGATTGAGGAAACCCTCATGAAACAGGCCTGTAGAGATGAAATAGTCTTGTGATTTTTTCCCACACATACATATTACGCTCTACCACGGTATCGAGCACTATTTTTCTTTTGGATAATCTAATTAAGACATATATATATATATTAGAGATGTCCGATAATATCGGTCTGCCGATATTATCGGCCGATAAATGCGTTAAAATGTAATATCGGAAATTATTCGTATCGGTTTTTTTATTATCAGTATCGTTTTTTTTTTTGTTTGTTTGGTTTTTTTGGTTTTTTTTTTAATTAAATCCAAATAAAAAACACAAGATACACTTACAATTAGTGCACCAACCCAAAAAACCTCCCTCCCCCATTTACACTCATTCACACAAAAGGGTTGTTTCTTTCTGTTATTAATATTCTGGTTCCTACATTATATATCAATATATATCAATACAGTCTGCAAGGGATACAGTCCGTAAGCACACATGATTGTGCGTGCTGCTGGTCCACTAATAATACTAACCTTTAACAGTTAATTTTACAAATTTTCATTAATTACTAGTTTCTATGTAACTGTTTTCATATTGTTTTACTTTCTTTTTTATTCAAGAAAATGTTTTTAATTTATTTATCTTATTTTATTTGATTCATTTTTTAAAAAAGTACCTTATCTTCACCATACCTGGTTGTCCAAATTAGGCATAATAATGTGTTAATTCCACGACTGTATATATCGGCTGATATCGGTATCGGTTGATATCGGTAACGGTAATTAAAGAGTTGGACAATATCGGCATATCGGACATCCCTAATATATATATATATATATATATATATATATATATATATATATATATATATATATATATATATATATATATATATATATATATATATATATATATATATATATATATACCGTAATTTCCGGACTATAAGCCGCACCTGACTATAAGCCGCACCAGCTAAAATTAGGGGAAAATACAGATTGCTCCATATATAAGCCGCACCCGACTATAAGCCGCAGGGTTTTGATGTGTAATTAGCGTAGTATATAGGGGTTCCTGCTACCACGGAGGGGATTGTCGGGACAGAGATGACTGTTTGGGAACGCAAAGCGTCCCATTTATTAACAATAAATCTTTCAATCATTCAATCAAACTTTCACATCTTTGACATGGCGAACAGCATTCGTGCAGAGTACAAATAATACAACGGTGCAAAGTAATACAAAGCGCTCGCCTGTACGTTATCAAAATAACCAGCCTTCCGGTATATGAAAAGTCAGTCTTTAATCATTGTGTCATCGTCTTCCTCCTGCGTACTAAAACCACCGAAATCCTCTTCGTCGGTGTCGGAGAAGAACAGGCCGTAAATAAGCCGCGCCCTTGTATAAGCCGCAGGGACCAGAACGAGGGGAAAAAGTAGCGGCTTATAGTCCGGAAATTACGGTATATGGTAACACCCCAGTATGGGGAACATATTCTAAGTAACAAAGACTTAATTAAGAGTTATTTGGACACTAGGGGAACATATTGTAAGTAACAAAGACTTAATTTAGAGTTATTTGGTTAGGGTTAGAGTTAGGGTTAGGGTTAGGGCTATGAAGAATAAGGCATTAATAAGTACTTAATAATGACTCATTAAGAGCCAATATGTTACTAATTTGCATTTTAATAAGCAACTAATTAATGGTGAATATGTTCCCCATACTAAAGTGTTA
The DNA here is from genome assembly GCF_033978785.1 of Entelurus aequoreus. Classification (NCBI taxonomy): domain Eukaryota; kingdom Metazoa; phylum Chordata; class Actinopteri; order Syngnathiformes; family Syngnathidae; genus Entelurus; species Entelurus aequoreus. Next base: position 13,653,288 of record NC_084757.1, on the reverse strand, counting down.
CCATATGTATATATATATATGTGTGTGTGTGTGTGTGTGTGTGTGTTCTTGTCTTACATAATGATTGTGAATGATAGGCAAAATCCCCCCCCAAAAAGCAGTTCCCCTTTAAGAAACACATACAATATCAAGATAATACTTTAATGGGAAATACTAAACGTTCAAAGTACATCAAACAAACCTTTTATGATGTGATCGCTGCAAACTCGTGCGTTCTTCGACTGTGCCATCTTCGACTGGAGTGTGTGCTACTTTTTTCGTCTTCTTTCGTAAAATCTTGCGCTCTTTCATCCTACTGAAGCAAACGCTTATGCTTTTTGCGATTTGAACGGTTCCAGCAACCAAAAAACAACGCAAGCATCGGGCATTTTTCTTCGATAATGGTAAAATGTCACCCTATGACAACAAATGCTCGCTTGACCACCACTTCGAGCCTCGCAGAGTTACCACGAGCCGTGAATACGACGTATCGACCAATGAATACAAAATCAGCATCATGCAAACATGCCTACTAGACAGTTGTAATGATGATGCACATATTCATTTAGCAATACAACCATTTCCAATCATAAGATGTTTCTACACCTTAGGACGGCGCCACTCCCCTGTTCCTCGCGGCCCAAGGGGGTCACGTGACCGTAATCCGCCACCTGCTGGCGTCAGGTGCCAAGACAAACCATCCGAGAGAAGTACTGGCGACCTTCTCCTCTTCATTCTCCTGATGAATTGTACAGTCGTGGTCAAAAGTTGACATCCACTTGTAAAGAACATAATGTCATGGCTGTCTTGAGTTTCCAATCATTTCTACAACTCTTATTTTTTTTGTGATAGAGTGATTGGAGCACATACACTACCGTTCAAAAGTTTGGGGTCACCCAAACAATTTTGTGGAATAGCCTTCATTCCTAAGAACAAGAATAGACTGTCGAGTTTCAGATGAAAGTTCTCTTTTTCTGGCCATTTTGAGCGTTTAATTGACCCCACAAATGTGATGCTCCACAAACTCAATCTGCTCAAAGGAAGGTCAGTTTTGTAGCTTCTGTAACGAGCTAAACTGTTTTCAGATGTGTGAACATGATTGCACAAGGGTTTTCTAATCATCAATTAGCCTTCTGAGCCAATGAGCAAACACATTGTACCATTAGAACACTGGAGTGATAGTTGCTGGAAATGGGCCTCTATACACCTATGTAGATATTGCACCAAAAACCAGACATTTGCAGCTAGAATAGTCATTTACCACAATAGCAATGTATATAGAGTATTTCTTTAAAGTTAAGACTAGTTTAAAGTTATCTTCATTGAAAAGTACAGTGCTTTTCCTTCAAAAATAAGGACATTTCTATGTGACCCCAAACTTTTGAATGGTACTGTACTTGTTGGTCACAAAAAACATTTATGAAGTTTGGTTCTTTTATGAATTTATTATGGGTCTACTGAAAATGTGAGCAAATGTGCTGGGTCAAAAGTATACATACAGCAATGTTAATATTTGCTTACATGTCCCTTGGCAAGTTTCACTGCAATAAGGCACTTTTGGTAGCCACCCACAAGCTTCTGGTTGAATTTTTGACCACTCCTCTTGACAAAATTGGTGCAGTTCAGCAGTGTTGGTTTTCTGACATGGACTTGTTTCTTCAGCATTGTCCACACGTTTAAGTCAGGACTTTGGGAAGGCCATTCTAAAACCTTAATTCTAGCCTGATTTAGCCATTCCTTTACCACTTGTGACGTGTGTTTGGGGTCATTGTCCTGTTGGAACACCCAACTGCGCCCAAGACCCAACCTCCGGGCTGATGATTTTAGGTTGTCCTGAAGAATTTGGAGGTAATCCTCCTTTTTCATTGTCCCATTTACTCTCTGTAAATCACCAGTTGTCATGTCTTGATCATGTTTTTGTTTGGCTATGTTCTGTTTGGTTTTTGGACTCTTTTTAGTTCCTGTTTGTGCACTCTTGTTTGTTTTGTCACCATAGCAACCCATTAGTTTTCACCTGTTTTACGTGTTGGACTCACGCACCTGGTGTTGATCAAGACTTTATTATTTAAGCTTGTAGTTGCCAGGCAGTCGGCCCGGCGACATTACCTCTGATCACCTCTGTTACCTTTACTACTCATGCCTGTTCATAGATTCATGTTGATGTTAATTTCATGCTGCGCTCATGCCACAGTAAGTGTTGTTAGTTTTATGTTCATAGTGTTGCCTTTGTGCTAGTTTATTGTTTTCATAGCCAAGTTTGTTCTCCATCTTGTGCGCGCCTTTTGTTTATTCTTTTGATAGACATCATCCGATGTCCAGTCAAGTCGTTTTGCACCCAGGGAAAGCAATCCACGCAGGAAACTGCACCATAGTCCACGTCGTGACACCAGTTCCATTGGCAGCAAAACAGGCCCAGAGCATAATACTACCACCACCATGCTTGACGGTAGGCCTGGTGTACTTGGGATTAAAGGCCTCACCTTTTCTCCTCCAAACATATTGCTGGGTATTGTGGCCAAACAGCTCCATTTTTGTTTCACATGGACAAAGATAAGACCTTCTGGAGGAAAGTTCTGTGGTCAGATGAAACAAAAATGGAGCTGTTTGGCCACAATACCCAGCAATATGTTTGGAGGAGAAACGGTGAGGCCTTAAATCCCAGGAACACCATACCTACCGTCAAACATGGTGGTGGTAGTATTATGCTCTGGGCCTGTTTTGCTGCCAATGAAACTGGTGCTTTACAGAGAGTAAATGGGACAATGAAAAAGGAGGATTACCTCCAAATTCTTCAGTCACTTGAGAAAAAGCGCTATATACATGTAATTCACTTCACTTCACAATGGGAGACCGGGCTTTCTGCTCCGCCGCTCCCAGTCTGTGGAACGCTCTCCCTGACAACCTGAGGCCACCACAGACTATGGATGCTTTTAAAAAAGGCTTAAAAACCCTTCTTTTTAAAAAAAAAAAAAAAAAAAAGCCTTTTTTTTAGATATATGAATACTAGTTTTAGCTTTTTGGCTGTTCTAGTTTTTATTTCATTGTATTTTTTTAAATGTATTATCTTTTTATTTTATTTTATTTTTTTTATTTTTTTTTAATACACTGTAGCACTTTGAGGTTGTTTACTTAATGTAAAGTGTTTTTTACAAATAAAATATATTCTTATTATTATTATTATTATTATTATTATTATTGGAGGAGAAAAGGTGAGGCCTTTAATCCCGTCAAACATGGTGGTGGTAGTATTATGCTCTGGGCCTGTTTTGCTGCCAATGGAACTGGTGCTTTACAGAGAGTAAATGGGACAATTAAAAAGGAGGATTACCTCCAAATTCTTCAGGACAACCTAAAATCATCAGCCCGGAGGTTGGGTCTTGGGCGCAGTTGGGTGTTCCCACAGGACAATGACCCCAAACACACGTCAAAAGTGGTAAAGGAATGGCTAAATCAGGCTAGAATGAAGGTTTTAGAATGGCCTTCCCAAAGTCCTGACTTAAACGTGTGGACAATGCTGAAGAAACAAGTCCATGTCAGAAAACCAACACATTTAGCTGAACTGCACCAATTTTGTCAAGAGGAGTGGTCAAAAATTCAAGCAGAAGCTTGTGGATGGCTACCAAAAGTGCCTTATTGCAGTGAAACTTGCCAAGGGACATGTAAGCAAATATTAACATTGCTGTATGTATACTTTTGACCCAGCACATTTGCTCACATTTTCAGTAGACCCATAATAAATTCATAAAAGAACCAAACTTCATGAATGTTTTTTTTGTGACCAACAAGTATGTGCTCCAATCACTCTATCACAAAAAAATAAGAGTTGTAGAAATTGTTGGAAAATCAAGACAGCCATGACATTATGTTCTTTACAAGTGTATGTCAACTTTTGACCACGACTGTATCTCTTGGTAACAGCCCTCTTCTCTCATCCGACAGGACGGCACCGCTCCCTTGTGGATGGCGGCCCAGATGGGACACAGCGACGCGGCGAGGGTGCTCCTCTTGCGTGGTGCAGACAGGGACGCCTACAGAGAAGTACGCTCTTTTGTTTTCAGGATTACAAGTGGATGAAACACTTGTTTAGTGCATAGAAATAGACCTGCAGCCGTCTCTTGTCCCAGGCCTGAGCGTGGTAAAAGGAAATTTCGCAAAGTAGGATTATTATTAATAAATGGAATACTTTCATAATTAGAGCATCAAAGCTGTTTACAATCTTCTAAATAGGTTTTTTTAACATTCCTATTAGCGACCTCTAAACATGAAATAACACACATTGCACTCGTTTTAACCAATATAGTAGTCTAGTGTGCGTTCTACCCAGGGATGGGTACCGAATCCGGTACTTTTTTGGCACAGACCGAATCCCGTCGGCCCTACCGGGCACTGATTCACAATAAATTCATTTTTTTTTAAAAACTTCATGAATGTTTTTTGTGACCAACAAGTATGTGCTCCAATCACTCTGTCACAAAAAAATAATAGTTGTAGAAATGATTGGAAACTCAAGACAGCCATGATATTATGTTCTTTACAGGTGTATGTCAACTTTTGACCACGACTGTATTTTTTTAAAATTTCAACACCTTCAAATTGATTCATGAAAACTACTACTAAAATCAGACAGCTGGATGCGTAAATAGTACAATACTTACAGTATTAACTAGAGATGTCCGATAATGGCTTTTTTGCCGATATCCGATATTCCTATACTGTCCAACTCTTAATTACCGATTCCGATATCAACCGATACGATATATACAGTCATGGAATTAACACATTATTATGCCTAATTTTGTTGTGATGCCCCGCTGGATGCATTAAACAATGTAACAAGGTTTTCCAAAATAAATCAACTCAAGTTATGGAAAAAAATGCCAACATGGTTGAAGTCACAAAGTGCATTATTTTTTTTAACATGCCTCAAAACAGCAGCTTGGAATTTGTGACATGCGCTCCCTGAGAGGGCATGAGGAGGTTGAGGTGGGCGGGGTTGGGGGGGCGGGGTTTTTGGGGTAGGGGGTAGCGGGGGGTGTATATTGTAGCGTCCCGGAAGAGTTAGTGCTGCAAGGGGTTCTGGGTATTTGTTCTGTTGTGTTTATGTTGTGTTACGGTGCGGATGTTCTCCCGAAATGTGTTTGTCATTCTTGTTTGGTGTGGGTTCACAGTGTGGCGCATATTTGTAACAGTGTTCAAGTTGTTTATACAACCCTCAGTGTGACCTGTATGGCTGTTGACCAAGTATGCCTTGCATTCACTTGTGTGTGTGAAAAGCCGTAGATATTATGTGACTGGGCCGGCACGCAAAGGCAGTGCCTTTAAGGTTTATTGGCGCTCTGTACTTCTCCCTACGTCCGTGTACACAGTGGCGTTTTAAAAAGTCATAAATTTTACTTTTTGAAATCGATACCGATAATTTCCGATATTACATTTTAAAGCATTTATCGGCCGATAATATCGGCAGTTTGATATTATCGGACATCTCTAGTATTAACACTTTGTAGGGCACTGGAGACAGCAGGGACTAAAAGGACCAACACCATAAACAAGTGGTCCCCAACCACCGGATTGGTACCGGGCCGCACAAGAAATAAAAAAAATAAAATATATATATATATTTTTTAAATTTTATTTTATTTTTTTAATTTTATTAAATCAACATAAAAAACACAAGATACACTTACGATTAGTGCACCAACCCAAAAAACCTCCCTCCCCCATTTACACTCATTCACACAAAAGGGTTGTTTCTTTCTGTTATTAATATTCTGGTTCCTGCATTATATATCAATATATATCAATACAGTCTGCAAGGGATACAGTCCGTAAGCACGCATGATTGTATTTCTTTATGACAAAAAAATAAATTTAAAAAAATACCATACACCTCTTTAGTGGAAAAGTCTGATATAGAAAATCTGAGCTTGTGAAGCCGCAATACTGAAGGACAACTATCAGAATTATGCTTCTGCTTTTCTGACTTAAAATTTGACTGTCACCTTGCAGGATGGCTCCACGGCGTTATTTAAAGCGGCTCTGAAGGGACACACCGGCGTCATCGAGGAGCTTCTCAAGTTTTCTCCTTCCCTCGGCCTCCTCAAGGTAGCCGACATGACTAATGAGGACAAAACACTACATTTATCGACGCCGATTTCTCTTCATATTCTCGTATTATGGTGGGTGTATCGTCCACAAGCTAATGGATTTCAGTCTGACTAGCACTGGAGTTGTTTGCTGAATTGATGAAGGGCATTGTATGTAATTCCTGTGTAAATACACAGACAAGCTATATTGTTTATTAATAATCTACAAAACCCAAAGCCAGTGAAGTTGGCACGTTTTGTAAATGGTAAATAAAAACAGAATACAATGATTTGCAAATCCTTTTCAACTTATATTCAATTGAATTGACTGCAAAGACAAGATATTTAATGTTCCAACTGAGAAACATAATTTTTTTTTGCAAATAATCATTCATTTAGATTTTAATGGCAGCAACACATTGCAAAAAAGTTGTCACAGGGGCATTTTTACCACTGTGTTACATGGCCTTTCCTTTTAACAACACTCAGTAAATGTTTGGGAACTGAGGAGACCAATTTTTGAAGCTTTTCAGGCGGAATTCTTTCCCATTCTTGCTTGATGTACAGCTTAAGTTGTTCAACCGTTGTGGTATTTTAGGCTTCATAATGCACCACACATTTTCAATGGGAGACAGGTCTGGACTACAGGCAGGCCAGTCTAGTACCTGCACTCTTTCACTATAAAGCCACGTTGTTGTAACACGTGGCTTGGCATTGTCTTGCTGAAATAAGCAGGGGCGTCCATGATAACGTTGCTTGGATGGCAACTTATGTTGCTCCAAAACCTGTATGTACCTTTCAGCATTAATGGTGCCTTCACAGATGTGTAAGTTACCCATGCCTTGGGCACTATTACACCGCCAGAAGTATCTTGTCTTTGCAGTCTATTCAATTGAATATAAGTAGAATAGGATTTCCAAATCATGTCTTTATTTACGATTTACACAATGTGCCAACTTCACTGGTTTTGGGTTTTGTATTTTACGAGTCAATATCAACATAAGGTGCTTTTGAGACTCCCCATTAAAAAAACTAAACAGATTTTTTATTTGATGTTACATTTATTATATTAAGTAGATGTTCTGCTGTTTGGAAGAGCATGTTGGTCAAGCTCCCACACATTTTATAAAATAACTGCAGGCTTAGAAAGGACAAACTGCAAAATATTTCCACCCTCTTGTGCATACTGAAATTACAATAAATACACTGTAATAGCATAGTGATTATAAAATGTACATCTTTAGAAAAGGTTTTAGTCCCCTTTGCAACAAAACATCAGTTTATAGGGGAAGCATTTGGATCATAATTTCTTTCTTTCTTTCTTTCTTTCTTTCATGTTTATTTCGAATATGTAGACAAAACAAAAACAAACAAATTTTGCAAAAAAAAACTACAAAAAAGCCATTCAAGAATGAATAACAAAAACAATAATAATAATAATAATAATAGTAATAATAAAAAGCAAAAAGAAACAAGAAATGAAAATAAACATTAATGTAAACATATCCGAAAAGGAGTGAGAAGAAGTAAAAACTTATGTGCTCCCACCCCTCTTATTACTTATTGTATGTTTAATAATACTAATAATAATAATAATAATAATAATAAGAGTATATAAAAATGTTATGTTATATAAATACACATACATATATAAGTATGTACATATATATATATATATATATATATATATATATATATATATATATATATATTTATATATATATATATATATATATATATATATATATATATATATATATATACAACATATCTTTAACAAGTAACTATGAATTTAATTATTTCATTATTCCATAATGAAATAATGGAAAACTATGGTTTTTCTCATTAAAAATCTAAAATCACACAACAATAGTACTTTTCCCTTTTATGTTCATGAAGTAACCACAAAGCTTCATTAATTTGTGAAATTGTTTATTTTCATAAAATATGAACATGACAGAGTGAACAATGACATAACAGGGTGGATACATTGGGAAATAGCCTTATTATATATTATACCGTATTTTTCGGACTGTAAGTCGCAGTTTTTTTCATAGTTTGGCCGGGGGTGCGACTTATACTCAGGAGCGACTTATGTGTGAAATTATTAACACATTACCGTAAAATATCAAATAATATTATTTAGCTCATTCACGTAAGAGACTAGACGTATAAGATTTCATTGGATTTAGCGATTAGGAGTGACAGATTGTTTGGTAAACATGTTCTATATGTTATAGTTATTTGAATGACTCTTACCATAATATGTTACGTTAACATACCAGGCACGTTCTCAGTTGGTTATTTATGCCTCATATAACGTGCACTTATTCAGCCTGTTGTTCACTATTTTTTATTTGTTTTAAATTGCCTTTCAAATGTCTATTCTTGGTGTTGGGTTTTATCAAATAAATGTCCCCAAAAATGCGACTTATACTCCAGTGCGACTTACGTATATATGTTTTTTTCCTTCTTTATTATGCATTTTCGGCCGGTGCGACTTATACTCCGGAGCGACTTATACTCCGTAAAATACGGTACTTGTGATATTTTTGTTATTTATTTTCAGTAAATTTGAAAAAAAAAAAAAAAAACATTCTCATTATGGGGTGTTGTGTGTAGAATTTTAAGGAAAAAAAAGAATGTATTCCATTTTGGAATAAGGCTGTAACATAACAAAATGTGGAAAAAGTAAATCTGTAAATACTTTCCGGATGCACTGTAAAACTTTGTTTTTGGTTTTTGGCACACAATTATTTACTATAATTCTAGTTAAAAATATTTTTAAGTGGTTTTTTTTGGTAACCTAATAATAGAAAGTGAGCACCGTATTTTTCGGACTATAAGTCGCAGTTTTTTTCATAGTTTGGCCGGGGGTGCGACTTATACTCAGGAGCGACTTATGCGTGAAATTATTAACACATTACCGTAAAATATGAAATAATATTATTTAGTTAATTCACGTAAGAGACTAGATGTATAAGATTTCATGGGATTTAGCGATTAGGAGTGACAGATTGTTTGGTAAACGTATAGCATGTTCTATATGTTATAGTTATTTGAATGACTCTTACCATAATATGTTACGTTAACATACCAGGCACGTTCTCACCTGGTTATTTATGCCTCATATAACGTACACTTATTCAGCCTGTTGTTCACTATTCTTTATTTATTTTAAATTGCCTTTCAAATGTCTATTCTTGGTGTTGGGTTTTATCAAATACATTTCCCCAAAAATGCGACTTATACTCCAGTGCGACTTATATATGTTTTTTTCCCTTCTTTATTATGCATTTTCGGCCGGTGCGACTTATACTGCGGAGCGACTTGTACTCCGAAAAATACGGTACTTGTGATATTTTTGTTATTTATTTTCAGTAAATTTGAAAAAATTAAAAGAAACATTCTCATTACGGGGTATTGTGTGTAGAATTTTAAGGAAAAAAAAGAATTTATTCCATTTTGGATTAAGGCTGTAACATAACAAAATGTGGAAAAAGTACATCTGTAAATACTTTCCGGATGCACTGTAAAACTTTGTTTTTGGTTTTTGGCACACAATTATTTACAATAATTCTAGTTAAAAATATTTTTAAGTGTTTTTTTTTGGTAACCTAATAATAGAAAGTGAGCACCGTATTTTTCGGACTATAAGTCGCAGTTTTTTTCATAGTTTGGCCGGGGGTGCGACTTATACTCAGGAGCGACTTATGCGTGAAATTATTAACACATTACCGTAAAATATGAAATAATATTATTTAGCTCATTCACGTAAGAGACTAGACGTATAAGATTTCCTCGGATTTAGCGATTAGGAGTGACAGATTGTTTGGTAAACGTATAGCATGTTCTATATGTTATAGTTATTTGAATGACTCTTACCATAATATGTTACGTTAACATTCCAGGCACGTTCTCAGTTGGTTATTTATGCCTCATATAACGTACACTTATTCAGCCTGTTGTTCACTATTCTTTATTTATTTTAAATTGCCTTTCAAATGTCTATTCTTGGTGTTGGGTTTTATCAAATACATTTCCCCAAAAATGCGACTTATACTCCAGTGCGACTTATATATGTTTTTTTCCCTTCTTTATTATGCATTTTCGGCCGGTGCGACTTATACTGCGGAGCGACTTGTACTCCGAAAAATACGGTACTTGTGATATTTTTGTTATTTATTTTCAGTAAATTTGAAAAAATTAAAAGAAACATTCTCATTACGGGGTATTGTGTGTAGAATTTTAAGGAAAAAAAAGAATGTATACCATTATGGAATAAGGCTGTAACATAACAAAATGTGGAAAAAGTACATCTGTAAATACTTTCCGGATGCACTGTAAAACTTTGTTTTTGGTTTTTGGCACACAATTATTTACTATAATTCTAGTTAAAAATATTTTTAAGTGGTTTTTTTTGGTAACCTAATAATAGAAAGTGAGCACCGTATTTTTCGGACTATAAGTCGCAGTTTTTTTCATAGTTTGGCCGGGGGTGCGACTTATACTCAGGAGCGACTTATGCGTGAAATTATTAACACATTACCGTAAAATATGAAATAATATTATTTAGTTAATTCACGTTATAGACTAGACGTATAAGATTTCCTCGGATTTAGCGATTAGGAGTGACAGATTGTTTGGTAAACGTATAGCATGTTGTATATGTTATAGTTATTTGAATGACTCTTACCATAATATGTTATGTTAACATACCAGGCACGTTCTCAGTTGGTTATTTATGCCTCATATAACGTGCACTTATTCAGCCTGTTGTTCACTATTCTTTATTTATTTTAAATTGCCTTTCAAATGTCTATTCTTGGTGTTGGGTTTTATCAAATACATTTCCCCAAAAATGCGACTTATACTCCAGTGCGACTTATATATGTTTTTTTCCCTTCTTTATTATGCATTTTCGGCCGGTGCGACTTATACTGCGGAGCGACTTATAGTCCGAAAAATACGGTACTTGTGATATTTTTGTTATTTATTTTCAGTAAATTTGAAAAAATTAAAAGAAACATTCTCATTACGGGGTATTGTGTGTAGAATTTTAAGGAAAAAAAAGAATGTATACCATTATGGAATAAGGCTGTAACATAACAAAATGTGGAAAAAGTACATCTGTAAATACTTTCCGGATGCACTGTAAAACTTTGTTTTTGGTTTTTGGCACACAATTATTTACTATAATTCTAGTTAAAAATATTTTTAAGTGGTTTTTTTTGGTAACCTAATAATAGAAAGTGAGCACCGTATTTTTCGGACTATAAGTCGCAGTTTTTTTCATAGTTTGGCCGGGGGTGCGACTTATACTCAGGAGCGACTTATGCGTGAAATTATTAACACATTACCGTAAAATATGAAATAATATTATTTAGTTAATTCACGTTATAGACTAGACGTATAAGATTTCCTCGGATTTAGCGATTAGGAGTGACAGATTGTTTGGTAAACGTATAGCATGTTGTATATGTTATAGTTATTTGAATGACTCTTACCATAATATGTTATGTTAACATACCAGGCACGTTCTCAGTTGGTTATTTATGCCTCATATAACGTGCACTTATTCAGCCTGTTGTTCACTATTCTTTATTTATTTTAAATTGCCTTTCAAATGTCTATTCTTGGTGTTGGGTTTTATCAAATACATTTCCCCAAAAATGCGACTTATACTCCAGTGCGACTTATATATGTTTTTTTCCCTTCTTTATTATGCATTTTCGGCCGGTGCGACTTATACTGCGGAGCGACTTGTACTCCGAAAAATACAGTACTTGTGATATTTTTGTTATTTATTTTCAGTAAATTTGAAAAAATTAAAAGAAACATTCTCATTACGGGGTATTGTGTGTAGAATTTTAAGGAAAAAAAAGAATTTATTCCATTTTGGATTAAGGCTGTAACATAACAAAATGTGGGAAAAGTAAATCTGTAAATACTTTCCGGATGCACTGTAAAACTTTGTTTTTGGTTTTTAGCACACAATTATTTACTATAATTCTAGCTAAAAATATTTTTTAAGTGTTTTTTTTTGGTAACCTAATAATAGAAAGTGAGCACCGTATTTTTCGGACTATTAGTCGCAGTTTTTTTCATAGTTTGGCCGGGGGTGCGACTTATACTCAGGAGCGACTTATGTGTGAAATTATTAACACATTACCGTAAAATATCAAATAATATTATTTAGCTCATTCACGTAAGAGACTAGACGTATAAGATTTCATGGGATTTAGCGATTAGGAGTGACAGATTGTTTGGTAAACATGTTCTATATGTTATAGTTATTTGAATGACTCTTACCATAATATGTTACGTTAACATACCAGGCACGTTCTCACCTGGTTATTTATGCCTCATATAACGTACACTTATTCAGCCTGTTGTTCACTATTCTTTATTTGTTTTAAATTGCCTTTCAAATGTCTATTCTTGGTGTTGGGTTTTATCAAATACATTTCCCCAAAAATGCGACTTATACTCCAGTGCGACTTACGTATATATGTTTTTTTCCTTCTTTATTATGCATTTTCGGCCGGTGCGACTTATACTCCGGAGCGACTTATACTCCGTAAAATACAGTACTTGTGATATTTTTGTTATTTATTTTCAGTAAATTTGAAAAAATAAAAAAAAAACATTCTCATTATGGGGTGTTGTGTGTAGAATTTTAAGGGAAAAAAAGAATGTATTCCATTTTGGAATAAGGCTGTAACATAACAAAATGTGGAAAAAGTAAATCTGTAAATACTTTCCGGATGCACTGTAAAACTTTGTTTTTGGTTTTTAGCACACAATTATTTACTATAATTCTAGTTAAAAATATTTTTTAAGTGTTTTTTTTTGGTAACCTAATAATAGAAAGTGAGCACCGTAATTTTCGGACTATAAGTCGCAGTTTTTTTCATAATTTGGCCGGGGGTGCGACTTATACTCAGGAGCGACTTATGCGTGAAATTATTAACACATTACCGTAAAATATCAAATAATATTATTTAGTTAATTCACGTTATAGACTAGACGTATAAGATTTCCTCGGATTTAGCGATTAGGAGTGACAGATTGTTTGGTAAACGTATAGCATGTTCTATATGTTATAGTTATTTGAATGACTCTTACCATAATATGTTACGTTAACATACCAGGCACGTTCTCAGTTGGTTATTTATGCCTCATATAACGTACACTTATTCAGCCTGTTGTTCACTATTCTTTATTTATTTTAAATTGCCTTTCAAATGTCTATTCTTGGTGTTGGGTTTTATCAAATACATTTCCCCAAAAAATGCGACTTATACTCCAGTGCGACTTATATATGTTTTTTTCCCTTCTTTATTATGCATTTTCGGCCGGTGCGACTTATACTGCGGAGCGACTTGTACTCCGAAAAATACGGTACTTGTGATATTTTTGTTATTTATTTTCAGTAAATTTGAAAAAATTAAAAGAAACATTCTCATTACGGGGTATTGTGTGTAGAATTTTAAGGAAAAAAAAGAATTTATTCCATTTTGGATTAAGGCTGTAACATAACAAAATGTGGAAAAAGTAAATCTGTAAATACTTTCCGGATGCACTGTGAAACTTTGTTTTTGGTTTTTAGCACACAATTATTTACTATAATTCTAGTTAAAAATATTTTTTAAGTGGTTTTTTTTGGTAACCTAATAATAGAAAGTGAGCACCGTATTTTTCGGACTATAAGTCGCAGTTTTTTTCATAGTTTGGCCGGGGGTGCGACTTATACTCAGGAGCGACTTATGCGTGAAATTATGAACACATTACCGTAAAATATGAAATAATATTATTTAGTTAATTCACGTAAGAGACTAGACGTATAAGATTTCATGGGATTTAGCGATTAGGAGTGACAGATTGTTTGGTAAACGTATAGCATGTTCTATATGTTATAGTTATTTGAATGACTCTTACCATAATATGTTACGTTAACATTCCAGGCACGTTCTCAGTTGGTTATTTATGAGTCATATAACGTACACTTATTCAGCCTGTTGTTCACTATTCTTTATTTGTTTTAAATTGCCTTTCAAATGTCTATTCTTGGTGTTGGGTTTTATCAAATATATTTCCCCAAAAAATGCGACTTATATATGTTTTTTTCCTTCTTTATTATGCATTTTCGGCCGGTGCGACTTATACTCAAAGGGACTTATAGTCCAAAAAATACGGTAATGTACTTCTGAGGCAGATAATGCCATTTTGTGGAGTTTAAAAAAAAAAAACTACATCAAGAGGTTACTTACAGCCACAGAGGTTAATACCTGTTTTTTGACTTAGCCCTAATAAACCACGTTCTCAGCAGTTACGTTATAAGCGGTGTTAATCGTAGCATTTGTGTGTTATCCACTTCTGTCCCCAGAATGGCTCCACAGCTCTCCATGCCGCTGCCCTGGGCGGGAATCTTCAAAGCGTGCAGCTTCTGCTCCGCGCCAACGCCGACCCCACGCTCGCTAACAAGGTAGAGTGCAAAACAGAGCTCGGGGGCACGTAACAACTATTCTTCATCCGCTCTCCCGCGTGCGTTACAGAATAACGAACTCCCGGCCGACGTGGCCCAGAGCCAACGCGTCCTGAGAGTTCTGCGCAAACCGAAAACCTTAAAGGTGACGACGGAAGACAACCGTGGCTCCTGCCTGCACGTCTGCCTGCACTGAAACACTCATTTCAATGGTGTGTCCTTTTGATTCATGCCCAGCTGTTAGTGCGTGGTCATTTATACGCAGACTGTAGATGAGTTATTGATTTGAGCTTAATAAAGACGACATATCCAATGACGAAAGAACAGGTTACAAAGCTGGTTGAAACAAACAAAAGAGTCTTGTTCCGCAGAAATTACACCACATTCCCCCCTTTCGGGGTGTTCACATCACAACGAAATTAAGATGGTTTCTTCCGCGATAAGGAGAAATTTGTTCCACACCTTATGGTCCCGTTTATACTGCACACCAAATCAGATTTTTTTGGCACTCAAGTGACACAAATTAAAAAAAATGTTGCCAGTCTAAACTAGGGTTGTCTTGATACCAATATTTTAGTACCGGTACCAAAATGTATTTCGATACTTTTCGGTACTTTTCTAAATAAGGCGGACCACAAAAAAATTGCATTATTGGCTTTATTTTAACAAAAAATCTTACGGTACATTAAACATATGTTTCTTATTGCAATTGAAGAACACGTTTGTCCTTAAATTACATACAAGACAACTTGTCTTTCAGTAGTAAGTAAACAAACAAAGGCTCCCAATTAGTCTGCTGACGTATGTGTCAGGACTTGATTCTTGGGTTGTGTTCCTCCGGAAGGCAAAGGAAAATTGGCGCGTGCAAGACGTGAATTTAAATACATGATTTAATTTTAACAAATAAAAAAAGGAATAAACAAAAGGCGCTCACAGTGGAGGTAAAAAACTTGACTAGGAAAACAAAAGGCGCGCACAAAGGCGGAAATACAAAACTTGGTAATAAACACAAAACTTGCATAAATGCAGAAACTATGAACAATTAAACAAAAACACTCACTGTGGCATAAATTAACAAAACTTACTTGGCAAAGAACTATGACATGAAGCAGAGTGCTGAAATAGTGTGAGGACGCCAGGACGAACAACAGAAACAGACAGATTTAAATAGTGACGTGATCAGTGAAAACAGGTGCGTGACTCGAAACAGGTGCGTGACAAGACAGGTGAAAACTAATGGGTGACCATGGAAACCAAACCAAACAAGGAAGTGCAACCAGGAACTAAAAAAAGAGCCCAAAACCCAAGCAAAACAAAAACATGATTAACACAGACATGACAGTATGCAGTAACATATTGTGTCATTTATCATTCTTTTTTATCAAAATTATGAGGGACAAGCTGTAAAAATTGATTATTAATCCACTTGTTCATTTACTGTTAATATCTGTTTGTTTCCGTTTCAACATGTTCTATCTACACTTCTGTTAAAATGTAATAATCACTTATTCTTCTGTTGTTTGGATGCTTTACATTAGTTTTGGATGATACCACAAATGTAGGTATTGATCCGATACCGAGTCGTTACAGGATCATACATCACCATCTACCCAGTAGAAGTTGGCTGCCGAGGCTACGTGGGGCTGTCAACCACACGCCTTTTGAGGGACGTAGGAGTGACTGGAAGAAAGCTGAGAAAGGCCATAAAAGATCTGGCAGAGGAGGCCGAGAAAGGCAGCTTTTGGCTCTGGCTGAGGAGGAAGGACAGGAGCTGGGGAAAGAACAACTAACCCCGATAACAGCCGCAGGGGGTAACAGCTATCAGCTGCAGGGGGTGACAGGGAGACGTCCCTGTCACTGCTCCGCCACCAGGAGACGTTCCAGGATTAAAGGAGTGAAACGTTGGTGAATGGTGGTTCCTGGCTGATGACCCTGCAGCTGACCCGTGGGCACTGGAGGAGGTGCGACAGGCAGCAATGCCAAGCAGGAAATACTACCTACCTGTTCATTAACTGAAGTTCTGGAAACCCCAGTGACTACTGTGAACAGGGCAGTTGGAGTCCAGGGAAGACTGGAGGACAGCCAGGAAAGACTGGATGGCAGCAGGGAAAGACCGTACCGGGAGTGGACGGCTAGTTACCCAACCCACTGGTCTCTCGCAAGAGGGACACCCACCTTAACTACGAAGAAATCAAGGAAAAAACAACCCGCAGGCCCTCCGAGAGGCGGGATGAAAGATGGGCCTAACATGACGGACCACACGGTAACGACGATGGCAACGGAAACGGATAACGAGAACATCAGAACTCCAGTTAATGAGGAGAAGATCCTCCGAAAGTGTGCTTGCGGATGGGAAAAGGTGACCACGTACAGGGGACTGTGAATCCACCAGGGGAAAGCAAAGTGTGGTCAGAGAGGCCAACAGCAACCTTGCACCGCGGCAGCGGGTGAGACAAGAGGGACCAGAAGCCAGGTAGAAAACCACAGTGCTAACGGACCCAATGTTGCTGAAAGCACAGATGGCACAGAGGAAGAAAGCCCCTCGGTGGAGGCTGAGCCCCCACGTGAGCACCAAGACCCAATCTCTACCATCTCACACAGAACAGAGCCACAAGCAGAGACCAAGAAACCAGCAAGAAGGAACAAGCTCAAATGGCCAAAGGCAAATGAAGCAGAGGCATGGCGTACTTTGGATACAGACCTGACCAAGATCCTGGAGGAAAGGTTGCATGGAGGTGCCGAAGCTAAGCTTAACCTGTTTGGGGACATTATATACCAGACCTGTAAAGACAGGTTTGGTGAAATTATCTCCAAGCAGAGGACTGCCCCAAGGGAAATGGGGAGGAGGGAAAAGGAGATCGCCGAGCTTGTGCGAAGACGCCGACAACTCCGCAAGAACTGGAGGAAGGCAACCCAGCCAGAGAGAGAAGGTCTGAAAGTCCTGTGGGAGGAGGTCAGGCAAAGGCTATCCAGGCTCCGCAGAGCTGAACGCATCCGCAAGCGTAGCAAACGGAAGCAGAAAGAGCGAGCCAGCTTCTTCAAGGATCCCTTCAAGCACGCCAGACAACTGCTGGAGGAGAAAAAGTCCGGGAAGCTCGAAACCACCAGGGAGCAAATGGAACAGCACGTCAAAAGGCAGTACAGTGATCCGCTAAGAAACGTCCCATTAGGAACACCAGGGTACGTTCCCCGGCCTGCGCCACCGACAGCTGAATTTAACATCATGCCCCCCAAGCTCAGCGAAGTTAGGCAAACCGTGAAGAAGGCAAGGTCCTCATCAGCACCAGGCCCCAATGGAGTTCCCTACAAGCTCTATAAGAACTGCCCCAAGGTACTTGAACTGCTCTGGTATCTAATGAGAACTGCCTGGAAAAAGCAACTAATTCCAGCGGAGTGGCAAAGGGCTGTAGCGGTATTCATCCCGAAGGAAGAAAACTCCAAAAATATCGGCCAATTCAGAAACATCGCCCTGCTGAACGTAGAAGGAAAAATCTTCTTCTCAGTGCTGGCCAGAAGGATGACCACCTACCTGCTAGAGAATTGCTACATCGACACCAACTGCCAGAAAGCAGGAGTTCCAGGTTTCCCAGGATGCGTAGAGCACTCTACGATGATCTGGGACCAGATCCAGAAGGCCAAGCGGGAGAAGACCGACCTGCATGTCATCTGGCTCGATCTCGCCAACGCGTACGGATCGGTCCCACACCAGCTGATCAACTACGCCTTGGAGTTCTTCCACATGCCACCCTGCATCAAGAACCTGGTAGCGCTTTACTTCAGCGATCTGCAGATGTGCTTTGCCCTCCAGGACTTCACCACCGGGTGGCAGCATCTAGAAGTGGGAATTGCAATGGGGTGTGCCATTTCTCCAATCTTGTTCGTGGCAGCCTTTGAGATAATCCTCATCGGAGCAAGGCAAATGGTTGGAGGAATCAAAACACCATCTGGTCAGAGGTTACCCCCATTGAGGAGCTATATGGACGATGTCACCAGCCTCCTTCAGACAGCAGCATGTACATCTCGACTGCTGAAAAGGGTGGATGAGTTGACATCATGGGCCAGAATGAAGATCAAACCCTCCAAATCCCGTAGCCTGTCACTCAGAAGGGGAGTCAGAAACGACAACACCATCTTTGTCGTCGGGGGAGAGAAAATCCCCCTCCTGTCTGAGCAACCCATCAAAAGCCTGGGGAGGCAGTACACTGCAGAGCTGTCCGATAAACAGATGGGGAGGACTGTCATGAAACAACTCACGGACGGCCTGGCAAGGATCGACCAGAGCCAACTCCCTGGAAAGTACAAGGTCTGGTGCTACCAGTTCATACTCTACAGGAGGGTGATGTGGCCTCTGAAAATGAGCGAGATCCCCTCATCTGCCGTGAGTAAGATGGATGGAAAAGCCAACTCATTCATCAGAAAGTGGCTGGGACTACCACGGTGCCTTTCAGAAACGGGCCTCTTTGGGAAGAACGCACTGCAGCTGCCACTGCAGTCTATCAGTCTGGGCTATATGCAGGAGAAGTCCAGGCTGGTCCTCGAACTAAGAGAGTCCACTGACCAGTCAGTAAGGAACGCCAATGCCAAGGTTCCCACTGGCCGAAAGTGGAAAGCCCAAACTGAGGTTGACCGAGCTGTCAGTAGGCTGCATCACCAAGAGCTCATGGGCAGAGTCCAGGCAGGAAGAGCAGGGCTAGGATGGGGAGAAGCGCCTCGGTTCTGGTCTAAGGCCAACCGCAAGGAGAGGAAGGAGATGGTGGTGGCGGAGGTGACGAGGATGGAGGAAGAGCGCTATAAGATCAAGGCCGTGTCGCAGGGCCGACAAGGAAGGTGGACAACCTGGGAGGGAGTGGTCAACCGGAACATCAGCTGGTCCGACCTGTGGAAGATTCCACAGGCAAGGATCAGCTTCCTTATTCGTTCAACCTACGACACGCTTCCCTGTCCTCGTAACCTTCACCAATGGTTCGGGAACGAGGAATGCTGCTCACTCTGCAATGCTCCCAACGCAAGCCTCCAGCACATCTTGTCGGGCTGCAAGACCGCACTCTCTCAGGGGCGCTATAGATGGCGCCACGACCAGGTCCTGAGGAAACTAGCGGAGGTGCTGGAGGGGTGTCGACAGGGCAGCAAAGAATCACCACCAGCAGAGAACCATACCAGCTTTGTCACGGAAGGGGGGGGCCAAAGATACATCAGGCCAAGAGAGACAGCAGCAAGGCCCTTTTCCCCAGACCAGGAGTGGGACATGAGGGTTGACCTCAATAGGCAGCTCCGGTTCCCCACGGAGATCACCACTACATCTCTCCGCCCGGATATTGTAGTGTGGTCCAGCAAGGCAAGAGTGGTGCACCTTATTGAGCTGACCGTACCATCGGAGGAGGGGATCGTGGCCGCCTTTGAGCGCAAGAAGGCCAAGTACTCGGAGCTGGCTGCTGAGTGCCGGGAGGCTGGCTGGAAGACAACCATCTACCCAGTAGAAGTTGGCTGCCGAGGCTACGTGGGGCTGTCAACCACACGCCTTTTGAGGGACGTAGGAGTGACTGGAAGAAAGCTGAGAAAGGCCATAAAAGATCTGTCAGAGGAGGCCGAGAAAGGCAGCTTTTGGCTCTGGCTGAGGAGGAAGGACAGGAGCTGGGGAAAGAACAACTAACCCCGATAACAGCCGCAGGGGGTAACAGCTATCAGCTGCAGGGGGTGACAGGGAGACGTCCCTGTCACTGCTCCGCCACCAGGAGACGTTCCAGGATTAAAGGAGTGAAACGTTGGTGAATGGTGGTTCCTGGCTGATGACCCTGCAGCTGACCCGTGGGCACTGGAGGAGGTGCGACAGGCAGCAATGCCAAGCAGGAAATACTACCTACCTGTTCATTAACATACATTGGTCATATTCAAAGTCAGGGACGTATTTCCTGAGTTAATAAACATAATATGATTTTTTTTAAAAGGAAAAAAGATTTTGTGACGATAAAAAATATCATAGTAGTATCGACTAGATACGCTCCTGTACTTGGTATCATTACAGTGGATGTCAGGTGTAGATCCACCCGTGGCGTTTGTCTACATTGTGACGCCGGTGAGCTACGGTGTGTAGTGAAGCATGTTTAGCTATTCCTCGTCCTGCAGGGATGATACTTGTAGGAAACGTACTTTATTTGTCGCCATGGAGACAAGAATTAGTGATTTAGAAGTTGCTAAAACACTGCAGACTGGGGATGGACGTTCGCCGCTAGCTAGCTAGCCATGTTTTAAAGCACCTCTTCCTGAGGGCGTTTCAGTGTTATAACTTCACTTTTATCTTTACTTTTTAAGCCAAAATGCGTCCGTTCTCCCTTTTCTGTCTACACACTGTGTCTGCTTGTAAGTACTCTGTGATTGTGTGCTGCCGAACATGCTCCTCAGCAATGTCATGACGTGACGACGCGCCGTCATGCCCGGGAACCGGTACTTTTCAAACAGAGTATAGTACCGTTTTTGATTCATTAGTAATACGATGCTATACCAGTACCACTATATGGTACAACCCTAGTCTAAACGCTCCAAAGTCCGTTTTTTTCACATCAGATTCCGACCACATCGGGAGGTAGTCAGAATCCGATTGGAATCTGATCTTTTTCGAATGGAACTTCAGTCTAAAAATAAATGCAACCCGATTGCGACTTTTACGTCATCTTTGGGCGAGATACAGTAGAGGCCAAAAGTTTGGACACACCTTCTCATTCAATGAGTTTTCTTTATTTTCATGACTATTTATATTGTACATTGTCACTGAATGCATCAAAACTATGAATGAACTCATGTGGCCTCTAATTATGTCTCCAATGAAACCCTAATGCTACATTTACTTATATGACCCAATGCAAACAGCCTTCCCTAGTCATGGTGCAAAAAAAAAAAAAATACAAATAACTAATTCAAAATGTCAACGACATGGTCACTGAACTTTATGGATATTATACAAATGTACATTCACTATTAAAAAAAAATCTAAATTACACCCAATTAAAATTATTTCAAAGGCCAAAAGTTTGGACACACCTTCTCATTTAATGCGTTTTTTTTATTTTCATGACTATTTACATTGTAGATTGTCACTGAAGGCATCAAAACTATGAATGAACACATGTGGAGTTATGTACTTAACAAAAAAAAGGTGAAATAACTGAAAACATGTTTTACATTCTAGTTTCTTCAAAATAGCCACCCTTTGCTCTGATTACTGCTTTGCACACTCTTGGCATTCTCTGGATGAGCTTCAAGAGGTAGTCACCTGAAATGGTTTTCACTTCACAGGTGTGCCTTATCAGGGTTGATTAGTGGAATTTCTGGCTTTATCAATAGGGTTGGGACCATCAGTTGTGTTGTGATGAGAAAGTGCGTCCAAACTTTTGGCCTGTACTGTACGTCATTCGTGTGTGCAGGAAACGACACAAATTAAATTAATATAATGCAAAAGGTAAAGTACAGTATGTGAGTATGATGGTCCAGTTTTGCCTGAATGGGAGTGGGAAGAAGATAATTTATTTAATCCCACCCCCAGTTCTCTATTCAGTGATTAATACATTGAGTTTCACTGTTACTTTGTTCAAGGATTATAATACAAATGTTGTATCATGGTGGCATTACCACAGGTAACAATAATTATTACACTGTAACAATAATTTGTATCAACAATGTAGGAAGAATGAACATTCCATCAATGGTAATAGACAAAATACCAACAATGGTAATAGACAAAATACCAACAATGGTAAACAAAAAAACAGAAATGGTAATAGACAAAATACCAACAATGTTAATAGACAATATACCAACAATGGTAATAGACAAAATACCAACAATGTTAATAGACAATATACCAACAATGGTAATGGACAAAATACCAACAATGGTAATAGACAAAATACCAACAATGGTGATAGACAAAATACCAACAATTGTAATAGACAAAATACCAACAATGATAATAGACAAAATACCAACAATGGTAATAGACAACATAGCAATAATGGTAATAGACAAAATACCAACAATGGTAATAGACAATATACCAACAATGGTAATAGACAAAATACCAACAATGGTGATAGACAATATGCCAACAATGGTAATAGACAATATACCAACAATGGTAATAGACAAAATACCAACAATGGTAATAGACAAAATACCAACAATGGTTAAAGACAATATACCAACAATGGTAATAGACAATATACCAACAATGGTAATAGACAATATACCAACAATGGTAATAGACAAAATACCAACGATGGTAATAGACAAAATACCAACAATGGTAATAGACAAAATACCAACAATGGTGATAGACAAAATACCAACAATGGTAATAGACAAAATACCAACAATGGTAATAGACAAAATACCAACAATGGTGATAGACAAAATACCAACAATGATAATAGACAAAATACCAACAATGGTAATAGACAACATAGCAATAATGGTAATAGACAAAATACCAACAATGGTAATAGACAATATACCAACAATGGTAATAGACAAAATACCAACAATGGTGATAGACAATATGCCAACAATGGTAATAGACAATATACCAACAATGGTAATAGACAAAATACCAACAATGGTAATAGACAAAATACCAACAATGGTTAAAGACAATATACCAACAATGGTAATAGACAATATACCAACAATGGTAATAGACAATATACCAACAATGGTAATAGACAAAATACCAACGATGGTAATAGACAAAATACCAACAATGGTAATAGACAAAATACCAACAATGGTGATAGACAAAATACCAACAATGGTAATAGACAAAATACCAACAATGGTAATAGACAAAATACCAACAATGGTGATAGACAAAATACCAACAATGGTGATAGACAAAATACCAACAATGGTAATAGACAATATACCAACAATTGTAATAGACAAAATACCAACAATGGTAATAGACAACATAGCAATAGTGGTAATAGACAAAATACCAACAATGTTAATAGACAATATACCAACAATGGTAATGGACAAAATACCAACAATGGTGATAGACAAAATACCAACAATTGTAATAGACAAAATACCAACAATGGTAATAGACAACATAGCAATAATGGTAATAGACAAAATACCATCAATGGTGATAGACAAAATACCAACAATTGTAATAGACAACATAGCAACAATGGTAATAGACAACATAGCAATAATGGTAAGGAAACATTGAGCACATGTTAACACTTTGAAACAGAATACAACAGCAGGTTAAATTAAAGACCCTCATCTCTATATTTGAACCAGACCCCATGTTTGTATAATAGTTGAAATCGGTTAATAGTTTGGCATTGCTTGTGTTGTAAGTCCAGTTTGTTCCAGAGTTTTACTCCGCATACAGACACACAAAAACGTATACGCGTGGTTTGAGCTCTCGGCAATGAGAAATATCCAATATCTAAAACCAAAAAAATATTCCCCAAACCCATCCCCCCAACCACCTGAAACCCAACACATGAAATTAATTACATTTAAAAATGTCATACTTGAATAACATAAAGTTGAAATAAGAAATAAGTTTATATATGTTTATGTTTAAGTATTTGGCAGACGCTTTTATCCAAAGCGACATACATAAAAAATACATATAAAACAATCCCTGTAAACATGATCATTTAAGGGAAGAATGTAATACAAAATATCAATACAAAGTGTCAAGACAGAATAAACTCTCTGCTGCTGCAGCAACAGAGATACAGTCTATAGGTCCCTAAAATATATAGATATTTAATGTATTCATACATTGTTTATGTAGGATATATGCATGTATATATAACCTCATCATATTGTTTCTTCAATTTAAAAATAGCTGATCGTTTTTTTTCCCCCCTTCTCTGGGATTATATTCCCAGTTTTGATCTCGGACGTCTGGTCACTTATAGCATATAAGAATATTCTATTACTGTTAAGCAAACTATGAATAATAAAACACGCCAAAACATGTGTCCTTTATCATAGCTACACGTATGACAAAAAAACGTGTGAAAATCAGTGGTATTCAGTGAGGTAAAATAAATTAAATGCGCTGACAGTTCATTGCTCCTGCCAAATGAAGTGCACTGAGTGGAGCGGATCACCACTCCAAGATGGCGGCCCCGCGTCTCGTCAGCGCCAGTAGGCAGTAGCGCCCAGAAGTGCCCGGATGTCCCTCTGGGTCACGTGATTGCAACCCAGCCATTGAGTGCCTCTATCCAGTCCATGTTTTCAGTGTTTACCTTGGGAAGGTAGAGCCAGGCAGAGGGCAGCGACATTAAAAGAACAAGCCTACAAGATGAACGAGCCTCCAACATGGACATACAGAAGCTTCTCCAAGAAAGTAAGTTTTTACAACTGCTGGAAGTAACAATTAGCTCCAGCTAATTAGCTTACAGCTAACAGTTCCATTCAATTAATGAACCAGCTGCTCCCAATTTGGATCAACAAAAACCCGGCGAGCAAACCAACTCAAATAGTTGGCATAATGGTGACTGATTTCTCTCACTTGTTTTAGATGTGAAAAAAAAAAAAAAAGAGTATGATTATCACCAGAAATGATGACACGCTAATAATAATAATCACCCCGCCACCTCTCCTGACCTGTAGGTGTCAGGGCGGAGAGAAGAAGACCTCGGCTGGAGAGGTGAGTCTTAAAACATTTCTACAGGATGACTGATTTTACAAATGACTGATTAGAATTGTACGGAACTCCAATAAGGATATGAAATGTGGAACATTTCAGTCATAAAGTTTAACTTTAACTTTAAATATGGTGCTCCATGACTGAAAAAAATGTTAAAGTACCAATGATTGTCACACACACACACGAGGTGTGGTGAAATGTGTCCTCTGCATTTGACCCATCCCTTTGGGAGGTGAGGGGAGCAGTGTGCAGCAGCGGTGGCCGCGCCCGGGAATCATTTTTGGTGATTTAACCCCCAATTCCAACCCTTGATGCTGAGTGCCAAGCAGGGAGGTAATGGGTCCCATTTTTATAGTCTTTGGTATGACTCGGCCGGGGTTTTAACTCACAACCTACTGATCTCAGAGCGGACACTCTAACCCAGGGGTCCCCAAACTTTTTGACTCGGGGGCCGCATTGGGTTAAAAAAATTTGGCCGGGGGCCGGACTGTACATATATATATATATATATATATATATATATATATATATATATATATATATATATATATATATATATATATATATATATATATATTTACACTACCGTTCAAAAGTTTGGGGTACCCAAACAATTTTGTGGAATAGTCTTCATTTCTAAGAACAAGAATAGACTGTCGAGTTTCAGATGAAAGTTCTCTTTTTCTGGCCATTTTGAGCGTTTAATTGACCCCACAAATGTGATGCTCCAGAAACTCAATCTGCTCAAAGGAAGGTCAGTTTTGTAGCTTCTGTAACGAGCTAAACTGTTTTCAGATGTGTGAACATGTTTGCACAAGGGTTTTCTAATCATCAGTTAGCCTTCTGAGCCAATGAGCAAACACATTGTACCATTAGAACACTGGAGTGATAGTTGCTGGAAATGGGCCTCTATACACCTATGTAGATATTGCACCAAAAACCAGACATTTGCAGCTAGAATAGTCATTTACCACATTAGCAATGTATAGAGTGTATTTCTAGTTTAAAGTTATCTTCATTGAAAAGTACAGTGCTTTTCCTTCAAAAATAAGGACATTTCAATGTGACCCCAAACTTTTGAACGGTAGTGTGTGTATATATATATATATATATATATATATATATATATATATATATATATATATATATATATATATATATATATATATACATTGTCTTCATATTCCAGCGAGTTAATCCGTTTTGTCATTTAACATCAATTAACATTGATGTTCATCAACATCTAACATTGTCACGTTATCGATGGGAAAATTAATTTTTAGACAATATGATTTGCCTGAGCGGCTAGGAGACACCGAGAGTAACAAGCGGTAGAAAATGGATTAGAAATGAAAGATTAAAAAATATAAAACATTTTTTTTTAAAAACGATTAAAAATTTATTTATTTTTTAAATTAAAAATGTTTTAACTTGGGACTTCCCGTGGGCCGGATTTTGGATGCTGGGGGGCCGGATCCGGCTCGCGGACCGTAGTTTGGGGACCCCTGCTCTAACCACTTGGCCATTGAGTAGCTAAGGTAAGGTATAAGACTGAGTTTGGTGCTTACCAAAGATGAGACTGAGTTTGGTGCTTACCAAAAATGACTTAAAGCTTTCTTCCAGTTCCAGTTTCAACTAGAGATGTCCGATAATGGCTTTTTTGCCGATATTCTGATATTGTCCAACTCTTATTACCGATTCCGATATCAACCGATACCGATATATACAGTCGTGGAATTAACACATTATTATGCCTAATTTTGTTGTGATGCCCCGCTGGATGCATTAAACAATGTAACAAGGTTTTCCAAAATAAATCAACTCAAGTTATGGAAAAAAATGCCAACATGGCACAGCCATATTTATTATTGAAGTCACAAAGTGCATTTTTTTGGTTAAAATAAAGCCAATACTGCACATTTTTGTGGTGCGCTTTATTTAGAAAAGTACCGAAAAGTATCGAAATACATTTTGGTACCGGTACCAAAATATTAGTATCGGGACAACACAAGATTGGATGTATTTTGAACTTGTCCCACCCATCAACAACACAAAATTAAAAATGGTCAGACTTCGTTTCTGTCAACACTTTCTTCTCGTATTTACTGTATACGTTAACTAACATGCCAGTTAATTGTGTGATAAGTTGTCATTTTATTTTTACCTGCTTCGGTGTAAAAAAAACAACCCAAACAGCTTCCAGCCCAGGCGGGAAGGGCAGGCATGGCCAGTCCCGCCCATGACGCCTTTGAATCAAATGCATAGTCAATTGTGTACCAAGATAATGGGACGATCATACATCGATATTCAGACATACAAGGTAGCCATGACTGTGATGTGGCCCTCAATGACAGCAAATTTGACACCCCTGCCTTACGACGGCAACCCAAAACGTTGAAAGAGCCATATTGGACCAGAAATACAAAACAAAAATCTGTCTGGAGCCGCAAAAAATGAAAAGCCGTATATAAGTGTTATAATGAAGACAACACATGACGTAAGTGTCTATATTAGCTATAATAGAGGCTTTGCAGTCACGTGGTTTTATCACGTGACTTTGTGTTACGCCGCCATCTTGCCGGTCAACCGGTCAGCTCGTTCCTACGTGTTCGTACAGATTCAGTTTGATTTCTGCGCTACATTTTCACCGATTTCATCCGAATTATGGCTGATTTGCTATCCAATGAAGTTGTGCATTTGGCTGAAGAGTCCAAGAAACGTTACCGAGAGAAGTTGAACCTTGTTGGCACAACGGATCCGTACCTTTTACCTCGTCGATTCACCATCTCCGTACACTGGAAAGGACCTTAAGGCATACAAGAGTCTGGATGCCTACAAGTATTTTACAGCAGGTTTTGTGCATGATGGGCTGATATGGCAGATTCCAAACAAGAATGGATTTCTTCTCATGACCAAGGTAAGGAAAAAGCACACACAGAAGAGCCTACTGTCTGTTTACAAATCCGCGTGGCAGTGTGATTGTGAAAAAACTACTAAAGTGATTCTAATGAAAACTCACATTGTTAAGCTTTTTTTTATTACAAAAGGCGTCCTGTTCAAAAATGCTTTTAATTAAAAAACTGTTTCACAAACTTCATATTGAAATTCTCCAATTTTTCTCTATGCATTACATAATTTCAAAAAACTACTATAAACTTTGTGAAACAGTTTTTTAATTAAGCATTTTTGAACAGGAGGCTTTTTGTAATAAAAGATTAGCCTGAAAATGTATAGTATTTAGTTTAAGGATGTGACCAAACAATATTATAAAAAAATTCTATCAAAAATTGCTTTGTAAAAAACTCTTTCCAGGAGCTTCATATTGAAATCTGAGAAATTAATTCCTACAATAAAACAACATTACATAATTTCCAACTACTCAGTATAGAGCTTATGAAACAGTTTCTACAAAAATAATTTTTAGAATTCAAGGCTTGATAATTCATTTTGGTTTCTTGCTCAAAATGAACCAGGTTTAAATTTTCAGGCTAATTTAATGAATGATTCATGAGAACCTTTACCAAATGCCAGGTAAAATATGCATAAATGGACAGTAAGAGGTCTAGACTTGTATATTATATCCAAATTAGGGACTGATAATAATATAAGGTATGTCATATTATCTGTTTCAGGTAAAACACTCTCAACGGATGAATGATCCTCCCCTCAGACCTTGGGTAGCAATAGCGAAAAATGGTCAGATCCTGTGCTGCCACTGTACCTGCATGGCTGGATTGGTTTCTATCTCCGTTGTATTATGCCAGAGCTATTAGCTAAAGTGTACACGGTAGAACAATCTGTTGCTACAACTGCATCCGCTTCGGAAGAGTTTGTTTGCTACTGCCGTAACCCTCCCACTGAGGATATGTTGCTTTGTAAATCTGAGAACTGCAGCATCAAAGCATTCCACATGAAATGTCTTGGCATAAAACGAGTCCCACAACGATGGTTTTGCCATAACTGTAAGAAGTTGGAAGTAAAACAGAAAAAGTTGTTTCTGTAAGATTATTTCCTGGTATTTATTACAGAAATAATATGGATGCAACATCATTACTCAAATGGTACAATTGGGTCGGATAAATTTGTAAGTGCGCATGACACTTGTACAATTTTATCTAATGTTGTGAAACCACTGTCATCAGATGACAATAAAGAGATGGGTATGATATTTTCCATCATGGTATACTTTTGTCTTGCGAGTCCAATAACTCTCTCTACATGGATACGGACAGCAGCTAATCCTCTGGTGCCCTCAACATCTAGTGGATTAAGCTGCCTTCTTTTCCAATCTCAGCGTGCACCACATCTTCACCAGCGGGTAATTGATCATTTTCACAAGGGACAGACTGGGAAATATTGACAAGTGCTGCTGCCAATGCCCTCTCGCGGTCTCTCTTACGCTGCTTGACATTTTGTCTTCTCTCAAAGATCTTCATTGAACATTTGAGTTTTCGTTTGTGAGGTGACTGGGTATGCTCAAATATACTTGGCACATAGTCTGGGGATAGTGGATCTTCGCTTTTTGCACCTGAAACAATTAAACAATCACATTATTCATAATGACGGCCATAAATAATTAAGCACGTTGTTGATGGGGATATACCCAGTTCAATTTGTTTTGTAATGGCATTTCATAACTTGACATATTAAAAAACTGAATAGAGTGAAATCATTCAGATACCTGTCTGTTTAAGTTGCTACCGTTTTTATTTTTTTCTTACTTTTTCATGATGCCTCATCTGATTGGCTTGAAAACTTTACCAATAAAAATTTTAACCTTGTGCCAATGGCTTGAAAACGTTACCAATGTAGATTTTACCTTGTGCCAAATGAAGTAACAAAAAGCCTCTTGTTCAAAAATGCTTCATTAGAAAAAAATTGTTTCACAAGGTCCATCATAATTTTTTTTGAAATTTCCTAATGCATTCACTCATGATAATTAATTGTTCAATTCCAATATGAAGCTCAACATTTACATTGATAAAGTTTTCAAGCCAATCAGATGAGGCATCATGAAAAAATAAAAACGGTACCTAGCATCACACAGACAGAGGCGGGTGAACTGAAGAAATCATCCCATTCCCTGCCTTGCTGCTCTTGCTGCCTTTCTAAAAATGCACCCAGCATTTTCAACAATCATATTTGTATCATCCCATATTGTATTAATTCACATTTTGTGAAACAAATCAGGGGTGAATAGTTTGTTTACATACCTGATATGAAGTGTTCATTGCATATCCTTGTGTACATCGTAGGTTTCCATCGTTCACGACAAATCGCCGCAATCCGAAGCTAAGATTTGGTTTATCGCCTCGTCTATTGCTACATCCAACAGCACAGCAGGTTTCCGGCATTTCCAAGCTCAAATAGCAGCAGATCAAACAAGAAAGCGTGTGTGAGTCGTTGACCGGCAGTGAACTGGTGACCGGCAAGATGGCCGCCAAGCTAATGTCACGTGGCTGATGACGTCAGCTGCAAAGCCTCTATAGCCTACTATCAAAATGACTGTGTCGCAGGCTGAAGCAAATCTTCGTTGACAGAAATGTTGAAATGTAATATTTATTCTACACGTTTTTATAAAGAAAACATTAGTTAAACAGAGGCTACTCAGAAGGTGAGATTACTCCTGGAAATGACTGGCTTTTAAAGGCCTACTGAAAGCCACTACTACCGACCACGCAGTCTGATAGTTTATATATCAATGATGAAATCTTAACATTGCAACACATGCCAATACGGCCGGGTTAACTTATAAAGTGCAATTTTAAATTTCCCGCTGAACTTCCGGTTGAAAATGTCTATGTATGATGACGACGTATGCACGTGACGTCAATCGTTGAAACGGAAGTATGCGGACACATTATCCTATACAAAAAACTCTGTTTTCATCTCAAAATTCCACAGTATTCTAGACATCTGTGTTGGTGAATCTTTTGCAATTTGTTTAATGAACAATGAAGACTGCAAAGAAGAAAGTTGTAGGTGGGATCGGTGTATTAGCGGCGGACTACAGCAACACAACCAGGAGGACTGAGAGATGGATAGCAGACGCGCTAGCCGGCGAACTCACCTTAACTTCCTCCGTCTCCGGGCCGCCGACCGCATCTGTGATCGGGTGAAGTCCTTTGTCGCACCGTCGATCGCTGGAGCGCAGGTGAGCACGGGTGTTGATGAGCAGATGAGGGCTGGCTGGCACAGGTGGATAGCTAATGTTTTTAGCATAGCTCTGTGAGGTCCGGTTGCTAAGTTAGCTTCAATGGCGTCTTAGCAACAGCATTGTTAACCTTCGCCAGGCTGGAAAGCATTAACCGTGTAGTTACAGGTCCATGGTTTAATAGTATTGTTGATTTTCTGTCTATCCTTCCAGTCAGGGGTTTATTTCTTTTGTTTCTATATGCAGTTAAGCACGATGCTATCACGTTAGCTCCGTAGCTAAAGTGTTTCGCCGATGTATTGTCGTGGAGATAAAAGTCACTGTGAATGTCCATTTCGCGTTCTCGACTCTCATTTTCAAGAGGATATAGTATCCAAGGTGGTTTAAAATACAAATCCGTGATCCACAATAGAAAAAGGAGAGAGTGTGGAATTCAATGAGCCAGCTTGTACCTAAGTTACGGTCAGAGCGAAAAAAGATATGTCTTGCACTGCATTCTAGTCCTGCACTCTAACGTTCCTCAACCACAAATCTTTCATCCTCACTCAAATTAATGGGGTAATCATCGCTTTCTCGGTCCGAATCGCTCTAGCTGCATTGAAAACAATGGGTAAATGTGAGGAGTCCTTTCTCTGGTGACGTCACGCTACTTCCGGTACAGGCAAGGCTTTTTTTATCAGTGACCAAAAGTTGCAACTTTATCGTCGATGTTCTCTACTAAATCCTTTCAGCAAAAATATGGCAATATCGCGAAAGGATCAAGTATGACACGTAAAATGGATCTGCTATCCCCATTTAAATAAAATAAAATAATTTCAGTAGGCCTTTAATGGCCAAAGGTCGTGTGTGTCCAAGTTAAAGGAAAATAGATTTATTACAATCTTTGGCAAGGTAGGCAATGTTTGCTGGGATCTGGAATAAGGCTGGGCGATACAGTATATCGATATACTCGATATATCGCGGGTTTGTCTCTGTGCGATATAAAAAATGACTATATCGTGATATTCGAGTATACATTCTCACGCAGTTGCTTTTAGCTGCAGGCATTACACTACAGGCTCTTCTCACTCTTTCTAGTCTCTCCTTCTCACAGAGACTTAAACAAGCGCACCTTCTTACATACGTCACATACGTATACGCACTCGCTGAGCAGAGAGGTAGCAGCATGGCTAAAGTGAGCTGTGGTGCGAGTGGTAATACGAGAGAAAGAAGGTGCGAATCTGGTAACAAATGAAGGAAGAATTCATTCCTAAGAAAAACAGCCCGGGGTCCATCGTCTGGCGGTGGTTTGGCTTCAAGTGGGAATATGTCTCGAACAGACATCCGTAATTTGTCAAGTGTGGGGCAAAAGCTTTGCTACAAAAAGTAGCATTACTGCTAATATATAGCATCATTTGAAAAGTCACCCGCTAGAGAATGAAGAGTGCTTACTCTGCATGTCAACATCTCCGTTCGGTGCCACACCAACAAAATGCAGAGGCAACCATTTCCACATCAACACCGTATGAAAAAAATAGTCCACGACATAAGGAAATAACATCCGCCGGAACCTACCACATAGCGAAGGACGTACATTATTTGATTTCCTATTATGCAGCTCTTTTTTTATTTGACACTTATTGAAATATCTTGTGTGACATCACGCACAGAAGTGCACTTTATTTGTTTTAAACTATTGTAGTGGTGTTCTGTACAAAGAATGCACTTTAATTTAGTGTTTTGATTTGTCATCTTGAGGACATCATGCACAAAAGTGCACTAATAGCTTGTTTTAAAATGTCTCTGACAATCTTGCACGTTCTGTTTTGAAATGACATGAATGTTTGTGCTACTGTAATAACTATTTAATAAATACAGTGTTGGTCAATTGACTTAGTTGTGATTTCCCTCTCTGCAAAAACGTTTAAAATGAGCATATATTAATGCAGTATGAAGAAGAATGTTTTAATGTAGACACATAGAATCATCATACTGCTGTGATTACCGTATTTTTCCGAGTATAAGTCGCTCCGGAGTATAAGTCGCACCGGCCGAAAATGCATAAAAAAGAAGGAAAAAAACATATAAGTCGCACTGGAGTATAAGTCGCATTTTTTGGGGAAATGAATTTGGTAAAACCCAACACCAAGAATAGACATTTGAAAGGCAATTTTAAATAAATAAAGAATAGTGAACAACAGGCTGAATAAGTGTACGTTATATGAGGCATAAATAACCAACTGAGAACGTGCCTGGTATGTTAACGTAACATATTATGGTAAGAGTCATTCAAATAACTATAACATATAGAACATGCTATGCGTTTACCAAACAATCTGTCACTCCTAATCGCTAAATCCCATGAAATCGTATACGTCTAGTCTCTTACGTGAATGAGCTAAATAATATTATTTGATATTTTACCGTAATGTGTTAATAATTTCACACGTAAGTCGCTCCTGAGTATAAGTCGCACCCCCGGCCAAACTATGAAAAAAACTGCGACTTATAGTCCAAAATACGGTATATGTATCAAGTGTTCATTCAAGGCTAAGGCAAAATATCGAAATATATATCGTGTATCGCGATATGGCCTAAAAATATCGAGATATTAAAAAAAGGCCATATCGCCCAGCCCTAGTCTGGAACAACATGGCACACAAACAACTGTCTGATAATATGTAATGAGACGTACAAAACTAAATTATATACAAAGAGGATAAAAGTAAAGGAAATTAAATGAGTTTAGATATACCTACAAATGAGGCATAATGATGCAATATGTACATACAGCTAGCCTAATAGCATGTTAGCATTGATTAGCTTGCAGTCATGCACTGACCAAATATGCCTGATTAGCACTCCAACAAGTCAATAACATCAACAAAGCACCTTTGTGCATTCATGCACTGCATGAAAGGTTTGGTGGACAAAATGAGACAAAGAAGAAGTAGAAGATCTACTCTCTATTCTATGCTGCAGCTGTTACATATACGGTATTATTGTACATGGTAATTGTTATATATTGTATATATTATATAATAATATAACATATCAGTATATATCATATACTGTATGTATAATATGTAAATATTACATATATTTTATATTGCAACCACGGTACATTTTTAGTCTACATAACACCTGCATTATCCTTTCCATCCTTACGCTTTCCATCCTTTGTAACTGAGTTACTGTATGGAACAATTTCCCTTGTGGATCATTAAAGTTTGTCTAAGATTTTACATGTAAACAAACTGTTGCGTCGCAGTCCACACTATGGTGAGTTCAAGCACCGCCGAAATTAGTAGGACAAAACGATGTTCACCAAATACTGTCATCAGTGAAGCATACACACAAACATATTAAACAGTGGGCTTTCTAAAAATTGGGAAGGTTTGTGTCATGTTTGTCCTCAAACAAAAAACATACTAAAACAAACAAAAAAAGTTTTTCCCCATCTTTTTCCATTTTCAATCCTTTTTTATCAATGCTCCAGATAGCCACTAGGGCGGCGCTAGAAAGTGCATTCGGCTCGAGAGCCGCGGTTCAGGATTCTCATACCCTCATCGGCTGTTCACTACATGTCGCTATCATAGCACGTTTTGGGTTTCCAACTAAGAAGGCGGCAGCAGAGAGACATTTCAAACGAGTAGAAAAAACAAAGGCACAAGTTTTTTTAAAAAATACGCACAAGGCTTTGAATTAATTCACTGTAACAAAGGCTTGAAGTCTAAATTCAAAGCTTTATGATGCTGTTCAGTTTGTACCTTTGCTACATGAAAAACCAGTTCACTTTATGTAATGTTCAGTCTGACACCTTTCAAGTACAAAGAGCAAAGGACGTGGCCTCCAGCATCCTGTCTCCTCCTCTTTATCCTCTGTTTTCTGTAGACAATCACTCCATTTCTTTCAGTGCCAAAACCCAGAAGGATGCAGAAGATGTCGAACTTAAGCTCGTCAAAGATGTGTCTTTCCCAGGACGTGGAAAGTATTAAACTAAAGCGGAAAATACTCCGAAAAGCTACCAAACACATGATTGGTCTTATCGATTCAGAAATAGCTGAACCAAACCCGGATTTGGATCACTTAAGCACTTTGCTGGAGAAGGTATTGGACAAAGGCCAAAGCTTGGTCGCACTCAATCATGAAATTGAAGTCCGAACTTCACTGGATCATTTGGAGAAAGAGATCAAGAAATCGGAGGACTATAAGGAGCTGATCGTGGCTTCTACAAGCTGTGCACAGCGCATCATCAAGAAAAATGAGGAGTCATCGGAAGTGACTGCCCAGAAAAGAGTAAGTTGATTATAGATGTTAAACAAGTCGACGCCTCATGGCTGCAATACGTTAGCGTGTCATTTTCTAGTCGAAAGTATCTAGTAGAAGTACACTATATTGCCAAAAGTATTTGGCCACCCATCCAAATGATCAGAATCAGGTGTCCTAATCATTGACACTTAGGCATGGAGACTGTTTCTACAAACATTTGTGAAAGAATGGGCCACTCTCAGTGATTTCCAGCGTGGAACTGTCATAGGATGCCACCTGTGCAACAAATCCAGTCGTGCAATTTCCTCGTTCCTAAATATTCTAAAGTCAACTGTTGGCTTTATTATAAGAAAATGGAAGAGTTTGGGAACGACGGCAACTCAGCCACCAAGTGGTAGGCCACGTAAACTGACAGAGAGGGGTCAGCGGAAGCTGAAACACATAGTGGAGAGAGGTCTCCGACTTTCTGCACAGTCAGTTGCTACAGCGCTCCACTGCATGTGACCTTCCAATTAGCCCACGTACAGTATGCAGAGAGCTTCATGGAATGAGTTTCCATGGCCGAGCAGCTGCATCTAAGCCATACATCACCAAGTCCAATGCAAAGCGTCTGATGCAGTGGTGTAAAGCACGTCGCCACTGGACTAAAGCAATGGAGATGAGTTCTCTGTGGAGTGATGAATCACGCTTCTCCATCTGGCAATCTGATGGACGAGTCTGGGTTTGGAGGTTGCCAGGAGAACGCTACATTTCGGACTGCATTGTGCCGAGTGTGAAATTTGGTGGAGGAGGAATTATGGTGCGGGGTTGTTTTTCAGGAGTTGGGCTTGGCCCCTTAGTTCCAGTGAAAGGAACTTTGAATGCTCCAGGATACCAAAACATTTTAGACAATTCCATGCTCCCAACCTTGTGGGAACAGTTTGGAGCGGGCCCCTTCCTCTTTCAACATGACTGTGCACCAGTGCACAAAGCAAGGTCCAGAAATATATGAATGACAAGAGTCTGGTGTGGATGAACTTGACTGGCCTGCACAGAGTCCTGACCTGAACCCGATAGAACACATTTGGAATGAATTAGAACAGAGACTGAGAGCCGGGCCTTCTCGACCAACATCAGCGTGTGACCTCACCAATGCGCTTTTGGAAGAATGGTGGAAAAATTCCTATAAACACACTCCGCAACCTTGTGGACAGCCTTCCCAGCCTTTTCTGTTTGCTTCCCTTTAGCCACTACTTCTATACACTGGCTCCCTCACATGTCCCTGA
>NC_084757.1:13606399-13611399 GCF_033978785.1 Entelurus aequoreus | reverse complement strand
AGGAAAAGGAAAATGATTATTATGACTGGTATGAACCCAGAATAATAAATTTGAATTATTTCATGAAAGATGTTGAAACATGGAAAAGAGAAATTGCACAATCAAAAGTTGGACCACTGGACAGCATATCAAATGTATCTCACAAATCAAAGTCTGCCACTGGATCAAAAGCCTCCAGATGTTCCTCAGTATCCTCAGAATTAAAAATTGCCAAAGCGGAACAAGCTGCCACAATGGCTCGAGCTGCTGCACTTAAGGAAAAACACACCTTGCAACTGGAGGAAACAAAGCTTAAAGCAAAGATGGAGCAAATGGAGTTGGAAGCGGACCTCGCAGCATCAACTGCTAAAATACAAATCCTTCAAAGTGATTTAATTCATGGAAGCCATGATGTGGCTCAGGAACCTCCAGGTGATGGCATGACTGAGTATTATGATTCTCACCATGATACAGAAACTATGGAGAGCAATGTGGACTTTATAGAGTTCGGTGCAGTACCCAAGACCCCACTTCACCAAACCATCTTAAGTCTCCACAGACCTCTACTTAAAAGGAACACCAACACATCAGAAGAACTAAATAAACCTCAAAACAAAAACACAACTGAAAAACACAAGACCCGAAGTGTAAATCAGACTCAACCAATAAATCACTCTGCACAAGATAATGTGGTTATTAATGCTGCTCATGATAACTTGGATATGGTTATTCAAAGACAAAGTGACATTGCAAAACTCATTGTCTCACAGCAAAAACTGTCTCTACTACCAGCAAGAGAGGTTTCTGTGTTTGATGGTAACCCACTGGCATATCAGTCTTTTATCCATGCATTTGAACACTTGATTGAAGACAAGACTGATAATGATCAAGACCGGCTCTACTACCTTGAGCAGTTTACCTCTGATTTGCCAAGAGACTTGGTTCGCAGCTGTTTGCACATGGAAGCCAGTAGGGGCTATAATGAAGCAAGGCGCCTCTTTAAAGAACACTTTGGAAATGAGATGAGGATTTCGGGAGCTTACTTGGAAAAAGCCTTGAATTGGACAGCGATTAAAGCTGAGGATGGGAAAATGCTGCATGCATATGCAATGTATTTGAGAGGATGCTGTAATGTAATGCAAGATTTACAGTATTTGGAGGAACTTGATATCCCATCGAACCTAAGGCTAATTACATCCAAACTACCCTACAAACTCAGAGAAAGGTGGAGAAGCACAGCTTATGAGACACAACAGAGAACTGGCAGGAGAATCAGATTTAACAACTTTGTGGATTTTGTGGAAAAGTATGCCAAGATGCTTTTGGATCCGTTGTTTGGAGACATTCAAGACCAAATAACAACAAAAAGGCCTCTCCCAAGAAGCACAAGTAAAACCAATCAGCCAAAGAAGAAGCAGCTTTGCTACTTCAGTAGCTGTGAATACAGAGCCAGCAGGATGCACTGTAAAACAATCATCTGTTCCACAACAACCTGCTCAAACCACACCCAGTGGTATCATCCCTTCATGTGGATATTGTCATGGCAAACATGCTCTGATTGACTGCTCACAATTCAAAACACAGTCACATGACAAAAAGGTTGACTTTTTAAGAAGGCAAGGATATTGTTTTGGTTGCCTACTAAAAGGTCATTTAAGCAAAAATTGTAAAAGAAGATTAATGTGTCATGTTTGCAAAATTAAACATCTTACTGTACTTCATATTCCAAATGAAAAAGGCCCAAGGCAGGAAACTCAAGCAAAGTCCACTGCTGAGACAGAAGAAACCCCTATAAGCATTGCTCTTGTTTCAGCCGGTGATGCAACCGGGGCCGGGAAAGACTGTGCACTTTCAATCGTGCCAGTCAGAGTTAAGGCGGGAAAAGGGAACAGCTATGTTCAGACCTATGCCTTCCTCGATCCAGGCAGCACGGCAACATTTTGCACGGAAAATCTAATGGACCGACTGAATGTGAAAGGACGCAAAACAGAAATTATTTTGCGAACAATGGGACAGGAAAAGCCTGCGAAGACTTATGAGGTCAGAGGACTGGAGGTTGGAGACTTGGAAGGGTTCACATCACTGGACCTGCCGAAAGTGTACACACAGAGCAAGATACCAGTCTCAAAGAAAAACATCCTCACAAAGGCTGACTTGAAGAGGTGGCCATATCTTGGTGGCATTGACTTAAAAGAAATTGAAGCAGACATTGAACTTCTTATTGGGACTGATGTTCCTCGGGCAATGGAGCCGTGGAATATAATAAACAGTCAAAAGAATGGACCATATGCAGTCCAAACCATACTGGGATGGGTGGTAACTGGACCACTCAGTTGCAGTGCTACAGAACATGCTGGGCCCATTGCAGTGTCAACTAACAGAATCTCAGTAATTGAGCTGAAGGACCTCCTCATCAGACAATATAACCAGAATTTCTCTGAAAACATATATGAGAAGAAAAATGAGATGTCAGTTGAGGATAAATGTTCTATGGAGATCGCCTCAAGTTCAGTCTTTTTTTTTTAAAGATGGTCACGATCCTCTGCCACTGCCTTTCCGGGATAAAGACAAAGTCACACCTCAGGATAAGTTCAGAGAGAAAGAAAGACATCGGCATTCCTCCTTTTCTTCTTCCAAAAAAAGACCATTACGAAGATAAAGAAAAATCACGGACTCCACCAAGGACAAGACCATGGACCATGGAACAAGGAAACATATAACAAGACCATGGACCATGGAACAAGGAAATATATAACAAGACCATGGAACAAGGAAACACATAAGGCCATGGACCTAAGACCATGGAACAAGTAAAGACATTTCCAGATGCCAAAGGCTTTGTGAGAAGTGTTTTGGTTCAAACCAAGACCAACACAGTTCAACGACCAATAGATGAACTCTGCCTGCTAATGGAAGCAGTTTGATGGACTGAGGGGGGCGGGGCTTCGGTTCTCCAGACTCGATAACTCGATAAATGCTTCAGATATGACTATGGACTTTGATGAGACTTGACGAGTAACTCAAGTAACTTAATTAACTTTGAATTTGAAGAACATAATTGTTTGGATTATATTGTTCTATTATGGCTCCTGTGAATATTATTATTTATGTAATTTTTTTGCTAAAGCACACAATTAGGGGCCGGGATGTTGGAGCCAGTTGGAGCCTATCTATATTATTTATTTATTAAGTGTTTGACAATGAAATCAAATAATGTCAAGAATGATGTTAATGAATTATTGGATGTTTTAGATTTCATTGTGATTGACTGATTGTTTTCAGCTGCTTACGCTCCTACTGGTGAGCCACTTCCTCCTCCTATAATTAAGAAGGCAGGACAGCTGGGGGCCCTTTGTCTGTCTATCATGTTGAAGGAGTGAGGAGTGGAACAGTTTGTTTACCGCTAAAACAAGTTATTTTGAAGCCACGCTAAATAAGTTATTTTGATTATATTGAAAGTCAACCACGGAGAATATTTTTTGTTTGTGAAAATAAATTATGATCCTTTGGAATCTAGAAATATCTCCGCGAGTGCTTATTAAGGAATTTAGTGAGTCAAACACCTCCTCCTCAAGACTACTCTGCATTACTTTATTTTTATTTTTTCAAACCTTTTTGGAACGCAAGAGTAGCCGTTACAGTATGTGTGTATGTGTGTGTGTGTGTGTATGTATGTATGTATGTATGTATATATATGTATATGTGTATATATATATATATATATATATATATATATATATATATATATATATATATATATATATATATATATATATATATATATATATATATATATTTATGTGTGTATATATATGTATGTATATATATATATATTTATGTGTGTATATATATGTATGTATATATATATATGTGTATATACAGTATATGTGTATGTATGTGTATATATATACACACATATATATATATATATACATTATATATATGTATGCATGTATATATGTGTGTGTATATATATGTATATGTGTGTAATATATATATATATATATATATATATATATATGTATGTATATACACTGTATGTATGTATATATATATATATGTATGTATGTATGTATGTATGTATGTATGTATGTATATACACTGTATGTATGTATGTATGTATGTATATATATATATATATATATATATATATATATATATATATATATATATATATATATATATATATGCGTATGTATGTATATGTGTATATATATATATATATATATATATATATATATGTATATATATATATATATATATATATGTATATAGGGACGGCGTGGCGAAGTTGGTAGAGTGGCTGTGCCAGCAATCTGAGTGTTGCTGGTTACTAGGGTTCAATCCCCACCTTCTACCTTCCTAGTCACGTCTGTTGTGTCCTTGGGCAAGACACTTCACCCTTTGCCTCTGATGGCTGCTGGTTAGCGCCTTGCATGGCAGCTCCCGCCATCAGTGTGTGAATGTGTGTGTGAATGTGGAAATACTGTCAAAGCGCTTTGAGTACCTTGAAGGTAGAAAAGCGCTATACAAGTAGAAACCATTTATCATTTATTTATTTATATATATATATATATATAGGGTGTGGGAAAAAATTGATTCGAATCGTGATTCTCACGTTGTGCGATTCAGAATGGATTCTCATTTTTTAAAAATCGATTTATATTTATATTGGGGAGAGGGAAGTCTGGGCTTCCCTGCTTAGGCTGCTGCCCCCGCGACCCGACCTCGGATAAGCGGGAAGAAGATGGATGGATGGATTTATATTTTCTTATTTATTTTAAAAAGTTTTAATTTTTTTGTTGTTTTTTTTAAATTAATCAATACAGCAATACCATAACAATGCAATCCAATTCCAAAACCAAACCCGACCCAGCAACACTCAGAACTGCAATAAACAGAGCAATTGAGAGGAGACACAAACACGACACAGAACAAACCAAAAGTAGTGAAACAAAAATGAATATTATCAACAACAGTATCAATATTAGTTACAATTTCAACATAGCAGTGATTAAAAA
>NC_084757.1:13583899-13601399 GCF_033978785.1 Entelurus aequoreus | reverse complement strand
TCTTCTTTCCTTTCTTCCCCTCCCTTTCCCGAGGGGGGGAGAAAGGTCTATAAGTTATGATTCAATTTATGTCAGTAAAGGCTTCCAGGTTAGTTCCCATTCGTTCATATTTGTAGAGTTTATAAATCTTATTTTTTCAAGAGTCATTACGTTCACAAGTTAATTTAACCAGTTCCTAAAGTACGGTGCAGATGGGGTTTTCCACTCTTTGAGATGAAGCCTTTTGGCCAAAACCGTTCCGAGAAGCAACACATCTGTAATATATTTTGGAACTTTTTATGTTTGCACTTTGCTTTATTGTGTGAATGCCCCAAACATTCACACACATGGTTTTCTACACCAAAATTCATCTATTTTTTTCTTCGTATTCTTCTCCATCTCCAGATTTTGGCGTGCTCTACCTTCCACATTTCTCACCCGATTCAAACCGTTCCAACTTCAAACTGTTCAGCCTATTCGGGAATTGTGGGCTTTCCCTTGTCAAATTCTCAGATTTCCCAGAATTCCAGGTTTTCCCGGACATTTTTCCCATTCAAAATGAATTGGTCATTTTTCAACACCATTTCCACATTTTCAACCTATTCAAACAATTCCACCTTCAACACATTGCACTATTCTGGAAATTCAAACTTCCCCTTTTCCAAGTTCAAAAAAAGTCCAGGATTTTCCAGAATTCCTGCTTTTCCAAAGCCCTATGTCCACCCTTTTTTCTGGCGACTACTCCTCCCACATTTTTCAACGCATTTCAACCGTTCCACCATCAAAACATTCCTCTTAATCAGGACCAAAAACAAAGTTGTTTTTTGAACTGGAAAAATTCCCGGTTTCGTTTCCCTGTAATACCATTTCTCATTTCAACATGTTACTACTTCGACATTTCTCCACCGATTTGAAACATTTCAACACCAACCATTTCAACTCATTCAGACCATTCAAGTTTTTCACCATTTTCAAAAAAAATTCCCGCTTTTCCCAAAATTTTCAAATATTTTGGAAATGTTAGCATGTTAATGTTTTATGCTAGCATTTTTACCTAGTTTCGTATTGTTTTACCTAATAAACATGTATTTTGTTACTTGCCTCCTTCTTAGAAGTATGTTAGCTCTTCATTTATTTGCATGCTAATGTTAGCAAGCTAATGTTTTGTATTTTTTCAAGCATTTTAGCTAATATTGTACATTGTAAACCTAATACTCATGGATTTCGTTACTTGGTGCCATGTTACAAGTAGGCTCGCTGTTAGTCTGTTAGCATGCTCAGTTTTTATGCCAGCATTTTAGCTAGTGTAAAACATTTACAACTAAAATATATAGATGATGTTACTTTGTAACCTCTTGGAGTATGTCAACTTTCCTAACTATACCAAGATTCATAGTACATTTCAGTACAGCTTCTGCTTTTCACTTCTCAAACCATTTTAACATTCTATTTCAACTTTGAAACTACTTATACATTTCACTAGTATTTCAGTTTAGCGTCAGCTTTTCAACATTCAAACAATTTTGACATTCAAACCATTTCAGCATTTAAACAATTTGGACATTCAAACCATTTCAACATTTAAACAATTTGGACATTCAAACCATTTCAACATTTAAACAATTTCAACATTCAAACAATTTCTACATTCATCCTACATGCCATTAGCATTTCAGTTCAGCGTCAGCTCTTCAAGATTTAAACCATTCCAACATTCAAACTATTCTTACATTCATACTACATTCTGTCAAAATTTCGCTTCAGTTCAACTTCAGCATTGGAACATTCATACGCAATTCCTTCATGAATTGCCTCTTTTAGTTGTGTGAATGCTCCAAAGCATTCACACATATGGTTTTATACACCAAAATTCATCTATTTCTTCTTGTTATTATTATTATTCTTTACTCCAGATTTTGGCGCACTCTACCTTCCACATTTTTCACCCAATTCAAACCGTTCCATCTTCAAACTGTTCAGCCTATTCAGGAATCGCGGGCTTTCCCTTGACAACAGATTTCCCAGAATTCCAGGTTTTCCGGGACATTTTTCCAATTCAAAATAATTTGGCCATTATTCAAACTTCCACCATTTCCACATTTTTCAACCTATTCAAAGCATTCCACCTTCAACACATTCCACCATTCTGGAAATTCAAACTTCGTCTTTTCCGACTTCAAAAAAATTCCAGGATTTTCCAAAGCCCTATTAACACCCTTTTTTCTGGCGACTACTCTTTCCACATTTTTCAACGCATTTCAACTGTTCCACCGTCAAAACTTTCCTCTTAATCAGAACTGGAAAAATTCCCGGTTTTCTCGAAATTCCAGGAGTTCCGTAATACCATTTCTCATTTAATAATAATAATAATAATAATACCTGGGATTTATATAGCGCTTTTCTAAGTACCCAAAGTCGCTTTACATGTTTTTCTGAACCCATCAATCATTCACACCTGGTGGTGGTAAGCTACTTTCGTAGCCACAGCTGCCCTGGGGTAGACTGACGGAAGCGTGGCTGTTATTTGCGCCTACGGCCCCTCCGACCACCACCTATCATTCATCACTCATTTCACCGGTGTGAGTGGCACCGGGGGCAAAGGGTGAAGTGTCCTGCCCAAGGACACAACGGTGGATGGTAAGAGGCGGGGAGCGAACCTGCAACCCTCAGGTTTCTGGCACGGTT
Source organism: Entelurus aequoreus (assembly GCF_033978785.1). Lineage (NCBI taxonomy): Eukaryota > Metazoa > Chordata > Actinopteri > Syngnathiformes > Syngnathidae > Entelurus > Entelurus aequoreus. Next base: position 13,598,735 of record NC_084757.1, on the reverse strand, counting down.
GCTCTACCCACTACGCCACGCCGCCCCATTTCAACATGTTATTACTTTAACATTTCTCCACCTATTTAAAAAATTTCAACACCAACCTTTTCAACTCATTCAGACCATTCAATTGTTTTTTTTTATTGTTTTCAAAAAAATATGGTGCAATCCTCGCTCATGTTAACTACCGAACCGTAACTTAAAAGGGTTGGCTGAACTGCTATTAAGGTACGACGCAATCGGCGCCCATGTTAACTACCGAACCATAACTTAAAAGGGTTGGCTGAACAGCTATTAAAGGCCTACTGAAAGCCACTACTACCAACCACGCAGTCTGATAGTTTATATATCAACGATGAAATCTTAACATTGCAACACATGCCAATACGGCCGGGTTAACTTATAAAGTGCAATTTTAAAATTCCCGCCACACTTCCGGTTGAAAAACTCCTTTGGATATGATTTATGCGCGTGACGTCACAAAAGCAACGGAAGTGGTTGGACCCCATCGGACCCGATAGAAAAGCCTCTTGTTTTCTTCGACAAAATTCCACAGTATTCTGGACATCTGTGTTGGTGAATCTTTTGCAATTTGTTTAATGAACAATGGAGGCTGCAAAGAAGAACGTTGTAGGTGGGATCGATCGGTGTATTAGCGGCTAAGTACAATACTTACAGCAACACAACAAGGACTACTTGCTACGCCTAGCCGATGCTTGCCGCCAAACCCACGGATGAAGTCCTTCGTCGCGCCGTCGATCGCTGGAACGCAGGTGAGCACGGCTGTTGATGGGAAGATGAGGGCTGGCTGGCGTAGGTGGAGCGCTAATGTTTTATCATAGTTCTGTGAGGTTCGGTTGCTAAGTTGCTAAATTAGCCTTAGCGTCGTTAGCAACAGCATAGTTAAGCCTTACCAGGCGGAGAATTTTTAACCGTGTAGTTACATGTACATGGTTTAATAGCATTGTTGGTCTTCTGTCTATCCTTCCAGTCAGGGGTTTATTTATTTTGTTTCTATCTTCATTTGAGAACGATGCTATCACGTTAGCTCAGTAGCTAAGTGTGTCACCGATGTATTGTCTTGGAGATAAAAGTCACTTTAAATGTCCATTTCGCGTGCTCGACTCCCATTTTCAAGAGGATATAGTATCCGAGGTGGTTTGAAATACAAATCCGTGATCCACAATAGAAAAAGGAGTGTGGAATCCAATGAGCCAGCTTGTAACTAAGTTACGGTCAGAGCGAAAAAAGATACGTCCATCACTGCCTCTCAAGTCCTTTACTGTAACGTTCTTCATCTACGAATCTTTCATCCTCGCTCAAATTAATGGGGTAATCGTCACTTTCTCGGTCCGAATAGCTCTCGCTCCATTGTAAACAATGGGGAATTGTGAGGAATACTAGCTCCTGTGGCGTCACGCTACTTCCGGTACAGGCAAGGCTTTTTTTTATCAGCGAGCAAAAGTTGCGAACTTTATCGTCGATTTTCTCTACTAAATCCTTTTAGCAAAAATATGGCAATATCGCGAAATGATCAAGTATGTCACATAGAATGGATCTGCTATTCCCGTTTAAATTTAAAAAAATCATTTCAGTAGGCCTTTAATGTACGACGTAAGATGGATGTATAGACTAATTGAAAATAGGAATAAGACTTGAGGAAATGTGGCCCCCAAAACAATTGAGTTGAATATCCCTGGTCTACATGTTCCATTGAGTGGAGTTGTCACGTTTTACAGATACCATAGTGAGTGAGAAGCCAAACGTTAAGTGGAGCGACGTCGCCGGCCTTGAAAGTGCAAAACAGGTGCTTAGGGAGGCGGTCATCTTCCCCGCCAAGTTCCCTAATCTCTTCACTGGTAAACTTTTAATCCAACCGAGGAGGTTTCTGTCGTTTGAAGACCTACGGAACATATTTACTAATGCTGCGTGTTTGTGCAGGAAAGAGAACTCCTTGGCGCGGGATTCTGCTGTTTGGCCCTCCAGGTACAGGAAAGACCCACCTGGCCAAGGCGGTGGCCACAGAAGCCGGCAACGCCACATTCTTCTCCGTCTCCTCCTCAGACCTCGTGTCCAAGTGGCTCGGAGAAAGTGCAAGGTGAGGCCCTCCTTCTTTGAGGACACGGCGGACATGGATAGACGAGTTTTGTTCCCCTGCCTCCTCGCAGGTTGATAAGGAGCCTGTTTACTATGGCCAAAGATCGCAAACCCTCCGTCATTTTCATCGACGATATCGACTCGATGTGTGGATGCAGGGACATGAACGACTCGGATTCCGGGCGCAGGATCAAGACTGAGTTCCTCGTCCAGATGCAGGGTGAGTGCAACGAGACAGTTTAGTATGGCTCGCATTTTCACCTTACAAAGCAGGTACTAGCAGGTTTCAAGCGGTCTGAGTCTGTACTGCTTTGTTTTATGCCGGCCCTCAGTCTCCTCTTGAATACAATTTGCTAGCGTCTCATTGCAAATGTATTTGAAAAATGTAAGATTTAAATGAATAACAATTACAGTCTAATAATTGGCCATTAGCTTTCCTTCAGAGTTGATCAAGCAAATTGAGTATTTCCGCTGCCCTCAGTCTCCTCTCGAATAAAATGTGCTAGTGTCTCGTTGCAAATGTATTTGAAAAATGTCAGATTTAAATGAATAACAATTGCAGTCAAATAATTGGCCATTAACTTACCTTTAGAGTTGATCAAGGAAATTACGTATTTTCGCTGCCCCCAGTCTCCTCTTGGGTAAAATGTGTTGACTCTTTTCAACTGATGTGTCAAAAACATTAAAAATGACAAATCACACAAAACATACAAACACGTTAATAAATTGTTAGTGTTGGCCTTACGATTAGGTGGCGACTTGTCAAAGTTGTATCCTGCCTTCCGCCCAAGTGCAGCTGGGATAGGCTTCAGCACCCCCCACGCCACTCACAACCCCGATGGATGGATGATTCATGGTGGATCAAGGAAATGCATTTTTCTTGGTCTCCTCTTGAATAAACAGCCTGTTAGTGTGTTGTCTCATTACAACTGATATGTTAAAAAATATATCAAAAAATTATAAATTGTTCATTTTCTCATAATAAATCTAGTCTGTTTTTTGGTGCCCTTAGTCTCCTCTTACATCATCTTAGATAAGTTGTTGATAGTCTTTTCTCAAATAAAATGTTAAAATATATTATTTAAATATACGTTGAATAAATATACATTTTCCCTTGTAGTTTTCTTGCTGCCCTCAGTCTTCTCTTGGATAAAACGTGCTGTTAGTGTGTTGTCTCGTTCCAACTGATGTGTTAAAAAAAATATAATTAAAAGAATAACAATTGATTAATTAATCGTTCATTTTCTCTCATAGTAAAACTACGTTCATTTTCTCTCATAGTAAATCTAGTCTGTTCTTTTGGTGCCCTCTGTCTCCTTTTGGATACAATAAGTTGTTAATTGTCTTTTCTGAACTGACACGTTAAAATACAACATTTCAATAAACCTTGAATACATTGACAGTTCATTTTCCCTTATAGTTGATCAAGGAAATGTAGTGTTCTTGCTGCCCTCAGTCTCCTCTTGGATAAAACGTGCAGTTAGTTTCTTTGTCTCTCGTTCCAACTGATGTGTTTGAAAATAAAATTCAATGGGAAAAAAATAGGGACATTGATCGTTCACTTTCCTTCTTAGTAAATTATTTCTGTTTTCTTTGTGCACAAAGTCTCCCTTGTGGAAATTTTTTTTTATTTTGTTGTCCGTTTATGTGTTAAAAAATACATTACAGGCCAAAAGTTTGGACAAACCTTCTTATTCAATGTGTTTTCTTTTTTTTCATGACTATTTACATTGTAGATTGTCACTGAAGGCATCAAAACTATGAATGAACACATGTGGAGTTATGTACTTAACAAAAAAAGGGGAAATAACTGAAAACATGTTTTGTATTCTAGTTTCTTCAAAATAGCCACCCTTTGCTCTGATTACTGCTTTGCACACTCTTGTCATTCTCTCGATGAGCTTCAAGAGGTAGTCACCTGAAATGGTTTTCTCATAGTTTTGATGCCGTTAGTGACAATCTACAATGTAAATAAATAGTCATGAAAATAAAGAAAACTCATTGAAATAAGGTGTGTCCAAACTTTTGGCCTGTACTGTATATACATTTGAATAAAAAACAAATACATTTATTATAAATACAAAAAGTCCAAAAAAATAACACATGAAAAACAAGAGGGAAACATTTAAAGAGCAGAAAGGACATACAAGACATTAAAAGAGCACAGAGCTGTTGCAACCAGCTGCCACTTCAGAGGCGCCATTTTTACATACAGCTACTAAAAAACCCAAAAAATTAGCAATAAATAATGAATATTGCACACATACAATTGCACCAAGCATAGATAAACAACAAAACAAAAACACCATTTCAAAATTCACATTTACCGCTCCATGCCATGCTTAAATGCCTCTTGGATCAAATTTGGTGTTGGTTTGTATTCATGTTTCAATAACTAGCAATTACATTAATTGACCATTTATGTACCCCTATAATTGATGGAGATTGATTTAATTGTTTTCCTTCTTTCTGTCTCCTCTTGGATTAAATGTGTTGTTGTTTTAACATTTTCTCCTTGCAGGAGTTGGGAACGAAAACGATGGAATCGTAGTCATGGGAGCAACAAACACTCCATGGATATTGGACTCGGCCATCAGGAGAAGGTCGGTAACCATACCATTTATTTTTTTTTCCTGGAGCTGTCTTAACGTGCATGATGTTGTGTGTGTGCGTGTGTTTGCAGGTTTGAGAAGCGCATCTACATTGCTCTGCCGGAGCAGTCGGCCCGCTTCGCCATGTTTAAGATTCACATGTGCTCCATTCCCAACGAGCTGACCGAGAAGAACTTTGAATATTTGGGGGCACATACGGAGGGCTACTCGGGGTGCGACATCAACACCGTCGTCAGGGAGGCCACCATGCAGCCTCTGAAGAATGTTCAGGCCGCCACGCACTTCAAGAAGGTGAAGACGACTCTTTTACAGTTTCTTTATTGCTTCTTTTGCTCAGGGTCTCAAAGAAGCACACCCTGGATTACCAAGTAAGCGTAGTTCCTCCATAACAGGCTTTTTCCTGTGTCCTTGCTCTCCAATAGGGGACGGGGCCAGGAAGTACGCTCCACAGTGTTGTGTTTCCCTATATACAGTAGACCCATGCCTATTCGCCGTTCAGCATATATTTTGTTTCTTGCTTTAAATTGTGAATAATTCTTATTTTTTATGGCCATTTAAAAAGAAAGTGGTTGCATGGCGCTACATGCAGGGGGAATTTGAGGGCACAGTACTATAACGTATTCCTTCCTTTAAATGTTGTCTATCATTTACGATCCTTATATAAGACAAGCACACGTTTTTCTTTTTGTATGCATTCTAACTCGTAAATGAACGCTAGCAAAAGTCAGCTAACAATAAGGCCAAAGGGAGTCGTTTTATTCCGCCTCTATCAACATTGTATATACACACTGTAATTATATATGTAATGAAGTAACAGGCACATTCATAATATGTCATATCTACGTATTTTACTCATTCTAAAGCATACTGCTGCGTATAATTTCACAGATGCATCACAATGTTTGCCATTTCTTTCAACGCTACTTCTAATCATGGCAGACTTCCGAGAGGAACAATTTATGATCCAGAACTTTACATTTTTGAGCCTGAATATAAGGAGGATGAGCTGCAAGTTTTAGAAGCTGGGTGATAAGCAGATCCAGCAAGTGAATAATTTGATTTATTATGGTTATTTAAAAAGAAAGTGGTTGGATGGCGCTACATACAGGGGGAAACATAGGGCACAATACTATAAAGTATTATTTTCTTAGAGAGGAACTTCACTTTTTAAATTTTGTCTATCATTTACTATCCTTATGTAAGACAAGCATACATTTTCCTTTTTTATGCATTCTAACTCGTAAATAAATGCTAGCAAAAGTCAGATAGCAATAGCAATTTATTCCGCTTTGAAAGCACTCTATCAAAACTTTATATACACACTAAGTATATATGTAATGAAGTAACAGACACATTCATAATATGTCATATTTACGTATTTTACTCATTTTAAAGCGTACTGCTTCATGTAATTTCACAGATGCATCACAATGTTTGCTATTTCAACACTACTACTAACCATGGCAGATTTCATGAGAGGAACAATTTATGATCCAGAACTTTACATTTTTGAGCCTGAGCATAATTCTCAGAGCTTTGATAAGCGTAAATGTGTTAAATTGCCAATTTATCGCTAAAATAAAAATGATATTGGGCAGATATATATAAAATTGTGTGAATATTTTGGGTTTTCCCTATTTTTTTTTATTTTTTTACAAAAAGGCTACAAAACATGAATATTTAAAATAAAAAACATTTTTTTTATCAGTAGACCTGAAATTTTGAGAATATTTCAAGCTAGAAAGAAAAAAAAAATAATATATTGCAGACTTTTAAGAGCGGATGCTTTTGGATCCTATAATGTGTGTAGTCAATATTGAGGTTGCAGACGGATTAAAAAAGTATAAAATAATTTCACATAAATGTAAAAAGTGTCAATATGTTTTGTATAAATTCTGCTCCGGGCCCCGATTTAGCAAAGTTTCTTAAATGTTGTCAGGTCCGCAAGGACTTCAGCGACTTCTTCACTCCATGCTCACGTAGTGACGTCAACGCCAGAGCCATGACGTGGATGGACGTCCCTACGCAAAGTCTTCTTGAACCTGCGGTTTCAATGGTAGGAGAATGTCTCATCCTGTGGTTGGGTGTTCCTCTCACACTCCCAATGTTCCGCAGAGCGACATGCTGAAGTCGCTAGCCAACACCAAGCCCACCATCAATCAGAAGGACTTAAAGCAGCTGAAGCAGTTCTGTGAGGATTACGGTCAAGCAGGTTGATGACGGCCGGTGAATGCACCGAGTAAGAAACACGTACACGCCGCGTGCAAACTGCATGTACCATGAAGATGGGTAGAACTTTTTACACTAACGACTGCCAATTATTGATTAGATTCTCCAAATGCCAATTTATTCCTGCTCATGTTTGGAACACCTTCCCCATACTATGACTACGATCCTTTGCTTAAGAATTCCTTTCAAAAGGGGCTTTTATTCATAAATATTTGTATGTATTATATTCCTTTGCTTGTTTACCTCCATGTCTCACATTCCACCAAGGGCCACATCCACGGTTTCCAAAAACAATTTCAAATGTGCACTCGTCAGACCACAAAACACATTTCCACTTTGCATCAGTCCATCTTAGATGAGCTTGGGCCCTGTGAAGCCGGCGTTTCTGGGTGTTGTTGATAAATGGCTTTCACTTTGCATAGTAGTTTTAACTTGCACTTACAGATGTAGCGACGAACTGTAGTTACTCAGTGGTTTTCTGAAGTGTTCCTGAGCCCATGTGGTGATATCCTTTACACACTGATGTCGCTTTTTGATGCAGTACCGCCTGAGGGATCGGCTTAGCCGCTTACGTGCAGTGATTTCTCCAGATTCTCCGAACCTTTTGATGATATTACGGACCGTAGATGGTGAAATCCCTCAATGCTTTGCAATAGCTCGTTGAGAAATGTTTTTCTTAAACTGTTGGACAATTTGCTCACGCATTTGTTCACAAAGTGGTGACCCTCGCCCCATCCTTGTTTGTGAATGATGGAGCATTTCATGAAAGCTGCTTTTATACCCAATCATAGCACCCACCTGTTCCCAATTAGCCTGTTCACCTGTGGGATGTTCCAAATAAGTGTTTGATGGGCATTCCTCAACCCTGTCTTTTTTGCCACTTGTGCCGGCTTTTTTGAAACATGTGGCAGGCGTCAAATTCCGAAAGAGCTAATATTTGCAAAAAATAACAAAAAAGTTTTCCAATTTGAACATCTATTCAATTGAATATAAGTTGAAAAGGATTAGCTAATCATTGTATTCTGTTTTTATTTACCATTTACACAACGTGCCAACTTCACTGGTTTTGTACAGTAAACCGCATCGTACGAGCCTAATTGGTTCCGTGACGGAGCTTCTAATCAGCGTCACCTGTTGAAATTAGTTTAAATTAATTGGTGCTTTCCCCCCCACCCAAAACAGACTCATTTTAAAATGCCTTTTTTTTTTAAGAAATATGAGAAATATTGTATAAAACATTACAATGCAATGTAGTACAAACAACTACAGTACTTTTATGAAGTAATATAGTAAAGTATCTACTTTGGAGAGCGGACTTCTAAGGTTTCTCTTTCAAGCTGCTTCTCCATCAAACACACAATCAGCAGCTTTTTTATATTTTAATGTGTGTCTGCCGTTTTAGATATTTTAATGTTCTTAAATGATATTAACTAATTTTTCTTAAGTATGGTGCAGACTAGCAGTGATTCGCACCAAATGATTGATTTAATTTAATGAGGATGATCCACTTCTCATTCTCAGCACTCACTTCCTTCCCATGATTGGCGATGTTTTTGCTCGGATCTTGCAGGGTTGACCGTGACATTTGCTAAACTAACTAATGGCGGGGATGCTTGTAACTCAAATCTTGGCTTGCAACCAAGCGGAAGTATTCGGAGCCCATTGAATCCAATACAAAAAGCTCTGTTTTCATCTCAAAATTCCACAGTATTCTGGACATCTGTGTTGGTGAATCTTTTGCAATTTGTTTAATGAACAATGGAGACTGCAAAGAAGAAAGTTGTAGGTGGGATCGGTGTATTAGCGGCGGACTACAGCAACACAACCAGGAGGACTTTGAGCTGGATAGCAGAAGCGCTAGCCGAACGACCTCACCTTGACTTCCTCCGTCTCCGGGCCGCCGACCGCATCGGGTGAAGTCCTTCGTCGTACCGTCGATCGCTGGTGTTGATGAGCAGATGAGAGCTGGCGTAGGTGCAGAGCTAATGTTTTTAGCATAGCTCTGTCGAGGTTCCGTAGCTAAGTTAGCTTCAAAGGCGTCGTTAGCAACAGCATTGCTAAGCTTCGCCAAGCTGGAAAGCATTAACCGTATAGTTACATGTCCAGAGTTTGGTAGTATTGTTGATCTTCTGTCTATCCTTCCAGTCAAGGGCGTATTTGTTTTGTTTCTATATGCAGTTAAGCCCAATGCTATCATGTTAGCTCAGTAGCTAAAGTGCTTCACCGATGTATTGTCGTGAGGATAAAAGTCACTGAGAATGTCCATTTCGCGTTCTCGACTCTCATTTTCAAGAGGATATAGTATCCGAGGTGGTTTAAAATGCAAATCCGTGATCCACAATAGAAAAAGGAGAAAGTGTGGAATCCAATGAACCCTTGTACCTAAGTTACGGTCAGAGCAAAAAAAGATACGTCCTGCACTGCACTCTAGTCCTTCACTTTCACGTTCCTCATCCACAAATCTTTCATCCTCGCTCAAATTAATGGGGTAATCGTCGCTTTCTCTGTCCGAATCTCTCTCGTTGCATTGAAAACAATAGGAAAATGTGAGCAGTCCTTCCTCCGGTGACGTCACGCTACTTCCGGTAGGGGCAAGGCTTTTTTTTATCGGAGACAAAAGGTGCGAACTTTATCGTCGTTGTTCAGCAAAAATATGGCAATATCGCAAAATTATCAAGTATGACACATAGAATGGATCTGCTATCCCCGTTTGAATAAAAAAAAATTCATTTCAGTAGGCCTTTAACTAGCATATTTGGCTTGACATCTTCATACATTTTGGAAATATTATCCTTCAGTTGTGCAAATCTCTTCTGTTAGTGCCGTTAATAAGCAAAAATGGTTCCTACTGAGGAGTGACAACAATCGGAAGTGTTAGAAATTCAAGTCAAAGGGAATGAAAATAAATGATGAGGAAATGTAACTGGATCTCCACACAAATCAGCTTGAAATGAAATGAGAGCGACTACTCAGCAGCTGCCAGTGTAAAAAAAAAACACATTTTACGTAACAAGCGTTATGTCCCTTTTCCCGCTCGGGAGGTTTCTGATGAACTGAAATGTTTTATTAATAATGGAAATTATTGCTGCATTGATGCTAATGAAACTGAAGACTTTACACACAAAAAAAAAGTAAAACTAAAACAAGACATGCATGGATGTAGACGACCTTGAATATGTTTGCGCAACACTATATATACACTTGTGTGGGGCTATATTATGTATTATATTTATTTATTTATTATATATGTATATATATGTATATATATATATATATATATATATATGTATATATATATATATATATATATATATATATATATGTATATATATATATATGTATGTATATATATATATATATATATATATGTATATATATATATATATATATATATATATATATATATATACATACATACATATATATATATACACTACCGTTCAAAAGTTTGGGGTCACATTGAAATGTCCTTATTTTTGAAGGAAAAGCACTGTACTTTTCAATGAAGATAACTTTAAACTAGTCTTAACTTTAAATAAATACACTCTATACATTGCTAATGTGGTAAATGACTATTCTAGCTGCAAATGTCTGGTTTTTGGTGCAATATCTACATAGGTCAGGGGTCGGCAACCCGCGGCTCTAGAGCCGCATGCGGCTCTTTAGCGCCGCCCTAGTAGCTCTATGGAGCTTTTTCATAAATGTATGAAAAATTGAAAAAGATGACGGGAAAACATTTTTTGTTTTTGTTTTAATATGGTTTCTGTAGGAGGAAAAACATGACACAAACCTCCCTAATTGTTATAAAGCACACTGTTTATATTAAACATGCTTCACTGATTCGAGTATTTGGCGAGCACCGTTTTGTCCTACTAATTTTGGCGGTCTTTGAACTCACCTTTAGTTTGTTTACATGTATAACTTTCTCCGACTTTCTAGGACGTGTTTTATGCCACTTTTTTTCTGTCTCATTTTGTCCACCAAACTTTTAACGTTGTGCATTAATGCACAAAGGTGAGTTTTGTTGATGTTATTGACTTGTGTGGAGTGCTAATCAGACATATTTGGTCACTGCATGACTTCAAGTTAATCGATGCTAACATGCTATTTAGGCTAGCTATATGTACATATTGCATCATTATGCCTCATTCGTAGCTATATTTGAGCTCATTTAGTTTCCTTTAAGTCATCTTAATTCAATTTATATCTCATGACACACTGTCTTTATGTAATATGGCTTTTAACTTTTTGCGGCTCCAGACAGATTTGTTTTTGTATTTTTGGTCCAATATGGCTCTTTCAACATTTTGGGTTGCCGACCCCTGACATAGGTGTATAGAGGCCCATTTCCAGCAACTATCACTCCAGTGTTCTAATGGTACAATGTGTTTGCTCATTGGCTCAGAAGGCTAATTGATGATTAGAAAACCCTTGTGCAATCATGTTCACACATCTGAAAACACTTTAGCTCGTTACAGAAGCTACAAAACTGACCTTCCTTTGAGCAATTGAGTTTCTGGAGCATCACATTTGTGGGGTCAATTAAACGCTCAAAATGGCCAGAAAAAGAACTTTCATCTGAAACTCGACAGTCTATTCTTGTTCTAAGAAATGAAGGCTATTCCACAAAATTGTTTGGGTGACCCCAAACTTTTGAACGGTAGTGTATATATATATATAAATATAATCGGTTTTGAACGGTAATGTGTATATATATATATATATATATATATATATATATATATATATATATATATATATATATATATATATATATATATATATATATATAATCAGTTTATTATGATATAATAAATTATCATTTTATATATATATAATGTGTATATATATATTATACATATATATATATATATATATATATATATATATATATATATATATATATATATATATATATATATATATATATATATATATATATAATGTGTGTGTGTGTAGGGAAAAAAATCACAAGACTATTTCATCTCTACAGGCCTGTTTCATGAGGGGTTTCCTCAATCCTCAGGAGATTTTAATGGAAGCATTCACATACCATGGTTTATATAGGGCACAAAGCGGGTGGGTACAGGCAGGCGTAGGGGCGGGGTGATTGGCTCATGTGTTACCTAGGAGGTGTTTCCTTCTGTGACGGCATGCTGATACAATTGCGCTGCGCTTGTTGAGGGATGACAGGTCTGGACTGTTTATAATAAACAGTTTCTCTTTTAAGCATAGGTTGCATCTTTTATTACCACTGTTGTAAGGTGTGCTGGATGCAAGAATTTGCCATGTTATTGAATATTCAACATTGTTGTCTTTGAGATTCCAAATGTGTTTGCTGAGTTCTGTAGTGTTCCGCAGGCTTTTGCATCTGAAAGAAGCTTTGTGATTGTTCCATCTGGTTTTGAATTCTCCCTCAGAATCCTACATATGTGTCGGATGTGTTAATGTCCTTGCGTGTTACCTTTGCTTGGTAAACGACTGATGGTTGTAAGCACCCCCCGTTGAGAGGGCAATCAGGTTTCTTGCGGCAGTTACAGCCTTTGTCGGTTTTGGAGTCGTTCTGCCTGGTGGTGGGCGGCTCCTTTTCAATTGCTTTATTGTGGTTTGAAATGATTTGTCGTATGTTGTTCATGCAGCTGTAGCTCAATTTAATGTCGTTCTTGTTGAATACTTTTCTTAGGGTGTTGCCTTTGGGGACGTGTTTGTCGATCAGGGTGAGGAATTTGTGGCCAATATTAGTTGAGACGTTTTTGCTGTATGGGGGGTTGTACCAGATAATGTTGTTTCCTTTTCTGCTCCTTTTTGGTTGGTTCCCTGGAGTGGGTTCGTAGGTGAGGGTGAAGTTGTATCCACTTTCATCAAGTGCTTTTTGATTCAGCTTTGCTAGATGACAGCATCGATAGTCTTTTATTAATTCCGGTACGTATTCTTTTCGTGGTGGTGGGTGGGTGGGTGGTTGCTGTCATGGTGCACGTATTGGAGTGTTGTGTTGGGTTTCGTGAATGGTTGGTAGCTGTTATTCCTCAGGTTGAAAGTGACGTCGAGGAAGTTGACGGTTTGCTTGTTGGCTTCAATCGTGATCCGTAGGCCGTTCCCTTTGAAGATTTGGCATATACGCTTCTTGGTATTCTCGCTGCTCCTTGGCGAGGCGCGACACACTGCCAGTCCGTCATCACGGTAAATACCAAGGTTCAGGTTGAGGCTAGCGAGCTGGGAGAGGAGGAAACTCCCAACAAGTTTGCACGTTTCTGCTACGTCGAAACTCCCCATAGTAACGTCGAATGTTGAATTGTTCTTTTCTTGCCTTGGTGTACCGTTGCGGATGAGTATGGAGTTCTTTGCGTGGATGATGATGTTTCTTTCGTTGCCTGTGATTGAGTCGTAGTCCGAGGCAAAGTCTTAGTGCTTTGGTCAGTAGGTCTTGCGTGATGGAAGGGTAAAATTCTTCGACATCAAAGGAGATAAAGTTGTGCTGTTGTTTGTCTTGGATGTTGCTAAACCATTTGATTACTGCTGCTGTATTTCTCCATTGGTTGAGTGGTGTTTTGTCTGTAATTTTTGTGTTGATTCTGTCCAGGATTGTTTTCCTGATTTTTCCTATTTCGGATTTAGTTGGGTTTATTAGTCGGCATGATGGGTTATTTGCGAAGTTGGGTTTGTGGTCCTTCAATGTGATGAAGGCTTCTTTGTTGGCTGTAGCGTCCACCCTGTCCTCGATGTCCAGTTCAGCCGCGATCCGTTTGTTTTCCAGGTGGATGTTCTGTAAAGTGTTGGGTTGTGCTTTTTTGTATGATTTGGTGATGCTTCTGTCCAGTAAAGTGTTATGTTCTTGTATGTTCATTCTGTAGAAATGTGTGGTTTTATCGGCAGCTATGATGAGGTTGCTTACTTTCTTGATGCGCTCTGTGTCATTTTTCAGCTTGGTGAGGAGTGGGTTGCGGACTGGCTTGAATTTGACTGATTGTATCATTTTGAGCATGTCGTTCTCAAAATCCTTTAGTTCCTCAACTGTGGGTGGGTTCTTGGTGGATTTGAATCCGTAAGTTTTCTTTTGTGCTCCTTTTGTTTCAGGGTGGAGGAAAAAGTGTGCTTTCCACCGCATCCTTCTCAGGAAGTGTTCCGTCTTTTCTATGAGCCTTAGCTTGTAGTCATTCTGCGCGGGTATGGGAATGTTCTTCGTGGAGTAGTCGATGTTGAATTTTTCCATTTTTGATCGTCGTACAGTGCTCAACAAAAGTGAATTTGGAGCGGAATATATGTCTTAATTAGATTATCCCAAAAAAAAATAGTGCTCGATACCGTGCTAGAGCGTAATATGTATGTTAAAATCTCCTGAGGATTGAGGAAACCCCTCATGAAACAGGCCTGTAGAGATGAAAGTCTTGTGATTTTTTTCCCCACACATACATATTACGCTCTACCATGGTATCGAGCACTATTTTTATATATATATATATATATATATATATATATATATATATATATATATATATATATATATATATATATATATATATATATATATATATATATATATATATATATATATACACACACACACATATTCAGTACTGCCAAAAGTTTGGCCACACCTCATTTCAATGCATTTTCATTATTTTCATGACTATTTACATTGTAGATTGTCACTAAAGGCATCAAAACTATGAATTAACACATGTGGAGTTATGTACTAACAACTGAAAACGTGTTTTATATTCTAGTTTCTTCAAAATAGCCACCCTTTGCTGTGATAACTGTTTTGCACACTCTTGGCATTCTCTCGATGAGCTTCAAGAGGTAGTCACCTGAAAGGGTTTTCACTCCACATGTGTCATAGTTTTGATGCCTTCAGTGACAATCTACAATGTAAATAGTCATGAAAATAAAGAAAACCCATTGAAATGAGGTGTGGC
>NC_084757.1:13571399-13578899 GCF_033978785.1 Entelurus aequoreus | reverse complement strand
AAAAAATACACAAAGTGTGCTACTATGAACATACCAATTATTATTTATAAGTTCTAATGTGGTAAAATTTTCAGATATTGAGTTTTTAAAAACAATGGAAATTATGTTTCGAGTAAAGAACAACAGCCTTCCAGCTTGTATTCTTAGGTTATTTCAATTAAGAGGAGAAAACTATCATTTACGGGGGATATTGATTTTTGAAATAGGTAAAGCCAAGAACGAATGTAAAATACAAATGTATTTCAGTTTTAGGAGTTAAATGGTGGAACAAGCTCAGTGATGAGCTGAAGACATGTACTTCTTTGTTAAGGTTTCAGAAAACATTGAAAGGTGAAATAATTGAAAATTATAAAATATAGCAACGATTACTTTCATCCCATTGATTTTATTTTTCTTTTTAACGTTGATGTTCCAGGTAATCTTATTTTCAGTCAAGGTATAGGATAGGCAAATATAAGCCTTGGCTTCAGCCTATTCCTTTTTCAGTCATGCTTTTTCTTTTCTTTTCGTGTATGATTGTTATATATGTATAATTTGTACTCTTAAACTGGTCACACAAAATGGTTAATGGTTGATGGTTGATTATATGACCTAAATAAACTTATTTCATTTCATATAAATGAGGGGTGTCCCAGTACAACTTTTCACAATAGCGATATTAGAACGGAGTATCGGCCAATACCAATATTAATCCGAAATCAGCAAAAACGATACATACTTTATTTTGTAGTGTGGAGTGTTAGAAATGGCTTGATTAAGCTCATAACGCAGTAAGTTAACTGTTGCGGACACGTTTGCTACTATATATATATATATATACACTATATAATATGCGTTTGCCTTGTATCTGTAATAAGGAATTATAATTGATACCTGTTCATATCGACAAATATGGAGTTTTTGACCACAATATTGTTCAATTAAGGCTTGTGTGCTATGGTGTGCTTGTGTAGCTCCTAGCTCCTAGTAGCCTATAGCCTCCTACTTTTTGCAAATGACTTGACTAAAATAGAAGACTACACAAGTGCGCTTATTGGAGCACATTCAGATGTTAGCCGGCTGTGCAGCTCTGTACAAGTAAACACACCCAGGAGTTTAGAAGCAAGCCAATACTTGTTGTTTTTTTACTGATATCGGACCCCTATCCATATCATATCGGATCAGGACACTCTTATTAGTTGTTTTGGTTATGATAAGGAGAGTGAGGTTGCCACACCACGCTTTGGAGAAAGTGCTGAAGTTGAATATTTTAGGGTACGTGAAAAAGTGTCGTCATCCTGCCATGCTTCACAGAGTTGTTAAGGGAATGAAGGTGGGTGGGTGGGGGGCTGCTGCTGCTGCTGCTGCAGTAGATTAAGACGTACAAGAACGCACACGCTTAGAAGACGGAGAAGAGCCCCAGCGCCAGACCTGTGGCCGCTCCCGCCAGCATGCCCATGGCAACGTCGCCGCCGTTGTCCCACCGGCGCTCCTGAATCACCACGCTGTTGACTCCGCCTGCAGTGTAGCCGCCTAGATGGACGACCCGCAAAAATCCAAACATCAGATCACATTCAAATGAAGTCGGAACATTTGAAATAAGTTTTCCTCCTCTAAAAAGTATCATGCGTGATTGATTGATTGAGACTTTTATTAGTAGGTTGCACTGTGAAGTACATATTCCGTACAATAGACCACTAAATGGTAACACCCGAATACGTTTTTCAACTTGTTTAAGTGCGGGGTCCACTATAGATGTGCAGCACTCTGCCTCTGTCCTGACAATACATGCACTTTGAGGAAAAGTGTGGCAATAACCAATAGAAGTGGATCTTTGCAGAAAGGAGGTTGAGTGAAAACTGAATATGTAAAGTTTGAGATGAGGGAAATTCAGGGTTTTTTTCTGAAAGAGGTAACTTACTCTATGGCAGGTTTTCTTCAACAAACCGGGAGTTTTTTCATTTAGAATGCTATCATTATGTAAGCGTGCTAAGAAAAGTATGTATAATTAGATCATGTTCATTCACGCAAGATATTGGGCTGGGCGATATATAGAGTTTGTAAGATATATCTATATATTTTTAAACAAGATATGAATTAAGAAAATAGCATAATATCGATGTAATTTATTTCACGTTAAAATGACCAAACGCCGCTTATTTGTTGTTCTCCCTCGCTCCTCACGCCCCCTCATGGGCTACTAAATCCCTCCCCTTCCTCCTTCCAAGACATGCTTTCACGTACAAACCCCGTTTCCATATGAGTTTGGAAATTGTGTTAGATGTAAATATAAACGGAATACAATGATTTGCAAATCCTTTTCAAGCCATATTCAATTGAATGCACTACAAAGACAACATATTTCATGTTCAAACTCATAAACTTTTTTTTTTTTTTTTGCAAATAATTAACTTAGAATTTCATGGCTGCAACACGTGCCAAAGTAGTTGGGAAAGGGCATGTTCACCACTGTGTTACATGGCCTTTCCTTTTAACAACACTCAGTAAACGTTTGGGAACTGAGGAGACACATTTTTGAAGCTTCTCAGGTGGAATTCTTTCCCATTCTTGCTTGATGTACTTGATGTACAGGTTAAGTTGTTCAACAGTCCGGGGGTCTCTGTTGTGGTATTTTAGGCTTCATAATGCACTACACATTTTCAATGGGAGACAGGTCTGGACTACAGGCAGGCCAGTCTAGTACCCGCACTCTTTTACTATGAAGCCACGTTGATGTAACACGTGGCTTGGCATTGTCTTGCTGAAATAAGCAGGGGCGTCCATGGTAACGTTGCTTGGATGGCAACATATGTTGCTCCAAAACCTGTATGTACCTTTCAGCATTAATGGTGCCTTCACAGATGTGTAAGTTACCCATGTCTTGGGCACTAATACACCCCCATACCATCACAGATGCTGGCTTTTCAACTTTGCGCCTATAACAATCCGGATGGTTCTTTTCCTCTTTGGTCCGGAGGACACAACGTCCACAGTTTCCAAAAACAATTTGAAATGTGGACTCGTCAGACCACAGAACACTTTTCCACTTTGTATCAGTCCATCTTAGATGAGCTCAGGCCCAGCGAAGCCGGCGGCGTTTCTGGGTGTTGTTGATAAACGGTTTTCGCCTTGCATAGGAGAGTTTTAACTTGCACTTACAGATGTAGCGACCAACTGTAGTTACTGACAGTGGGTTTCTGAAGTGTTCCTGAGCCCATGTGGTGATATCCTTTACACACTGATGTCGCTTGTTGATGCAGTACAGCCTGAGGGATCAGCTGCTTACGTGCAGTGATTTCTCCAGATTCTCTGAACCCTTTGATGATATTACAGACCGTAGATGGTGAAATCCCTAAATTCCTTTCAATAGCTGGTTGAGAAAGGTTTTTCTTAAACCGTTCAACAATTTGCTCACGCATTTGTTGACAAAGTGGTGACCCTCGCCCCTTCCTTGTTTGTGAATGACTGAGCATTTCATGGAATCTACTTTTATACCCAATCATGGCACCCACCTGTTCCCAATTTGCCTGTTCACCTGTGGGATGTTCCAAATAAGTGTTTGATGAGCATTCCTCAACTTCATCAGTATTTATTGCCACCTTTCCCAACTTCTTTGTCACGTGTTGCTGGCATCAAATTCTAAAGTTAATGATTATTTGCAAAAAAAAAAAATGTTTATGAGTTTGAACATCAAATATGTTGTCTTTGTAGCATATTCAACTGAATATGGGTTGAAAATTATTCGCAAATCATTGTATTTTGTTTATATTTACATCTAACACAATTTCCCAACTCATATGGAAACGGGGTTTGTATAAGAACATCCATGATTGGTTAGTTGTTTACTATGATGAGGCCAATCAGAGGCAAGATTGGGCGGGTCATGGAACCAGGGAGGGAAATCACAACAGAATCCCAAATGACGACGAGAGAGTCGTAGGAGAGAAGAGCGATTTATATGTTAAAAAACCAGTGGAAGATGGCAGAGGGATTCTCTTCTTTAGATGTTTCTTTTAGTGATGTAGACAACGTCAAGGAACCCACAATGCGTCTACTTGACCACAGTTGGACAAATGTATGCGTCTGGATAAAACATTCGAGTTGTTTACCATGTGAGCCCAAATCCAAACTGTTATCGAGTTGCCAAGCTGGGCATATTTCGCACGAGAAAAGCTGCCAAAAATGTATTATTTGCACAGCTATGTTATTTATTTTACATAGAAATAATATTTTTCAATTTTATTTATGTTATGTAATTCTGTGCTACTTAAACCGTTTCTTTTCTGTGCTGTTAATACCCATCTTGACTAACTGGGTTAATAAAAGTGCCACTGGCTGTTTTAAATGCACTTCAATGTCACTGAATCTCGCTCAAAAATGAATATCTTCATATGTATACTTTCACCGGAAAATATATTGAGATATATATCTAATATCGAGTTTAAGTAAAAAATATATCAAAATATACTTTTTCGTCCATATCGCCCAACCCTACTTGGGAGGATTGCAGTCTAGCTCCGTGGTGGGACATCGTCATGTGCGCTGCAAAAAGTCAGTGTTCAAAAACAAGAAAAAAAAATACAAAAATTAGGGGTATTTTATTTGAACTAAGCAAAATTATCTGCCAATAGAACAAGAAAATTCGGCTTGTCAAGACTTTCCAAAACAAGTCAAATTAGCTAACCTCAATGAACCCAAAAATACCTTAAAATAAGTATATTCTCACTAATAACTAGTGCTCTTTTCTTGGTAGAAAAAAAAAAGAGACCTTTTTGCTCAATATGTTGAAAAAATTCTTAAATTAAGTAAATGCTAGTGCCATTATCTTGACATAATATGCATCGTGATTTTTTTTTTCATGCTGGAAGTAAGAAATTATTCATTTAAAAAAGTAGTTTTATACTTGTGAGTGTTGATGACACAGCTTTGCAACGGTTGATATTCTAGTTTCAAGCATGTTTTACTCAATATAGGTAATCAAATCTCAGCTACAAGCTGTAATATCTTACTGAGATCATTTAGGACCAAAACCCTAACATAAAATCTGCTTAGTGAGAAGAATTATATTATCAGACAGAAAATAAGCAAATATCACCCTTATTTGAGATATTTAATCTTACTTAGATTTCAGTTTTTGCAGTGTGTGCGCTGTTATTACTGTAGCACACAACACAAAAAGATCGAAACTGCGACATGTCAAGATTTTTTGGTCTTTATGTGAGGGGTCTGTGATCTCTTAAGATTTAGAAAATCTATGTAGCGTACCAATCTTAAGGGTAAATCAACTTAGACTTCCCCCTGGTTGCTTGGTCCAGTATGACTACATCAACAATAACAACAAGAAAATGCCAGGGGCCGTACTTATCAAGCTTCTTAGAATTACTCCTAAGAAGTCTGCTAAGAGTTGACTTAAGAGTAAATAAATTCTTCGCTGAAAGCTGCACTTAAAAGTTAGTTATCAAGCGTCTTACTCACACTTTCAGCGAAGTGTAGGACTGAATCTTAAGTGTCACACTCAGAGCTGAATTACGACATTACTATGTGCCGTAAACGGAATTTTAGGTGACGTCATTTCTGTGTCCATAGAAATGACCAATCACGGAAGGGAATCCGTTGTCTAAGAATAAAGAAATATCTTGGAAATATTTAAGTGGACAATGGGAGTGTATATTTTGACAATAAACTACAAAATAATACAAAACAAACTAGTCCCCGCCGGCACTCACGCTACCGCTCCCTCTCTTCTATTGCCCACACACTCACTGACGTCACTCACCTCACGGCCACACACATACGCTACTGTCATAACATTTTTCTTTCCAATTCATTAATTAGGCAACTAATTTGAAACTGGTGTGGGTGGCTCTATATATACTAGCCCACTGCACACATGCAGAAATCAACAAGGAATCGAAAAGTATTAAATCTGTGACAAAAATAATATCCGCTCTGTCTAAACGATACCGTTTGATCAGCTGCTCGTCATCAAAAAAAAACAACAACATTGTTCCGTTCCCTGAACGTTCGCGCACGTCTCTCTCGCCTCAGTGCCATCCCCTGCTGGCAACTCCTAACCACTTAAGACACCTCTGAAGGTCTCTTAAATATCGTGGAGAGTAGGAGTGATTCTTAGACTTAAGAACGTTGATAAAAAGCTTTTATTCTTAAGTTTGAGAGTAGGACTAAATTTCGCAAATTCTCAGGACTTAAGTGTAAAATGGCACTCTAAGAAGCTTGATAAGTACGACCCCTGATCATTTTGTGGAAGATTTGCTGACTAGACCAATGGTTCTCAAACTTAGTACCACCTCAGAAAAAACTTCTCCAAGTACCACCATAATGACCAACATTAAAGTACAGTAGCGTAGTAGGCCTAAGTAGTCCTTAAAAACAAGGCAGTGGTTTTATTTGACAAGTATATTTAATATTTTTGGCCACCAGTTTGAACAGGAACACTGTTTGAATATATATAATCAAGTGATTATTTGGCAACCACTAGATAGAGCCCACGTACCAATATGGGTACACATACTACAGTTTGACTAGACTAGACAATGAATTACGACCAATTTTGGTTACAGCGGCCATGCTTTTTTTTTTATCTCCGTCCAGACTACTCAGTACAAAATGTTAACCACAAATTGTTATTGTTTTGAGGTGGTGTTACTAACTGTATCTGACTATTTTACACTTGCCACATGAGAACTATGCAGTCTCCTACCTTGGTACTGGTAAGGGTAGGCGACGGCGTAGGGCTGTCCGTCGGCGGCGTACACGATCTGCGATGCGTGCGGACTACCTGCAGGGTTCTCTCCATACTGGCCCGGAGCATAGAATTGGTGGAAAGAGAACACAAACAAAGAGTGTCGGGGTTCTTCCTGCATGTCCCATTTGTTAAATTCTTTCAACGCCTCTTTACCGGTGGCGGCGCGTATTCCGAGTAAGGCGGCGGCGCGGAGGCCATCACTTCTGGCGTGAAGCCCACATGGGGAGTTGCAACTATCTAAATGTGGGGGCGGGGAAAAAAAGATCTTACAACTTTTAGGAACACTTCTGGGAAAGTTGTTTTCATTTCCATGCAGTCTCACCATATTAACTCTAGCATCCTGCAGCGCCATGGTCCATACCCTGCAGCAGAAAGAACACAAATACTGTAATGCAGGGGATCCACTTCTTTGGTTATTGTCACACTTCCTCAAAGTTGATTAATATGTACACATATACCTGTATGTATGTATGTATGTACAGTACCGGCCTAAAGTTTGGACACACCTTCTCATTCAATGGGATTTCTATATTTTCATGACTATTTACATTGTAGATTGTCACTGAAGGCATCACAACTATGAATGAACACATATGGAGTTATGTACTTAACAAAAAAAGGTGAAATAACTGAAAACATGTTTTATATTCTAGTTTCTTCAAAATAGCCACCCTTTGCTCTGATTACTGCTTTGCACACTCTTGGCATTCTCTCCATGAGCTTCAAGAGGTAGTCACCTGAAAGGGTTTTCACTT
>NC_084757.1:13523899-13566399 GCF_033978785.1 Entelurus aequoreus | reverse complement strand
AGTCCACCTTCATGTGGATGTCATCCTCCATGTCCCTCCGCTGCTGGTCGTTGTAGAAGACGAGGCGTCCGTCGGCCCACAGGTCAAACCATTTCTTCTTCCAGCGGCGCAGAATGGTGCCTGATGTGGAAGACATCAAGAAGAGGTAATGGTCACAAGCCTTCACGTATATATAATGATTAACATTTGTAACTTACTTTGCCTATGGAGCCAGCCGCTCTTCACCATGGCCATCTTGGGAGGTATCTAAACTGTCAACACAAGTCAAGTGATGATAACTGGGTGTGGCGTCTCCAAACCTCCACTAACATAAGCTAGTCACAGCTGTGCTTTATTATCTCAAACAAGGCATGCAGGCATCCATGCATGTACATCAGGGGTGTCAAACTCATTTTTACTTTTTGTACAGAACGCCACTACAATAGTTAAAAACAAATAAAGTGCACTTTTGTGCATGATGTCACACAAGATATTTCAATAAGTGTCAAATAAAAATGAGCTGCATAATAGGTAATCAAATAGTGTATGTCCTTCGCTATGTGGTAGGTTCCTGCGGACGTTATCTCCTTCTGTTGTTGACTATTTTTATCATAGTGTTTATCTGGAAATGGAATATGCCAGGCTTAATTGGGTCAGTGCTGGTTGCGTCGGCCGGAGATGTTGAGTTTCAAGCACTCTTCATTCTCTAACGGGTGACTTTTCAAATGATGCTACAAATTAATAGTGCTGCTACATTTTGTAGCAACGCTTTTGCCGCATACTTGACATATTACGGTTGTCTGTTCAACATCTTTCCGCTTGAAGCCGAAAACCACCGCCAGACGATGGACCCCGTGCTGTTTTTCTTGGGAATTAATTATTCTTCCTCCATTTGTTACCGGATTGGCACCTTCTCTCTCCCGTATTACCACTCGCACGGCTCCGCTTGCACCACCTGCCACTGCTAACTTTACCCATGCCGCTACCAATGTTCCCTCTAATTGTTCATCTGTGTGAGCAAATGCACAAACACCCTGAGCATTCAGTGGAATACATACGTGCACACTGTGGCCATACAAGCAGCAACATTTGTCTCAAACCTGACATAACAATTTAAAATGTCTTATTATTATAATCAAGTGACTAGTCAATTTCAATTGATTATTTTCTAATAGATGTGATTTGGCCCACTTAGATATTGTTTGTTTTTTTAATCCGCTATGCACTGTAGTATTTTATGCCTGGGTGGGGGTCCTGCTTTGGAAAGATTGTGTACCCCTTTCAGGGATCACATTTAGTTCCCCTTAAAACATTCACATGTTGCATGAGATGAAGTGTTTATTAACTCTCTGTACGTAAAATAAATATTTTTATTAGCAATTATGTAGTCCTGTAACATCATTTCATGATTAATATCCAAAAAATAACATTCTTAACAAATGACAGTAGAATAAGCACAATGATTGAGGAGTCATAGTAAAACGACTTGAAATTTACACTTTACGTGTAGTGTTGGAGTTGTCCAACTTTTTGTGTGGCCATAAACGCACCAGTGGCTAATTGCCATAGTGTTGGTGCAGGTGAGAGAGAAAGCAAGCGGCTGCTGTTGCTATAACAGATGACAAAGAGTTGCTTTTGGCTTGGTTTGTACGGTAGACAACGACCAGTTTTGCTAGATAAAAGTATTTTACACATTGTTTTGGTGTGGTTATGGCATTTACACATTGTTTTGGTGTGGTTATGGCAGACAAACAATTTCGCTAAATAAAGGGACCGATGGAATTCCTGTCCTCTTTTAAGTGTCTCCACAGACGTTACAATAATCTAAGTGTTGACAAACATTGTTTTATCTGTTGTGGCCGCCTTTCGTCACCTGTTACTCACAGTTGCATTGCAAAATCATACAAAACAAACAATTTGTTTATTTTGTTTAGAGTGGGATTTGATTTTTTGCGCGGCATAGATTTGCTGTGCGCAGAGGACGCGTGAGCAGTGCGCAATTGCGCAGCTTAGAGGGAACGTTGGCCGCTACCTCTCTGCTCCGCGAGGGCGTATGACGTTGCACACGCGACAGTATGTGACGTATGTAAGAAGGTGCGCTTGTTTTATGTCTCTGTGAGGAGACAAGAAAGAGTGAGGAAAGCCTGTAGTGTAACGCCCGCAGCTGAAAGCAACTGTGTGAGAACGTATACTCGAATACTCACGATAGTTATTTTCTACATCGCACAGAGACAAACCCGCGATATATCGAGTGTATTCGATATATAGCCCAGCCCTACTTAAGTGTACATTTTTGATAGCAAAAAAAAAAATCCTTGGAATATCAGATAGTGTAGAACATATGCAATTGCACGTGCAATATTTTTATGTTAAAAATTTAACATTTTGCTACAAATATGTTTTTAATTCCAGCCTTTTGCAGGCAACAAACTATTTGGTGGGCCACAAAAATGACTTAGCAGACCACATTAAAATGACAAGATTGGCCACAATAGAATACGGCGGGCCAGATTTGGCCCCCAGGCCTTGAGTTTGACACCTTTGATGCACATACGAACAACAACTATGGACGTCGTCGTGGCTTGTGCAGCCCTTTGAGACATTTGTGATTCAGGGCCGTATAAGCAAACGTTGATCACTAATGATGTTTGACAAACTATTAACCGACACTAGTAAACCCCAGCTGCCCTTTATTGTGTCGAACATGAACTCACAAGGCATCCATGTACATCAGGGGTGCTCATTACGTCGATCGCGAGCTACCGGTCGATCGCCAGCCAGGCATTAAAAAAATAGTCCTAAAAATGAGCGATCATAAATCTTCACTCTGACGTCACTTGATTGAGATTTACGGCACCCGAGGGTCTTCTGAGATGACGCTGGCTGCTGCCAGCTCGTTAAAATTACCGACAGGAAGGCGAAAAACACATTATTTCAACAGACTCTGGCGCCGTACCTGTCGTCAAAACTCCAAAGACCGACTGCACAGTTGCACAATAAAAGCTCTGCTTCATCCTGCCTGCGCTAACAAGAGTCTCAGAAAGCTGGCGTGCACAAGCTAGCAAGCTACGGAGTTTGCCGCCAATGTATTTCTTGTAAAGTGTATAAAAAGGAGTAAGGAAGCTGGACAAATAAGATGCCAAAAACCAACCACTTTCATGTGGTATTGGACAGAAAGGAGGACTTTTTTTCTCCTCCATTCGAAAATGCGGACGTTATCAGCACCACTGTCTGATTCCTATCAATGCAAGTCATCAAAATCAGGTAATACACCAACTTATATTCTTGTCTTCATGAAAGAAAGGAATCTATATGTTAAACATGCTTGTATTATCTTTAAACACCTTTAACTCATTAACAATATTAACTATATGTGTTAAACATGCTTGCATTATCTTTAAACAACTTTAACTTGTTAACAATATTAACTATATGTGTTAAACATGCTTGTATTATCATTAAAAACTTTTAACTTATTAACTATATGTGTTAAACATGCTTGTATTATCATTAAACACCTTTAACTTGTTAACAATTTTAACTATATGTGTTAAACATGCTTGTATTATCTTTAAACACCTTTAACTTGTTAACAATATTAACTATATGTGTTAAACGTGCTTGTATTATCTTTAAACACCTTTAACTTGTTAACAATATTAACTATATAGCAAGCTACGGAGTTTGACGCCAATGTATTTCTTGTAAAGTGTATACAAAGGAGTACGGAAGCTGGACAAATAAGATGCCAAAAACCAACCACTTTCATGTGGTATTGGACAGAAAGGAGGACTTTTTTTCTCCTCCATTCGAAAATGCGGACGTTATCAGCACCACTGTCTGATTCCTATCAATGCAAGTCATCAAAATCAGGTAATACACCAACTTATATTCTTGTCTTCATGAAAGAAAGGAATCTATATGTTAAACATGCTTGTATTATCTTTAAACACCTTTAACTCATTAACAATATTAACTATATGTGTTAAACATGCTTGCATTATCTTTAAACAACTTTAACTTGTTAACAATATTAACTATATGTGTTAAACATGCTTGTATTATCATTAAACACTTTTAAATTTTTAACTATATGTGTTAAACATGCTTGTATTATCATTAAACACCTTTAACTTGTTAACAATTTTAACTATGTGTTAAACATGCTTGTATTATCTTTAAACACCTTTAACTTGTTAACAATATTAACTATATGTGTTAAACGTGCTTGTATTATCTTTAAACACCTTTAACTTGTTAACAATATTAACTATATAGCAAGCTACGGAGTTTGACACCAATGTATTTCTTGTAAAGTGTATACAAAGGAGTACGGAAGCTGGACAAATAAGATGCCAAAAACCAACCACTTTCATGTGGTATTGGACAGAAAGGAGGACTTTTTTTCTCCATTCGAAAATGCGGACGTTATCAGCACCACTGTCTGATTCCTATCAATGCAAGTCATCAGAATCAGGTAATACACCAACTTATATTCTTGTCTTCATAAAGAAAGGAATCTATATGTGTTAAACATGCTTGTATTATTATTAAACACCTTTAACTTATTACCAATATTGACTATATGTGTTAAACATGCTTGCATTATCTTTAAACACCTTTAACTTGTTAACAATATTAACTATGTGTTAAACATGCTTGTGTTATCATTAAACACTTTTAACTTATTAACAATATTAACTGTATGTTGTTAAACATGCTTGTATTATCTTAACACCTTTAACTTGTTAACAATATTAACTATGTGTTAAACATGCTTGTATTATCTTTAACCACATTTAAGTTAACAATATTAACTATATGTGTTAAACATGCTTGTATTATCTTTAAACCCCTTTAACTTATTACCAATATTAACTATGTGTTAAACATGCTTGATTATCTTTAAACACCTTTAACTTATTACCAATTTAAACTATATGTGTTAAACATGCTGGTATTATCTTTAAACACCTTTAACTTGTTAACAATATTAACTATTATGTATTAAACATTATTGTATTATCATTAAACACGTTTAACTTGTTAACAAAAACATATATTTCATAAATAAGTAAATATAAATTATATATATGAAAGAGGTAGATCCCCACGACTTGATCAATTGAAAAGTAGCTCGCCTGCAGAAAAAGTGTGCTGTACATAGTACTAGAAAGCACATTACAACTTGAGGCAGCCATTGTTATAGTTTCTGTTTACATTAGCTCATGTTTGTTCGACTCGATCAGCGTCTAGCATTTTAGCTCACCTGGCTGTGTTCGTTGCTTGCCAAATGTGTCGTTATAGATAAAGAACAGTTGGCTTTAACGCGGCCTGCTCGCTTGTTGTTGCTGGAACAGCAATCGAGGCTCGAAAGCAGTCAAAGCGGAAGTGACGTGTTCGGCACCAGCGAGATGCCCTTCTCGCTATAAAACCCTTGTCAAATACCTTTTTTTAACAGTCGTGCCAAAACATCCCAGTAAGACGTTATCAGGGGCATTTAGTTAACCTTTACTAATTTAGTACTCGGATATTATCAACAGGAAGCAATTTTAACGATTAAAGGACGAGTTTAGTAATCACGGTGTAAAACAGCCTCTTTGATATAGACGATCTTTGGCCTCATTTTCTCCAACGGGGATGTATTTGTTTTCGATGACGTAAGCCATCAGCTGACATCTTTGGAACGTACTAGCAAAAAGAAAAAGAAGGGCGTGCGCGTTTTGTGAACTCGGTCCCAGGGGGGGGTCACGTGGTCATCCTGTCCAGGTCACAACTCCCATTACAGTTACCGTACTGCGCATGTGTTTCCATTAGCCACCCGTCGGCGGGCCAGCCGGTGTGCCAAACCAAGCGCGCCAGTACGACTCTCCGCTCAGCTCCCCAGCAAACGACGTTACGTGGGAGCTTTTTTTTTTTTTTTTTAAACTAATCTGAAATGGCGACGGCAATATATTTGGAACATTATCTAGACAGTAAGTACCCATAAAGTCTTATTTACGGTTCGGTTTGAAGTGGCGGTGGTGGGCGTTAGCAAGTTACTGGAAGTCGTCACTCCGCTAGCTAGTATTGCGATGAGTTAGCATCAGCTTCCTGTAGTTGCTCCTATAAGTCAATAATAACATGCAACTTACAGTTAGCTTCCAATTCCGGCGTTATAGAATAAACAGTTTATTTAACTTTCAAAAAAGTTTGGCGTAAGTCACCATGCACTTGCAACCTGTTGGCTGTAGCCGCCTTTTTTTCCCAGTAACCATTTACGCGCCAGGGAGCACACTGCCTGTATGTTTAGATGTAGCATGTGTCTGCATTAGGGCTGCAACTAACTATAAATTTGATAATCGATTAATCTGTCGATTATTACTTCGATTAATAATCGGATAAAAGAGACAAACTACATTTCTATCCTTTCCAGTATTTTATTGAAAAAACCCAGCATACTGGCACCATGTTGTGGACATTGGGGGTGCAGCATACAGCAATAATAACACAGAAATGTAACTCATCAGAACTGAATCCGATATTGTACACGTTTATGTTGTTAATAATAAAGGATTCATTTTAGGCTGCCTCTGAATAATAGCATGAAATATTCCAGCACCTTCATAACGTTTAGTTATACTAAAGCGTCACTCAAATCTAAATATATTTATGTAGCTTTATCGGCCCGGCTACATTGATCCATTATGAAACCAACCTGAGATATTTCTGTCCGTTACGTTTATTTCCAAATTGGTAACCGTGCGTTTTCTCTCTCAAAACGTAGTCAAATGTGCCGTAGAAACATTATCAGCCCCGTGTTGCAACAAAGGCATAACGTTAAAGTTACTTACAAAAAAGCTGAACTCATGAATGCTTGTTGCCACTATGGACTTAAAAAGTTACGTACTGTGAGTTCCTCCCTTCATCCATGGCTCCAACATGTTTCTTCTTCAGGTGCTCCTGAAGCAATGTTGTACTTCCGTGCCATTTTGCAGGAAACGCTCTTCTTTGAAGTCTTTAAAGTGAAGTGTTCCCACACTTTTGACGACTTAGGTCGTACACTTTTCTCCATTGAAGCAATAACCTCAAGATGTTTCTCCGCTAAACTATCGGTAGTGTTTTCCTGCGCAATTTTTCCAGCAAAGGAGACGCCGTCGTCACGTGAGCTGCACATGACACATCATTGGCTAGCTTACGCCACCTCATGAGACGTACGCTGTTTTGTACTGTTTTTGTACTTATGTTGATTATTGTTTCTCAGCTGTTTGTAAATGTTGCAGTTTATAAATAAAGGTTTATAAAACAAAAAAAAACAACAACAACAAAATAACAACAAAAACAAAAAAAAAGCCTCCGCGCATGCGCGTAGCATAGTTCCAACGAATCGATGACTAAATTAATCGCCAACTATTTTGGTAATCGAATTTAATCGATTAGTTGTTGCAGCCCTAGTCTGCATATATCTTAACGAGGGCTGTCAAACGATTACAATATTTAATCGCGGTTTGTTCATAGTTAACTCAAAATAAATCGCGATTAATGGCAGATGGATATCATTTTTCATCATTAAATAAGTGTACCCTAGACCAGTGTTTTTCAACCACTGTGCCGCGGCACACTAGTGTGCCATGAGATACAGTCTGGTGTGCCGTGGGAGATTATGTAATTTCACCTATTTGGGTTAAAGATATTTTTTGCAAACCAGTAATTATAGTCTGCAAATGATGTGTTGTTGTTGAGTGTCGGTGCTGTCTAGAGCTCGGCGGAGTAACCGTGTTATACTCTTTAATATCAGTAGGTGGCAGCCGGTAGCTAATTGCTTTGTAGATGTCGGAAACAGCGGGAGGCAGTGTGCAGGTAAAAAGGTGTCTAATGCTTAAACCAAAAATAAACAAAAGGTGAGTGCCCCTAAAAAAAGGCATTGAAGCTTAGGGAAGGCTATGCAGAACAAAACTAAAACTGAACTGGCTACAAAGTAAAGAAAAACAGAATGCTGGACAGCAGCAAAGACTTACTGTGGAGGAAAGACAAAGTACATCCGAACATGACCTGACAATCAACAATGTCCCCACAAAGAAGGATGAAAACAACTTAAATAGTGTCGATTGCTAAAACAAAGTAGGTGCGGGGAATATCGCTCGAAGGAAGACATGAAACTGCTACAGGAAAATACCACAAAAAGAGAAAAAGCCACCAAAATAGGAGCCCAAGACAAGAACTAAAACACTACCCACAGGAAAACAGCAAAAAAGTCCAAATAAGTCAGGGCGTGATGTGACAGGTGGTGACAGTACACCTACTTTGACAGTACACCTACTTTGAGACAAGAGCTATATTGATGCATGCTTGGTTATGCTTTAAAGTCATACCCAACAATTGCAACAACAACTTTTTACTGTCAACTGAGTTTCGTTTTTAATGATTTCTGCTGGGGGTGTGCCTCTGCATTTTTTTAACGCAAAAAATGTGCCTTGGCTCAAAAAAGGTTGAAAAACACTGCCCTAGACCAGTGGTTCTCAACCTTTTTTCAGTGATGTACCCCCCCCCCCCCACCCCCGTGAACATTTTTTTAAGTCAAGTACCCCCTAATCAGAGCAAAGCATTTTTGGTTGAAAAATACAGCACTATGTCATCAGTTTCTGATTGATTAAATTGTATAACAGTGCAAAATATTGCTCATTTGTAGTGGTCTTTCTTGAACTATTTGGAAAAAAAGATATACAAATAACTAAAAACTTGTTGAAAAATAAACAAGTGATTCAATTATAAATATGTCCACAAAAAATCTAGCTGTCAACACTGAATATTGCATTGTTGCATTGTAATGAATAGCCTACTTGATTTGGTGTTCAGTTTATGAACTTACATTCATATTTGGTTGAAGTATTATTCAATAAATATATATATGAAGGATTTTTGAATTGTTGCTATTTTTAGAATATTTTTAAAAAATCTCACGTACCCCTTGGCATACCTTCAAGTACCCCCCTTTGAGAACCACTGCCCTAGACCAGGCCTGGGCAATTATTTTGACTTGGGGGCCAAATTTAGAGAAAAAAATGTGTCTGGGGGCCGGTATATCTATTTTTAGGAAAACTAATACAAAACCTCACAATAAAGTCTGAATGAATGCTAAAAATGTTATGACAGACCGCTTTAAAAACGGAATGGATTTTTTTTGTTTTTCTAAGAACGATAAAACCCTGAATAGTCATACCCCCTCTCCATCCACATATTTTACAATCAAGCCAAATGCAACAAACACAGCGAAATGTGAACGTGAAGGGTAAAAAAGCAAAAAACATCAACAATCTGATATATCACTAAGCTTTAGAACTTTCTTGTTAAAATCTCCTTCCGCGTCTGTCCCTGACACCCACATTTCAGGCTGGCTGCTCTGGAAACACTCAGTGGAAACGCTCCCCACCCACACTGCTTGGTGCCTCGTCTGACCTGCTGTGACGTTGATTACCATAGTAACTAGTAGGGTTGTACGGTATACGGGTATTAGTATAGTACCGCGATACTAATGAATCATATTCGTTACCATACCGCCTCTGAAAAGTACCGGTCCGCCACACCCTAAGATTTTTGGTTAAAATAAAGCCAATAATGCAATTTTTTCTGGTCCCCTTTATTTAGAAAAGTATCGAAATAATCTTGGTATCAGGACAACACTAGTCACTAAAATATCATGCAAAAGCGCAGATTCCAACCATTGAAAGACTTAGTATAGTTGAAGACTTACGGTCATTAGAAAACATGACTGCACATCATAATGGCAGCTACACTTTAAATCTTAAAGATCTAAAAATATAATTTGGGGATGTCCGGCGGGCCAGATTGAAACCCTAAACGGGCCGCAGATCTGCCCGACAGATCATGTACGTTTTTATTACCATGACTGGACAATAAGTTGGGTTGAATTTTTGTTTTTTTTAAACATGATGCTTTTTTAAACAGCTTAATAACACAAAATGGACATAAAAACACCTTCAATGACAATAATAAAAATAAAAAAAACATGTAGTGTGTTGGTGTCTTGCCAGATGTTGTATTTTGTAGGAATTTGTATCCTTGCGATTTTTAGATTTTATTAATTTACCGTATTTTCCGCACTATAAGGCGCACCTAAAAACCTCCAATTTTCTCAAAAGCTGACGCACTGTGCGCCTTACAATCTGGTGCACCTTATACACTGCAAAAAGTCAGTGTTCAAAAACAAGAAAAAAAAATACAAAAATTAGTGGTATTTTATTTGAACTACGCAAAATTATCTGCCAATAGAACAAGAAAATTCGGCTTGTCAAGACTTTCCAAAACAAGTAAAATTAGCTAACCTCAATGAACCCAAAAATACCTTAAAATAAGTATATTCTCACTAATAACAAGTGCACTTTTCTTGGTAAAAAAAAAAAAGAGACATTTTTGCTCAATATGTTGAAAAATATTCTTAAATTAAGTAAATGTTAGTGCCATTATCTTGACATAATGATATGCGCTCGGCATCATGATTTTTTTGTCATGCTTGAAGTAAGAATTATTACTTTAAAAAAGTAGTTTTATACTTGAGTGTTGATGACACAGCTTTGCAGCTGTTGATATTCTAGTTTCAAGCATGTTTTACTCAATATAGGTCTTCAAATCTCAGCAACAAGCTGTAATATCTTACTGAGATAATTTAGAACCAAAACCCTTAAAACAAGTAAAACACTCTAACATAAAATCTGCTTAGTGAGAAAAATTATCTTATCAGACACAAAATAAGCAAATATCACCCTTATTTGAGATATTTAATCTTACTTAGATTTCAGTTTTTGCAGTGTATGTGATATAAATGTTGCACTACATGTTATACCTTGTTGTTGTTGTTAAAAGATAAACAAAACATCACATCACTGACTTTACCTCGGGGAAAATAATAAAACGGCTGTTTATTCATTTTGGGAGTGAACAGAGTTGTCAGAACGCTGGTTTGTAATCTATTAATAAAGTTTGACTGACCTATCTGACTGTATTGTTGACATTCCCTTTAGCGCAGCTCCATCTAATGGATGCATAACGTAACCCCAGCCTCTACTGTAGCGTCTATTCTAGGGCTGCAACTAACGATTAATTTGATAATCGATTAATCTGTCGATTATTACTTCGATTAATCGATTAATAATCGGATAAAAGAGACAGACTACATTTCTATCCTTTCCAGTATTTTATTGAAATAAAACAGCATACTGGCATCATACTTATTTTGATTATTGTTTCTCAGCTGTTTGTACATGTTGCAGTTTATAATAAAGGTTTATTTAAAAAAATAATAATAATAATAATTTTTTTTTTTTTTTTTTTTAAAAAGCCTCTGCGAATGCGCATAGCATAGATCCAACGAATCGATGACTAAATTAATCGGCAACTATTTTTACAATCGATTTAATCGATTAGTTGTTGCAGCCCTAGTCTATTCTATGCGCCTTATAATGTGGTGCGCCTTATATATGAACAAAGTTTTAAAATAGGCCATTCATTGAAGGTGCGCCTTATAATCCGGTGCGCGTTATAGTGCGGAAAATACGGTAAATGCATAAAACTGCTAATATGATGTGAAGGAAGCCATGTTACTTTTAGACAGTCCATCAAAATTATTGTTTCAAGTTGCCATACATTAGGACAACATGCTAGGGCTGGACAATTAATATCAATCATCAATCAATCAAAAGTTTACTTATATAGGCCTAAATCACGAGTGTCTCAAAGGGCTGCAGAAGCCACAATGACATCTTCGGCTCAGATCCCACATCAGGGCAAGAAAAAACTCAACCCAATGGACGTCGAGTGGATCTAGCATAATATTGTGAGAGTCCAGTCCATAGTGCAGTGGTTCTTAACCTTGTTGGAGGTACCGAACCCCACCAGTTTCATATGAGCATTCACCGAACCCTTCTTTAGTGAAAAATAAAATGTTGGGGTTTTTTTCAAATTCAAGACTACCGTATTTTTCGGACTATAAGTCGCAGTTTTTTTCATAGTTTGGCCGGGGGTGCGACTTATACTCAGGAGCGACTTATGTGTGAAATTATTAACACATTACCGTAAAATATCAAATAGTACTATTTATCTCATTCACGTAAGAGACTAGACGTATAAGATTTCATGGGATTTAGCGATTAGGAGTGACAGATTGTTTGGTAAACGTATAGCATGTTCTATATGTTATAGTTATTTGAATGACTCTTACCATAATATGTTACGTTAACATACCAGGCACGTTCTCAGTTGGTTATTTATGCCTCATATAACGTACACTTATTCAGCCTGTTGTTCACTATTCTTTATTTATTTTAAATTGCCTTTCAAATGTCTATTCTTGGTGTTGCGTTTTATCAAATAAATTTCCCCCAAAAATGCGACTTATGTTTGTTTTTTCCCTTTTTTATTATGCATTTTCGGCCGGTGCGACTTATACTCCGGAGCGACTTATAGTCCGAAAAATACGGTACGTTATATGTTTTTGGTAACACTTTAGTATGGGGAACATATTCTAAGTAACAAAGACTTAATTTAGAGTTTTTTGGACACTAGGGGAACATATTCTAAGTAACAAAGACTTAATTTAGAGTTATTTGGTTAGGGTTAGAGGGTTAGGGTTATAATAAGGCCATGCCGAATAAGGCATTAATAAGTACTTAATAATGACTAGTTAAGAGCCAATATGTTACTAATTTGCATGTTAATAAGCAACTAATTAATGGTGAATATGTTCCCCATACTAAAGTGTTACCATGTTTTCTTACTGGTGCACAAAATGAACCGTGCATGAACATCACCTTGTTCAAAGAACAAAACCAACCCAGTGCATAAACTCACAACAAATTACCGTAATTTCCGGACTATAAGCCGCACCTGACTATAAGCCGCACCAGCTAAATTTAGGGGAAAATACAGATTGCTCCATATATAAGCCGCACCAGACTATAAGCCGCAGGGTTTTGATGTGTAATTAGCGTAGTATATAGGGGTTCCTGCTACCACGGAGGGGATTGTCGGGACAGAGATGACTGTTTGGGAACGCAAAGCGTCCCATTTATTAACAATAAATCTTTCAATCATTCAATCAAACTTTCACATCTTTGACATGGCGAACAGCATTCGTGCAGAGTACAAATAATACAACGGTGCAAAGTAATACAAAGTGCTCGCCTGTACGTTATCAAAATAGCCAGCCTACCGGTATATGGAAAGTCAGTCTTTAATCATTGTGTCATCGTCTTCCTCCTGCGTACTAAAACCACCGAAATCCTCTTCGTCGATGTCGGAGAAGAACGTAAATAAGCCGCACCCTTGTATAAGCCGCAGGGACCAGAACGAGGGGAAAAAGTAGCGGCTTATAGTCCGGAAATTACGGTACACACCTGCAAATCAGTGTGACTTCTGCTGTTGCCGTATCCGTAATACGCCGATAGGGAAAAGTTTTTATTTACACGATGAGTCGGGTGTGTCTTGACCTCCGCCGAACCCCTGAGCCCGACTCACCGAACCCCTAGGGTTCGATCGAACCCAGGTTAAGAACCACTGCCATAGTGGATCTAACATAATAGTGTGAGAGTCCAGACCCCATTATAGAGGATTTATATAATGTAATATTTTCTTTGTCCATTTCCGCTCACTATTTTCCCGCTTGT
Organism: Entelurus aequoreus; assembly: GCF_033978785.1. NCBI lineage: Eukaryota > Metazoa > Chordata > Actinopteri > Syngnathiformes > Syngnathidae > Entelurus > Entelurus aequoreus. Next base: position 13,552,762 of record NC_084757.1, on the reverse strand, counting down.
GGCTCAGCAGTAACTGAGTGCCTTCACAATTTCCCACCGTACAGAATGGGGCGAGGGTCAAAAAAGGAGTCAGGCCGCACGGAATTTATAGTTAACGTTACTGCCGCGTTAACTTTGACGGCCCCATTATTAACTACTTTTTGCAAAATACACACGATAATGCACAATAAAAAGGGAAACCAAAACTTTAGCGAAAGCTCCTGTTGTGCTGCCGTTTGGTAAATTACAAGCACAATAACAAACATTTGCTTTCAGGTATTGAAAATCTTCCATGTGAGCTTCAAAGAAACTTCACCTTGATGCGCGACCTGGACAACAGGACTGAAGGTGATCACCGATACCGTGTTGTTGTTGTTTACGTTACATCATGTTCAACATTTGCCCTTGCAGAAAAGAAGGTGGAGATCGATAAGCTGGCCGAGGAGTACATTGCCAACGTGAAGAACCTGGCGTCAGAGCAGCGAGTGGAACACCTGCAGAAGATCCAGAGCGCTTACAGCAAGTGCAAAGAGTTCAGCGATGACAAAGTGCAGCTTGCCATGCAGACCTACGAGATGGTTAACCTCACATTTCCATTGATTCTTTTTTTCTAAATAAGGAGGGAGGGGCTGTTGACTCAGCCTCAACTAGTTTTCTGTGAGTTGTTTTAATAAATCAACGCTCCTGACTTTGTCATCACAGGTGGACAAACACATCCGCAGACTGGACGCGGACCTGGCGCGCTTCGAGAACGAGCTGAAGGAGAAACTGGAAGTGAGCGGCTACGAAAGTGCAGAAGGAAGAGTGCTGAAAAGTACGTGGAGACTCCGCTTGGAAGTGTGCAGGCGTTTGTTGAAGTCGAGCCGTTTCTGTTCTCCCGGCAGAGGTCGAGTCCCGCGGCCAGCGAGAGAAGCGCGGCTCCAGGGGAAGAGGGAGGAAAGGCTCCGATGAGGACTCTCCCAAAAAGAAAAAGATAAAAAACAGGTTGGTGTCGGGTCTTTTTTAATACAGAATCTACTGTAGACTCCCTCACATTTCAGCATCGTATTCTATCTTTTCAAAGGACAAGTAATCTTGGATATACTGTACTTTAAGGTAGTCAGTGTACAGCAGGGGTGCCCACAGTTTTTCTGCAAGCGAGCTACTTTTTAATTGACCAAGTCGAAGGGATCTACCTCATTCATATATATAATTTATATTTATTTATTTATGAAAGAGACGTTTTTGTTAACAAGTTAAAGGTGTTTAATGGTAATACAAGCATGTTTAACACATATACATTCTTTTCTTTCAAATTATATTTATTTATTTATGAAAGAGACGTTTTTGTTAACAAGTTAAATGTGTTTAAAGATAATACAAGCATGTTTAACACACATATATTCCTTTCTTTCATGAAGACAAGAATATAAGTTGGTGTATTGCCTGATTCTGATGACTTGCATTGATAGGAATCAGACAGTAGTGATGATAACGTCCACTTTTTCAAATGGAGGAGAAAAAAAGTCCTCCTTTCTGTCCAATACCACATGAAAGTGGTTGGTTTTTGGCATCTTATTTGTCCAGCTTCCATACTCCTTTTTAAACACTTTACAAGAAATACATTGGCGGCAAACTCCGTAGCTTGCTAGCTTGTGCACGCCAGCTTTCTCAGACTCTTATTTTGTTAGCGCAGGCAGGATGAAGCAGGGCTTTTATTGTGAAGACAGGAACTGTGCAGTCGGTCTTTAGAGTTTTGACGGCAGGTACGGTGCGAGAGTCTGTTGAAGTAAAAAGTGTTTCTCGCCTGTCGGTCATTTTTTCTTAATAATGATCTCGCAGCAGCCAGCGTCATCTCACAAGACCCTGAGGTGCCGTGAATGTCAATCAAGTGACAAAAGTGACATCTTAGTGAAGATTATCGCTCATTTTTAAGTCTATTTTTTTCAATGCCTGGCTGGCGATCGACTAACACACCCTTCGCTATTGACCAGTAGCTTGCGATCCATGTAATTGGCACCCCTGGTGTACAGCTTGTATGGCAGTATATATTTACTATTCACTGAAAATTAGTCAAAACACATCCATTATTGTCTAATTACCTGCTAACACAATTGAAACATGTCCAAAAGGTGCTAATAATTAGCATGAGCACCATTGTTATCTACCACTGCCTTAATCCTCCCGGGCATGGAATTCACCTGAGCTGCAGGTTGTTATTGGAATCCTCTTCCACTCCTCTGTGATGACATCCCTGGTCAAACGAGTGGGTGTTAAACACTTAGCGCTCCTCAATATTCCTTTCTGCAGCTTGAGGATGGTCCACAGGTGCTCAGTTGTGGCATACTTCACTCCATCACTTTCAGCTTCCTTGCTAGTCATATACAATATAAATGATATACTTGGCTGACAATAGTTTTATTTATATATATATATACATATATATATATATATATATATATATATATATATATATATATATATATATATATATATATATATATATATATATATATATATATATTACGGTTTCTCACAGTTTGTGCAGAAATTGTTTGGTTATGCAACAATTGTTGCTGCAGCTGTCCGGGTGGCTGGTCTCAGACGATCATGGAGGTGCTCCTGCTGGATGTGGAGGTCCTGGGCCGGTGTGGTTACACTTGGTCCGCGGTTGCGAGGCCGGTTGGATGTACTGCCAAATTATCTGAAACGCCTTGGGAGACGGCTTATGGCAGAGAAATGAACATTCAATTCACGGGCAACAGCTCTGGTGGACATTCCTGCAGTCAGTATGCCCACTGCACGCTCCCTCAAAACATGCAACATCTGTGGCATTGTGCTGTGTGATAAAACTGCACATTTCAGAGTGGCCTTTTATTGTGGGCAGATTAAGACACGCCTGTGCAATAATCATGCATCTTGATATGCCACACCTGTGAGGTGGGATGGACTATCTTGGCAAAGAAGAAATGCTCACTAACACAGATTTATTAACAACATTTGAGAGGAATGGGTCTGATGTGCATATACCGTATTTTTCGGACTATAAGTCGCAGTTTTTTTCATAGTTTGGCCGGGGGTGCGACTTATGTGTGAAATTATTAACACATTACCGTAAAATATCAAATAATATTATTTAGCTCATTCACGTAAGAGACTAGACGTATAAGATTTCATGGGATTTAGCGATTAGGAGTGACAGATTGTTTGGTAAACGTATAGCATGTTCTATATGTTATAGTTATTTGAATGACTCTTACCATAATATGTTACGTTAACATACCAGGCACGTTCTCAGTTGGTTATTTATGCCTCATATAACGTGCACTTATTCAGCCTGTTGTTCACTATTCTTTATTTATTTTAAATTGCCTTTCAAATGTCTATTCTTGGTGTTGGGTTTTATCAAATAAATTTCCCCCTAAAATGCGACTTATACTCCAGTGCGACTTATATACCGGTATGTTTTTTTCCCTTCTTTATTATGCATTTTCGGCCAGTGCGACTTATACTAAGTAAAAGTTTTAGATCTTTAAGTTCAACTCATTAAAAATGGGAGCAAAAACAAAAGTGTTACGTTTAAATTTGTTGTGTGTGTGTATATATATATATTTGACAAAATTGACAGCGCCAAGCGTACAAATGCACTGTACAATTCTTGCTAGCTGCTAGCGTTCCTCCACAGTGCAAAGCCACTTTTTAAGTTAGCAAGCCTTACTTCCATGGCCGATTATAGACTGTTTCTTACAATCATCATCATTGGAGATTCCGGAAGAGCTAAACATGCTCCACTACACACCATAGGAGGATATGCTAAGCTAGAGCTCTTGAATGTAAACAAATGTGGGCAGAGCAATACATTATCGACAGTAACGATAACGATACCAAGTATAGTGTCAGTTTATGGCCGATACGACAGTGGTTAGATCAGTATTATTTTTTAGCAATTTTGTAATTGTTTACAAACTCAGGAAATAAGTCTTGGACACAGGAGGACTTAAAGGCAAAAGTTAAAGTTAAAGTACCAATGATTGTCACACACACACTAGGTGTGGTGAAATTTGTCCTCTGCATTTGACCCATCCCCTTGATCACCCCCTGGGAGGTGAGGGGAGCAGTGGGCAGCAGCGTAGCCGTGCCCGGGAATCATTTTTGGTGATTTAACCCCCAATTCCAACCCTTGATGCTGAGTGCCAAGCAGGGAGGTAATGGGTCCCATTTTTATAGTCTTTGGTATGACCCGGCCGGGGTTTGAACTCACGACCTACCGATCTCAGGGCGGACACTCTAACCACTAGGCCACTGAGTAAAACAAAATATTTAAATCAGAGCCAAAAGTAGGAAATAATTAAAATATTAAATTAATAATGTTACACCTCCATCCTGTGTTTTGTCTGATCATAACTGTGATCAAAAATTGGTTCATTTAATGATGTTGAAAATTTTAAGTATCACTATCAGCATTGGTATGACCAATACTGCCCTTGCCACTACTTTGTATTGGATCGATACCCAAATGTGTAGTATCGCCCAAAACTAATGTAAAGTATTTGAACAACAGAAGAATAAGTGCTTAAGACATTTTAACAGAAGTGTAGATAGAAACATGTTCCAGAAAAATAGATTGTAGTTGTGAGAAAATAATACAACCAAGAATGATGCACTATGTTACCACATTTGTCAGCAGCCAAATTAGGAGCCTTGTTTTGAAATGCTTCTATTATCATTTTTATACCAAATAATATATTATGATATATATCTTTATCGCAGTAGGCTGCAATATATATCGTAATATAGATTTTAGGCCATATAGCACATCCCTATAGATTTTGCATGAATAGCAAATTAATAACACTATACAAGTTGTACACTGACTACTCTATACTAATGTATGCCCCTTGACAAGATATCAGATTTAAAAAATACATGCAGGAATACAAAGTGGATGTTGATATATGTTGTGTTTGTAACATTATGATCCCACTTTCAGTCCGGACTTGAGCGACGCCCTCTTGCCCGTGCAGCCGTCAGACGTGCTGGACATGCCTGTGGATCCCAACGAGCCTACGTACTGCCTGTGTCATCAGGTGTCCTACGGCGAGATGATCGGCTGCGATAACCCCGACGTAAGCGCCCTGAAATGTAGGTTTTCTGCTTCACCTACGCACGCGTGGAACCCTATTTCTGTCTTTTCAGTGTCCCATCGAGTGGTTCCACTTTGCCTGCGTCGACCTCGCCACCAAACCCAAAGGAAAATGGTGAGAAAGTGCTGACAAATTTTCATCTCGATTTCGATTTTGCCTTCTCACGATTATAAAAATGTTATAATCGAAGAAAAAAACCACGATTTATAGGCCGAGCAACGTGCATGCAAATTCCTGAGCTTGTAACGGTGGAACGGATCTGTGAGTGTATGAGTGGGGAAAAAAGACCACGTCTACTAGAAGTTTGGGATCTCACCATGGGTGCTACTTTTTGACACAGCATGAGTACGCATAAACAATAATCACTAATCTCAACGAAAAAGTAAGGCTTCACAGTATTGGCCAATAAAACGGAATGCGCTGTTAAACGAAGAATATCAGGGAAGTTGACATGTGACTGCAATGCTTTCTCTTTTTTTTTCATTTTATTTTTATTGACATCCAGCATCAGACATTCCTATCCATTACATCAGTGGTGCCCAACCACCGGGCCCGATTGGTACCGGGCCGCGCAAGAAATAAAAAAAAAATGTTTTTTTTAATTAAATCGACATAAACACAATATATACATTATATATCAATATAGATCAATACAGTCTGCAGGGATACAGTCCGTAAGCACACATGATTGTATTTCTTTATAAAAAAAATTAAAAAAATCTCCCCCACCCCCAACCCCCGGTCCGTGGGACAAATTTTCAAGCGTTGACTGGTCCCCAGCTACAAAAAGGTTGGGGACCACTGCATTACATCATATTCACATATATCTGTTGTCTGCCCTAAATGTCAAAATATAGTTTTTTTGTTTATATCTCAACTATACCTCCCCCCAAAAAAAGAAAGAAAACAGCAGAAAAACAAAGTAGTATTTGCAAATACATCAATTAAATAGAGAAAAAAAAGAAAAGAAAATATACATTATTAATAAGAAGAAGAAATCAAATAATATAAACAGATATATATATTTATATATACATACACATATAGGGAGTACCGTATTTTTCGGATTATAAATCGCTCCGGAGTATACGTTGCACCGGCCGAAAAAATGCATAATAAAGAAGGAAAAAAACATATAAGTCGCACTCGAGTATAAGTCGTGTTTTTTGGGGGAAATTTATTTGATAAAACCCAACACCAAGAATAGACATTGAAAGGCAATTTAAAATAAATAAAGAATAGTGAACAACAGGCTGAATAAGTGTACGTTATATGGGGCATAGATAACCAACTAAGAACGTGCCTGGTATGTTAACGTAACATATTATGGTAAGAGTCATTCAAATAACTATAACATATAGAACATGCTATACTTTTACCAAACAATCTGTCACTCCCGATCGCTAAATCCCATGAAATCTTCCTCCCCGGTGTCGCCTCTGGTATGTCCTTTCTTTCTGCTGCTCGATTGCCGTTCTCTGCTGCATATTTCACTACGTCCATCTTGTAATCTGCAGTATATGATTTCCTTTTCTGTGCCATTTTTGTTCAGTCCTTCTCAGTTTTTATAAGTTACCGCCAATGTTGATGTGATCCATTTTAATAGCTACGGCAGTAGCATATAGCAGTTAGCATTCCATGACCCACAATGCACTTCTGCCATGACCCGCCCCCGCCGAATTCTTATTGGTTGACGTGTGTGTGACAATTGCTGCCATTCGCTTCGTCTTTTACGCGAATGAGATAAATAATATTATTTGATATTTTACGGTAATGAGTTAATAATTTCAGACATAAGTCGCTCCGGAGTATATGTCGCACCCACGGCCAAACTATGAAAAAAACTGCGATTTATAATCCGAAAAATACGGTAATCTTTTATTTTTTATATATATATATATATATATATACATATATATATATATAAGCAGTACAATCACTAATTCGAGAAATTAAAGTCAGGCTTATTGGGCGGGACATAATTGACCCAGTTTTCCCAGTATGAAGTAAATTTCTCCAATTTATAATTAATAAAGGCAGGCCAGTCTAGTACCGGCACGCAATGCGTTCAATATAAGAACAAGGAATATTTGTTTGGGAAAATAATGTGCTTTATCCCCAAAAACTCCTCAACGCCCCGTCTTCAACCAAACAATACGGACATGGCCACTTGAAACAGCGACTAAACTACAAAGCTAAAGCTAGCAAGAACAATCCATACAACACATCAGCTTGTGTTGTTGTGAACGACATCATCCATGTAAGATCAACGTACGGTACAAACAGGACAGCAGTCGCAACTTAAAAGACTTTCTCTCATTTATTTTTTTTAAACCGCTTCAAGCAGCACACTTCCCCCCAACCCTTTCACAATAACAGTATGGGTCAAAATTGTCCAAAAATGTATTACACCTATAAATAGGAGGATATTTGTATTTGATTAACAAATATTTTTATTACATTTTATTTAAGACACAAAAAGCAAAAAAGTGTAGAAGGTAAAAAAAATGGAATTAAAGATTAAAATGGAAAAACTGAATGTTATTTTTTTATGTTTTGTTACTATTATTTTTTTATTTATTAAATCATTACTAATTCATAACCAGTTGTTCTTTTAAATGATATTGCATTTTTGTGGTACATCAAGTACACCTTTTCAAAAATGAATAATTGTGTTATTAATTGTAATTTCAATATCAATCCAAATAATTGTGATTCATACTTTTGCCACAATCGTCCGACCCGTACTTCATTTTTTGTTTACATTGAAATTATTTTTTTTCTCTGTTGTTTCTCAGGTTTTGTCCAAGATGCACTCAAGACAAGAAGAAAAAATAAGCAGCATTCATTGTGTAATATTGGAGTGAAATAGTTTAATTATATACATATATAAATATATATTTTAGTTGCACACTATAGAAATTATTGCTTTATTAAGCTTTGTTTAAAAGGCCTCATGTGGATTGTTGAGCACCATCACGTTTAATCAAGCGGCGTACAAATTCACTTGCGTACGACTCAGAATCCTGCATTTTGGCTAAAGGATACTTGAAATTGTTTTTTTTTTTAATTTTTAAGATATAAAAGCCTGCTGAGAAATGAAGCATTTTGTACGTCTTTAAAAAGATTTGTATGTTACCTACCTCCAGCACACAAGGTTGGACAAACCCCCCCGCCCAGAAAAAACCTGACCTTTTTGAATGTATTGTGGTACTTGTGGTCAACTAAAAGCACTTTTAATAACAAACGTTCCCCTTTTCTGAGGTCTGACACTGCAAAGTTAGTCTCACTTTATTAATCTCATTTCAAACCATGCCATATTTCGTATGGACCGACTTTTTCCTCTCGCACACAATAACATGGAATTGACTTTAAGCGTCTTATCTCATGGTCGACTGTGAACGCAAGTCATGTAAGCCACAAACAAAGAGCCAAAGGTAATGTATTTTGTATATTCAATATTTTATATCAAATAAATATCCTCTATTATTCACTCGGCTGTCGTCTTTGTGCTGTGGAAAATAAGTTATGCTTGTGTTCTGAATGTGTTGACATTCCACAACCTGTTTGAAAAAATAACATCTTTGTTCCAGGTTGGAATCAACGCTGTGGAGTTGGCATGTTTTCCTCGTGCTTGAGAGGGTTTTGTCCTGGTACTTTGACTTACCCCCACAATACAAATTTCACTTTAAGGTCAGATGGTCATGTGCAACTACTTTGGCTCGATCCGGCGTCTGCACATCCTCTCGGCAGAGCCCAAATCCCCCCTGGTTGTCAACCCACTGTCCCAACTATAGATCCTCTGCATTTGACCCATCCCCATGTTCACCCCCTGGGAGTTGAGGGGAGCAGTGAGCGTGAGCGGTGGTCACGCTCGGGAATCATTTTGGTGATTTAACCCCCCGATTCCAACTCTTGATGCTGCGTGGGAGGCAATGGCTCCCATTTTTATAGTCTTTGGTATGACTCAGCCAGGGTTTGAACTCACGACCTTCCAGTTTCAAGGCGGACACTCTAACCACAAGGCCACTGAGCAGGTAAAGTTTTAAGGTTCACCACGAACGATTGCACGGCCATAGGCTCGGGGCCCTGATGAGGACGTGCGGTACAGAAAAAGGATGGAAAACGTCAAAACCCGTCATCAGATTCCTCATCCCAGCTGCACTTCTCCTTCGCCACCTTGCCAAAGTCCACCTCCAGGTCATAAACAAAATCCGGGTCCCCGTTGCGAGTCCGGTTCTTTTCGAACACTTCATCCATTCGTTTTTTCTTAAGAGCCAGCGCCTCGTCGTCCAGCTTGTTCAGGTCTTCGTTGGGGTCCACTTGAAGCGAAGCCAAGCTGTGCGTCAGCGTGAAGCCGTGCAGGTGATCCCGCAGAATGACCAAGAGCCTCTCCAGCTGAATCTGGGGCACTCTTTCCAAGTAGTCCTCATGCCGGGGGTGGTTCTTCAGGCCCTCAGCAACCAGGCAGCAGTCTAGAGAGCGAGCACGTAGACAAATGGTAAATGGGTTGTACTTGTATAGCGCTTTTCTACCTTTTTTTTTTAAGGAACTCAAAGCGCTTTGACACTATTTCCACATTCACCCATTCACACACTGATGGCGGGAGCTGCCATGCACGGCGCTAACCAGGACTCATCAGGAGCAAGGGTGAAGTGTCTTGCTCAAGGACACAACGGACGTGACTAGGATGGTAGAAGGTGGGGATTGAACCAGTAACCCTCAGATTGCTGGCACGGCCACTCTCTCAACTTCGCCACGCCGTGCCCACGTGTTAGAGACGTGACGTTGGCGAATGAATACAGTCTTCTTAACGGCTCTTAAGCGAACGAGAGCCGATTCCCAGTTGGGAGCCGTTCGTTTGGGAGCAGATATAGCATCGGCAATGAGTCATTTTTGTTACGGTATGGCTCAGTTGGTAGAGTGGCCGTGCCAGCAACTTGAGGGTTCCAGGTTTGATCCCAGCTTCCGCCATCCTAGTCACTGCCGTTGTGTCCTTGGGCAAGACACTTTACGCACCTGCTCCCAGTGCCACCCACATTGGTTTAAATGTAACTTAGATATTGGGTTTCACTATGTAAAAGCGCTTTGAGTCACTAGAGAAAAGCGCTATAAAAATATAATTCACTTCACTTCACTTAAAATAAGTTTACAAATATATATATATATATATAACATTTTTGGATTAATATTTTTAATTGGATCTCTCTCTTCTGTTTCATTGTTCTGATGTATGGTAGTTCAAGCGCACACCAGGTAGGGAAGTACATTTTTGTACTCACATTATTATTATACTTTTTGCATACATTAATGCATTTTACTCTAAGTATTTTTTCTGTATTGCAAAATTGCTCTTGTGCAACATTGTTTATGGGTGAAGGAAAATTCTAACTAATGATATCACTGTCAAAGCATGAAAATACGGCACTGCCTTATGCAATGTTTATACTGAAAACAACAATTTTAAATTATAGGTAATATCCATCCATTTTCTACCGCTTGTCCCTTATGGCGTCGCGGGGGGTGCTGGGGCTTATCCCAGTTGCACACGGGCGGAAGGCAGATTACACCTCATCGCAGGGCCATTACCCCGTTTCTTCATGAGGATTATGAGACATTCGTCACCTAAATTGGAAATATGAACATTCTAGCAGTCGGCATCCTAATGGCAGCAGACTTTGTACAGTAAGTGATGTTTTATTATGTTTGTTGGCTCTCATAAAGTCTTCAGCGAGTAATCGTCAGTGATGAAGAAAAGAAACAAGCAAATGTGATGCATATGCATAAAATTAGCAACATATTTAAATGTTATAAATGTTCCTGTTACTATATTTCAGAATAATTCCCACCATTAGAATATTTGTGTAAATTTAAATTATTCTGATATACATCTTATCAGCGATTGTTTACTTGATTAAAACAAAACTTGAATATACACCACAGGCCAAAAGTTTGGACACACCTTCTCATTCAATGGGTTTTCTTTATTTTCATGACTATTTACATTGTAGATTGTTACTGAAGGCATCAAAACTGTGAATGAACACATGTGGAGTTATGTACTTAACGAAAAAAGGTGAAATAACTGTAAACATGTTTTATATTCTAATTTCTTCAAAATAGCCACCCTTTGTTCTGATTACTGTTTTGCACACTCTTGGCATTCTCTCGATGAGCTTCAAGAGGTAGTCACCTGAAATGGTTTTCACTTCACGGGTGTGATAGTTTTGATGCCTTCAGTGACAATCTATAATGTAAATAGTCTTGAAAATAAAGAAAATGCATTGAAATGAGAAAGTGTGTCCAAACTTTTGGCCTGTACTGTATATATATATATAGTATACAGGAACATCTGCAACCAGTATGGAATAGAAGTACCCAAATCCCAATGGGCCATACCACAGAACCCAAAACTCATGACCATAGGTGAGGATGGGAACGTAGATCGACCGGCAAATTGAGAGCTTTGCCTTCCGGCTCAGCTCCTTCTTCACCACAACTGAATCGATACAGCGTCCGCGTTATTGAAGACGCCGCACCGATCCGCCTGTCGATCTCACGATCCACTCTCCCCTCACTCGTGAACAAGACTCCGAGGTACTTGAACTCCTCCACTTGGGGCAAGATCTCCTCATACGAGCTGGACGAAGTGGCCTGGGGAGAGGGAAGTCTGGGCTTCCCTGCTTAGGCTGATGCCCCCGCGACCCGAACTCGGACAAGCGGAATAAGATGGATATATAATAACTAGCTAGTATTTTGAAAGAAACGACTCCTCCAGATCCAACTCCCTTAAAAGAGCCATAAATGTTATCTCTAATACATGTATTGATGTCCATACATCCATTTCCTACCGCTTGTCCCTTTCGGGTCGCGGGGGAGGAGTGCTGGAGCCTATCTCAGCTGCATTCGGGCGGAAGGCTGATTGGTTATGTAACCTATTTTTATGGGCTTTCCTATGTGATGTTAAGTTCCTGTTATACGCTGTTATACAGTATATGCCTTGAGCTCTTATTTTGAAGGCGCTAAGAGCGGAAGTGATAACACGTTGTAGTGGAGCGGAGGTTTTTGAAATAAGGTAAATAAAAGTGGTCCTCGTGTAAACTGGAGTCTCCGCTACAACGTGTTATCACTTCCGCTCTTAGCGCCTTCAAAATAAGAGCTCAATGCATATACTGTATAACAGCGTATAACAGGAACTTAACATCACAAAGAGGAAAGCCCATAAAAATAGGTTACAGTATATTTACATCGGCCTAGCGTGACCAAACAAACTTGTTTAACTTACCAGAAGTTATACAGAAGTTTCTCACCGGTATGACTCGTTTTCGCACGTTGTTGTCGTCCTTGTCTACATAAATCACCACTATAGACGGCGGGTTAAAGCACACTCCGCAACGCTTGGCCACGAAACCCATGTTCGGTTACTTGGAGCAACAACAAAAAAACGACACTTGGGTATAAATAAAACAATCGTCAGAAATGATACAATTAGTACTTAATGAGGTCAAACAGGCTAGTCTTGCAATCTGAAACTAGTAGCTTAGCAACAGTCAGCTTTAGGACCCGTGTCTGACTCGGCCGAATCCTGCCTGCCTTCAATGCAAGAATTACAATTAAGTTGAAAATGTGTAATAGTCACATACAATTATTATGGCGGTTAATTGTTATATTTTGAAAAACACTTTTTGGGTTGCAACGTTTTAAATAATGAGTGTTATAGTATTTATAAACAGGCACTATTATAGCGCCCCTAATCCTACAACGGGTCCTTAAAAGTTGCTTCCGCAAACAATATGACAGTCTAAAGAGCGATGTACTAAATTCATACGTTCGGCAGAAATTTCAATCTTACTCTAAATAATTTGATGCATTTTACTATTTTTTACATCGTGACCTTCTTGTTAACATGTCGTTGTTCGACTGCAAACGGTGAGATATAATATACACTTCGAAGTAGATATCCTCTTTGTAATATCCATTTTCTACCGCTTGTCCCTTTCGGGGTCGTGTATTATTTAAAGTTAAAGTACCACTGATAGTCACGCACACACTAAGTGTGGTGAAATTATCCTCTGCATTTGACCCATCACCCTTGTTCACCCCCTGGGAGGTGAGGGGAGCAGTGAGCAGCAGCGGTGGCCGCGCTCGGGAATGATTTTGGTGATTAAACCCCCAATTCCAACCCTTGATGCCGAGTGCCAAGCAGGGAGTTAATATTTGTATTGCAACTTTGTTTCAGTGAAACACATGAATTATTGCCGTTGTAATTTCCGTATCAAATTTGCCTTAAATCGTGTATTTGTGTTTTTTGTAGGCGAGAATGCTTGCGGTTCCTTAATGGAGTGGCTCCGGTCCACTACCGTTTCAGTGGATGTCAAGAACAAGGGTTTCCACAGGTGCTCGTGTTTCAAATTGAACAGGAAGCTGTAAGCAGTATGATTGTTGATAAAATAAAAAAATGTTTTCTCTTCTATTTTAGGGAGGTAGAGACCACGGTTGAGCTTCACCATGATGCGTTCAAGGACATCAGAGTTTTGCTGCTTTATAAATGGCCCCGTGGCGTCTATGTGGACCCCTACCAGCTCTCTTTCCTGGCTGAAAAAGTTGACTGGCAGGTAAGAAAGTACTCCGTCTTTGTTTATGACTCAGTGTTACGACCGCTATTGTCTATGCGCCATAAAAGTTACTGCAAGGGCCCTATTCTCAAACTGCTCGTTGTTATTCTTCGCATTTCGACTTTTTTTTAAAGGGCCTTAACATGCACGAAAAGTCACCAAATTTTGCAGACGTGTCAGGTATTACCAAAAAAAATTATATTTTCGGACAAAATTTTATAATTGGCTCTCAAGCACCTCCTTTAAATGGTTATTATGATTTGTTTCTACATTTAAAACTAGGGATGTCCGATAATGGCTTTTTGCCGATATCCGATATTCCGATATTGTTCAACTCTTTAATTACCGATATCAACCGATATCGATATATGCAGTCGTGGAATCAACACATTATTATGCCTAATTTGGACAACCAGGTATGGTGAAGATAAGGTCCTTTTTGAAAAAATTAATAAAATAAGATAAATAAATTTTAAAAAAATTCTTGAATGAAAAAGAAAGTAAAACAATATAAAAACAGTTACATGGAAACTAGTAATTAATGAAAATGAGTAAAATTAACTGTTAAAGGTTAGTACTATTAGTGGACCAGCAGCATGCACAATCATGTGTGCTTACGGACTGTATTCTTTGCAGACTGTATTGATATATATTGATAAATAATGTAGGAACCAGAATATTAATAACAGAAAGAAACAACCCTTTTGTGTGAATGGGGGAGGGAGGTTTTTTGGGTTGGTGCCCTAATTGTAAGTGTATCTTGTGTTTTTTATGCTGATTTAATTAAAAAAACAAAAAAAACACGATATCGATAATAAAAAAAAACGATACAGATCATTTCCGATATTACATTTTAAAGCATTTATCGGCCGATAATATCGGACATCTCTATTTGTAATACAATAAAAACTAATCATCACACGTCACTTCCCACTAAAGTGACTGCATAGCTGCTAAGCTTGTTTAAGAAGCTCATTTATAAAGTCAACAGCTGAAGGAACAAAGGATCTTATGTATCTGTTGTTTTTGGCCTTCCTATTACTAGGGGCGTATACTCGTATCGCAGACCTGGGCATTCTGCGGCCCGCGGGCCGCATCCGGCCCTTTGTGCGTCCCTGTCCGGCCCGCGTGAGGCCAATTATAAATTACAAAATAAATTTTAAAAAGTATCTATGTCGAGTGTGCAATACAACGGTGCTGCTTTTGTTTTGAAAATCGTTATTTGTATTACTTCCGTGTGGACGTATGCGTGATTGTGAGTGAATGTGAACAGCTGCAATTACAAAATAAAGTTGAAAAAACATCTATGTCCTGCGCGCAATACAACTGTGCTGCTTTTATTTTGAAAAGTATTATTTATGGGCGTGTGTCCGTGTGTAACCTGCGAGTGAAGGTGCACATGCAGCGACAAGTGATGCACGGTTTACACCCGAGACGCCAAAAAGAGAAAAGTTGATGAGGAATGGCGTGTTTTCAACAAGACATGAACTGCAAAGCAACGTCCCCTCACCTAAGGTGCGTGCCTGCGCAATTGCGCACTGCTCAAGCGTCTGCTGCGCGCAGCAAGTATATGCCGCGCACCAAATCAAATCCCATCTGAATTCTAAACAAAATAAACATATTTATTCTATGTAATTTTGCAATGCAACTTTGAGTGACAGTGACAACAAGCGGCCCTAACGGTGTTCGTCAACACCGTTCAATTGAACACCGTTCAATTATTGTAACGTCTATCGAGATGCTTCGAGGACAGGAATTATATCGATCACTTTATTGAACAAAACTGTTTATATGCAGACATAACCACACCAAAAACATGAGTAAAACAATTCTATCTCGAAAAACTAGTCATTTTCTGCCGTACAAACCAGGCCAAAACCAACTTGTCATCTGTCACCAACACGCATAGCACTAAACCACTGGTGCGTTTAAGGCCACACAAAAAGTCGGACAACTCAAACACCACACAAAGTTACACTATGACTCCTCAGTCATACGTGTGCTTATTTTACTGTCATTTATTATTAATGTTAATTTATATATATTAGTCATGGAATGCTGTTACACACACTATGTTGAAGTATTACTATTATTATTATTATTATTATTATTTATCTTACGGTATATATCAAAAATAATATTGAGCAAAATTTAATTGAAATATTGTCGATGTGGCCCTCCAGCAGTGCTCGGGTAGCTCATGCGGCCCCCGGTAAAAATTAATTGCCCACCCCTGTCGTATCGGTATACAACCCTTTGGAGTAACTGGTTGTGCATTGTTTGTGTCTGTAAGATCTTAGTAGACTCGGCTATTGATCTGGAGGTTCCTGCGCACCAGGCTTCAGGATTCGTCACGTACGTTTACCCCGCCCTCAGCGAGCGGCCGAAAGTCACCATTCCAGTCCACGGCCGCTATCACCGGCCCTCCTTCGCCGGGAAAGCGTTTGAATCCGTCACCATAGAAGCCCCGCGGCTGCTTTTGCGGACAGAAGAATGTAAGTCATTAGTGTAATAATGTATAGACGGGGCATCAACGTTTCTTTCCCTCGCAGGTTCAAAGTGGGACAATTTAGAGCCGCACACTGTGATGGAAGCCCCCTGCACCGCTGACAATGCAAGCACGTGCCTGTGGATTGACGTGAACCAACAGGTGCTTGAATCTTCACCACTCTTACATGTCCTGCTTTGAACTCTTGAAGCTTCATTTTCTCTCCTTGCAGAAGCACGGCCATGTTCGCTTGCAGCTACCGATAGGGGACGGGTCCTCGGTGAGAGCGGTATGCACGATAACGCTGCTGGTCACCATCACGTGCTGCCTGGCACTCTCCAAGTACATGTGGAAGCATCGCCTCGGTTAAGGAATCACTCTGCTTTTTGTGCTCGGTACAGATTCACGTAGAAAAAAACCTAGTTTCTGAATAATAAACAATGTGTTTAACTAGGGATGTCCGATAATGGCGTTTTGCCGATATCCGATATTCCGATATTGTCCAACTCTTTAATTACCGATATCAACCGATATATACAGTCGTGTAAATAACACATTATTATTATTAGGGATGTCCGATAATATCGGCCTGCCGATATTATCGGCCGATAAATGCGTTAAAATGTAATATCGGAAATTATCGGTATCGGTTTTTTATTATCTATCGGTTTTTTTATTTTTTTTATTTTTTTTATTAAATCAACATAAAAAACACAAGATACACTTACAATTAGTGCACCAACCCAAAAAAACTCCCTCCCCCCATTTCCTTCTGTTATCAATATTCTGGTTCCTACATTATATATCAATATATATCAATACAGTCTGCAAGGGATACAGTCCGTAAGCACACATGATTGTGCGTGCTGCTGGTCCACTAATAGTACTAACCTTTAACAGTTAATTTTACTCATTTTCATTCATTACTAGTTTCTATGTAACTGTTTTTATATTGTTTTACTTTCTTTTTTAATCAAGAAAATGTTTTTAATTTAGTTATCTTATTTTATTATTATTTTTTAAAAAGTACCTTATCTTCACCATACATGGTTGTCCAAATTAGGCATAATAATGTGTTAATTCCACGACTGCATATATCGGTTGATATCGGTATCGGTTGATATCGGTATCGGTAATTAAAGAGTTGGACAATATCGGATATCGGCAAAAAGCCATTATCGGACATCCCTAATTATTATGCCTAATTTGGACAACCAGGTATGGTGAAGATAAGGTCCTTTTTTAAAAAATTAATAAAATAAGATAAATAAATAAAAAACATTTTCTTGAATAAAAAAGAAAGTAAAACAATATAAAAACGGTTACATAGAAACTAGTAATGAATGAAAATGAGTAAAATTAACTGCTAAAGGTTAGTACTATTAGTGGACCAGCAGCACGCACAATCATGTGTGCTTACAGACTGTATCCCTTGCAGACTGTATTGATACATATTGATATATAATGTAGGAACCTGAATATTAATAACAGAAAGTAACATACGTTTTGTGTGAATGAGTGTAAATGGGGGATGGAGGTTTTTTGGGTTGGTGCACTAATTGTAAGTGTATCTTGTGTTTTTTATGTTGCTTTAATAAAAAAAATAAAAAACCAGATACCGATAAAAAAACCCAGATACAGATAATTTCCGATATTACATTTTAAAGCATTTATTGGCCGATAATATCGACAGGCCGATATTATCGGACATCTCTATGTTTAACAGTTTTTTGTTAGGACACACAAAGGCTACGAGAGCCCTATTGTAATTACTCTGTGCATTATTTTTCTCCAACTTCCATCGAGTTTTTGAGGTCCCTAACACCCACGAAAACTCACCAATTTTGGCAAGCGCGCCCGGTCCGGCCAAATATGTTTCAATTTGTGGCGACCAACCACAACATTTCTAAATTGACTCTCTAGCGCGCAGGTGTCAAACTCAAATCTGACCCGCGACATCATTTTATCTGGCCCGCCAACACCTGGAAATGATATGTCAATAAAGCACCTAATATTTTCTCACTAATTGTAATAGATTTTTTTCATTTTGACAGAAAAAAATATACGCACTGCTTGAAATTGCATACCTTTTATCAATAATCAATCAATGTTTATTTATATAGCCCTAAATCACACATGTCTCAAAGGGCTGCACAAGCCACAACGACATCCTCGGTTCAGATCCCACATAAGGACAAGGAAAAACTCACAACCCAGGGAGATGTCAATATGAATGACTATGAGAAACCTTGGAGGGGACCACATATGTGGGTAACCCCCCCTAGGGGAGACCGGATGCAATGGACGTCGAGTGGGTCTAGCATAATATTGTGAAAGTCCAGTCCATAGTGGATCTAACATAATAGTGAAACTCCAGTCCATAGTGGATCTAACGTAATAGTGAGAGTCCAGTCCATAGTGGATCTAACATAATAGTGAGAGTCCAGTCCATAGTAGATCTAACATAATAGTGAGAGTCCAGTCCATAGTATATCTAACATAATAGTGAGAGTCCAGTCCATAGTGGATCTAACATAATAGTGAGAGTCCAGTCCATAGTAGATCTAACATAATAGTGAGAGTCCAGTCCATAGTATATCTAACATAATAGTGAGAGTCCAGTCCATAGTAGATCTAACATAATAGTGAGAGTCCAGTCCATAGTGGATCTAACGTAATAGTGAGAGTCCAGTCCATAGTGGATCTAACATAATAGTGAGAGTCCAGTCCATAGTGGATCTAACATAATAGTGAGGGTGCAGTCCATAATGGATCTAACATAGTAGTGAGGGTGCAGTCCTTAGTGGATCTAACATAGTAGTGAGAGTCCAGTCCATAGTGGATCTAACATAGTAGTGAGAGTCCAGTCCATAGTGGATCTAACATAGTAGTGAGAGTCCAGTCCATAGTGGATCCAACATAATAGTGAGAGTCCAGTCCATAGTGGATCTAACATAGTAGTGAGAGTTCAGTCCATAGTGGATCCAACATAATAGTGAGAGTTCAGTCCATAGTGGATCTAACATAATAGTGAGAGTCCAGTCCATAGTGGATCTAACATAGTAGTGAGAGTCCAGTCCATAGTGGATCTAACATAATAGTGAGAGTCCAGTCCATAGTGGATCTAACATAATAGTGTGCAACCTACTAATAAAAGTATCAATCAATCAATCAATCCAGTCCATAGTGTATCCAACATAATAGTGTGAGTCCAGTCCATAGTGGATCTAACATAATAGTGAGAGTCCAGTCCATAGTGGATCTAACATAGTAGTGAGAGTTCAGTCCATTCTGGATCCAACACAATAGTGAGAGTTCAGTTCATAGTGGATCTAACATAATAGTGAGAGTCCACTCCATAGTGGATCTAACATAGTAGTGAGACTTCAGTCCATAGTGGATCCAACATAATAGTGAGAGTGCAGTCCATAGTAGATCCAACATAATAGTGAGAGTTCAGTCCATAGTGGATCCAACATAATAGTGAGAGTTCAGTCCATAGTGGATCTAACATAATAGTGAGAGTCCAGTCCATAGTGGATCTAACATAGTAGTGAGAGTCCAGTCCATAGTGGATCTAACATAATAGTGTTCAACCTACTAATAAAAGTATCAATCAATCAATCAATCCAGTCCATAGTGGATCCAACATAATAGTGAGAGTTCAGTCCATAGTGGATCTAACATAATAGTGAGAGTCCAGTCCATAGTGTATCCAACATAATAGTGTGAGTCCAGTCCATAGTGGATCTAACATAATAGTGAGAGTCCAGTCCATAGTGGATCTAACATAGTAGTGAGAGTTCAGTCCATTCTGGATCCAACACAATAGTGAGAGTTCAGTTCATAGTGGATCTAACATAATAGTGAGAGTCCAGTCCATAGTGGATCTAACATAATAGTGAGAGTCCAGTCCATAGTGGATCCAACATAATAGTGAGAGTGCAGTCCATAGTAGATCTAACATAATAGTGAGAGTCCAGTCCATAGTGGATCTAACATAATAGTGTGCAACCTACTAATAAAAGTCTCAATCAATCAATCAATCAATCCAGTCCATAGTGTATCCAACATAATAGTGTGAGTCCAGTCCATAGTGGATCTAACATAATAGTGAGAGTCCAGTCCATAGTGGATCTAACATAATAGTGAGAGTCCAGTCCATAGTGGGGCCAGCAGGAGACCACCCTGAGCGGAGACAGGTCAGCAGCGCAGAGATGTCCCCAACCGATGCACAGGCAAGCGGTCCACCCCGGGTCCCGACTCTGGACAGCCAGCACTTCATCCATGGCCACCGGACCTGTGCTCCCCCCTCCACAAGGGAGAGGGGGGCAAAGGAGAAAAAAGAGAAACGGCAGATCAACTGGTCTAAAAAGGGGGTCTATTTAAAGGCCAGAGTATACAAATGAGTTTTAAGATGGGACTTAAATGCTTTTAAACTTTAATAGTATCAATGTTGCAACAAATGTTACAGTATGTTATCATACTTTCCAAAAATGTATTCGTCTAAATAAAAGTACTTAATTTTACAGCAAACTACCCATCAAAGTGATAAAAAATTACAAAAAAATGTACGTTGTTCTTTACAGCATATTAATGTAAATTGAAAAAAACTACTACAGTTTTTTGCGTCAAAATTCTGTTGACTGAGCTGCAAATTTTTGACTGTAAAATCTACGGTTGTTTTTTTAACGGTGGAAAGTTCGGTACATTTGTTTTTATGGTAGAAAAACTGGCAGCTAAGTTGCTAGAATAAGAAAATAACTTGTACTGTTTTTCCATTAACAATATAATGTTGTAAAAACCAATGTCAATTCAACACAAAAATTCTGGCAACTAAGCTGCCAGCTTTTTTTTGTAAACACGCTTGATTTTGTATTTGTATTGAATTTGCATCTGTGGATTGCTTTTGTGTCGAGACATTCCTCCCACAAACCAGATGCACAAATAAATGGGACCTACACACTCCCCCGAACAACCAGCAGAGGGCACTGCAGCCATAATACAAATACAAAATCAAGCATATTTATATTCAAATCTCAAAAATATATTTACAAATACACGTTTATTTATACTAATTCTTGATTCATTTGTATGTCACATTTTTATATTTATACATTTTATTTGTATATACTTTCAAATCTCAAAAATAAATTTACAATAGTTTATTTATACAATATTTATTTATTTGTATATTTATTAATATATGCATATTAGGGATGTCCGATAATGGCTTTTTGCCGATATCCAATATTCCGATATTGTCCAACTCTTTAATTACCGATATCAACCGATACCGATATATACAGTCGTGGAATTAACACATTATTTTGACTAATTTTGACAACCAGGTATGGTGAAGATAAGGTCCTTTTTGAAAAAAATTTATAAAATAAGATTAAAAAAAATCTTCAGTAAAAAAGAAAGTAAAACAACATAAAAACAGTTACATAGAAACTAGTAATTAATGAAAATGAGTAACATTAACTGTTAAAGGTTAGTACTATTAGTGGACCAGCTGCACGCACAATCATGTGTGCTTACGGACTGTATCCCTTGCAGACTGTATTGATATATATTGATATATAATGTAGGAACCAGAATATTAATAACAAAAAGAAACAACCCTTTTGTGTAAATGAGTGTAAATGGGGGAGGGAGGTTTTTTGGGTTGGTGCACTAATTGTAAGTGTATCTTGTGTTTTTTATGTTGATTTAATTAAAAAAAAAAAAAAAACGATACCGATAATTTAAAAAAAACGATACCGAAAATTTCTGATATTACATTTTAAAGCATTTATCGGCCGACATCTCTAATGTATATGTATTAATATCATATTGATATATATAAATTACTGTGAGACAATTCTACTTCCATACTACCGGTAAATCACTTAAATGTTTTTAACAAATATATAAATTTAAGGGCTTTTGTACTCTTAATCATGCTCCAAGATTTGATTGATAATTGTAAACCATTAAGCCAATTAGAAAATGTAGGCATTACTTTCATAAATCGACATTTGTATAGAATTTTATTTTTTTTGCCTGGAGCACGTGACAAATTGGTAAAAAAAATAATGCAAATGAAGGAAGTGACGTAACCCAGGCGCATGCGCGGACCGACCGTGTCTTCCGGTACCGACCGTGTAGTGACAGGGCCGCTAAAAAGAAAGGAAAAAAGTTGCACTGTAAATAGTTTTTGGTTTTTTTGAATCCACCGAGCTCTCGTCGTTTCAAATGAAGTCCCTTTCTCAAATTCACAGAACATTTTTCTTTTTTTCATAAGCAAACATCGTGGATCGAAGTTGTGTTTTAAAACTGCCGTGGAAGCTCCGGTAAGAGACACAACAACCGTTAAGCTCACAGTAACAAAATGTGCATTCCGACTTCATAACCATAAATACGTGCAAATGTTGAATTATCTGATAAAATTGTTAATATAACCGACGAGTTGCCATTAGCCAAATGTTAACACACTTTGGCCAAAATGAGTGGCTATGCTAACGTTAGCTTCGAGCTAAGTGTTTATTGAGGCTCAATGTTTGCTTTTAGTTAGCGTCGTCGTTGGTTAAGTAGTGAATGCGGAGGTTTAGTTCCGAGTTAGCACACTTAAGGACAAACGGCAACAAAAGTGTCTTCTTGGTAGTTGGCACACTTGTTGTGGACCAAAGTAGCGGATGCTAGGCTAGCCGCCCCTGTTGGAAACAATGAAGGGCAAAGTGTGCTCACAGGGGCTCTGCAAGACAATGTGCTTGCATTGGGAAGACAATAAGGTTCAAAAATGACATAAAGCTGAATAAGGTTAAAAAATGACATAAAGCTGCTGTTGCTGTCAATCCTTTCTGTTTGGTATTTCAGCTGATGTCTTATGTCTTAGTAGGGCTAGGCAACCTTTTGCATCCAAAGAGCCATTTGGGCCAGTTTCCATCAAATCAAAACCCATTTAGAGCCACAAAACCTATTTGATCTCCATAATAAAGTTTATATTCCCTGGAGTTTTTTTTGCTGTTTTCCTGTGTGGCGTGTTTTAGTTCTTGTCTTGCGCTCCTATTTTGGTGGCTTTTTCTCTTGTTTTGGTATTTTCCAGTAGCAGTTTCATGTCTTCCTTTGAGTGATATTTCCCGCATTTACTTTGTTTTATCAATTAAGAATATTTCAGTTCTTTTTATCCCTCTTTGTGGGGACATTGTTGATTGTCATGTCATGTTCGGATGCACTTTGTGGACGCCGTTTTTGCTCTAGATCAGTGGTTCTTAACCTGGGTTCGATCGAACCCTAGGGGTTCGGTGAGTCGGGTTCGGCGGAGGTCAAAACACACCCGACTCATCGTGTAAATACAAACTTCTCCTTATTGGCGTATTACGGATACGGCAACAGCTGACTGATTTGCAGGTGTGTAATTTGTTGTGAGTTTATGCACTGTGTTGGTTTTGTTGTTTGAACAAGGTGATGTTCATGCACGCTTCATTTTATGCACCAGTAAAAAAAACATTGTAACAGTTTAGTATGGGGAACATATTCACCATTAATTAGTTGCTTATTAACATGCAAATTAGTAACATATTGGCTCTTAACTAGTCATTATTAAGTACTTATTAATGCCTTATTCGGCATGGCCTTATTATAACCCTAACCCTCTAACCCTGGCCCTAACCCTAACCAAATAACTCTAAATTAAGTCTTTGTTACTTAGAATATGTTCCCCTAGTGTCCAAATAACTCTAAATTAAGTCTTTGTTACTTAGAATATGTTCCCCTAGTGTCCAAATAACTCTAAATGAAGTCTTTGTTACTTAGAATATGTTCCCCATACTAAAGTGTTACCAAAAAAAGGCTCCTCCAGCTTCCTTCCAGCACTGTACGATTCAAGAACTCCTTCATTCCACACTCCATCCAGCTGTATAATCACTCGCCATACAGCAATAGATGATATCTGCCTATTACCTGACACCTGACATGTTAGCTACTTCTCTTTGTTTTTAATGTCTATTTTCTGGATCTACTCTCTATTTTATGCTGCTGCTGTTACATTTTTTTAAATTTAGCCATGTAAAAATCCTATTGAGATCAAGGATCTCTTTTCCAAGGGAGACCTGGCCAAGAGGGCAGCAGCAAGGTTACATTAAAAACAGTAAACAACACATAAAACATCACATTTACAACATTAAAACTTGCTCGCATGACACACGTGCATACAGACAAGGTAGACTGCAATCCTTTCACAGAAGCTTTAAACTCATATATACATATACTGTATAGACTGTAATATTGTACATGGTCATTGGTATATATTGTATATATGTTATAGACATAATATAATATATCTGTGTATATATTATTCTGTACACATATTAGGTATATATTCGTATATATGTTAGATTTTTTTATCGCTATATTAGTCTATTTATACCTGCATTGTCCTTTCCATCCTTACACTTTCCATCATTGTAACTGAGCTACTGTGTTGAACAATTTCCCTTGTGGATCATTAAAGTTTGTATAAGTCTAAGTCTAAAACATAAATTTGTCTTGAATTTGAAAAAAAATTTTTTTTAAATTTTTCACTAAAGAAGGGTTCGATGAATGCGCATATGAAACTGGTGGGGTTCGGTACCTCCAACAAGGTTACGAACCACTGCTCTAGAGTAAGTCTTTGCTGTCGTCCAGCATTCTGTTTTTGTTTACTTTGTAGCCAGTTCAGTTTTAGTTTCGTTCTGCATAGCCTTCCCTAAGCTTCAATGCCTTGTCTTAGGGGCACTCACCTGAACACCACGGGTCTGTGGGCATACTTGCCAACCCTCCCGATTTTCCCGGGAGACTCCCGAATTTCAGTGCCCCTCCCGAAAAATCTCCCGGGGCAACCATTCTCCCGAATTTCTCCCGATTTCCGCCCGGACAACAATATTGGGGGCGTGCCTTAAAGGCACTGCCTTTAGCGTCCTCTCTCACCTGAAAAGGAGACTATTATATATGTCTCCGTTATCCATAGGTTTATCTATAACCCATAAAGTAGGCAGGCACGGAGCTATTTCTCAGCGTGTGTTTATTCCAGCCGGCACGTTAATACACTGACACACAACATCCGGATTCCCACCATGCATTGCTTCAAAACTACGGCAAGTAGTAATGTCCAAAAACATAACAGAGACGAAGCAGAAGAACGAAGAAGAGACATGGCGACGACGAGTAATAAGAAGAAGTACGCTTGCAAGTTCCAAAATGATTGGAAAAAAGAATTTCAGTTTATCATGAAGCATACCCCTTCAAGGGGAAGGGGTATGCTGCCTGGACACGGTGGCCGAATGGATATACTCATTGATGAACGGATTATTTATATATGTATATATATATATATATATATAAGAAATACTTGAAAATATATACCACCCCCCCATCTCCCGAATTCAGAGGTCTCAAGGTTGACAAGTATGTCTGTGGGACCCATTTGAATTTTTTATTAAAAGAAAAATGATACATTTAATTAATTTTTCAAAGTGAGACTCACTGACTTTGGCTCATTTTCTATGAAGAACATACATCAGAATACATATTTAATGACCACACACCATACACCCCCCCTACACATTTCTATTACATATAAGATGCCCGGGTCCACCCGGGCTAATAGAAGTGTGGAAGATGATGTTCTATGTACCACACACACACACACACACAGCTGGCATAGACAGGAGGAGGACAGAGTGTAGGTACACAGAACATCAGAGGGTCAAATGTGCGAGAAAATGAGAGCAGACAGTGTTGACAAACAATGTTGCAACCTTGTGTGGGAACCGCAGGTGCAGAAACACAAAAGAAGAATCCCTGTGGGATGCAGAAACTGGCAGAGAAATTTTCCGTGCAACGTTCATATTGTAAAAAAGGGGCCTTGGCTCAAAAAAGGTTGAAAAACACTGGTCTAAGGGACAGTGTATTGACTACAGTACACAGAAGCATAAACTAGCTTGAGCCACAATAGCGGGATAAAAGAGCCGCAGGTTGCAGACCCCTGGTCTAGGCGAAATGGCTGAAAACTGCATCACGATATGTGTTTTTATATTGATCAATATCGATAATTATTGATATTTTTATGACATACTAAGAACCAGGAGAAAAATATAATACATGTAAACATCCATCCATCCATTTTCTACCATTCTGTATTTAAAATGTAACCTTCCTTTGATTGTTATCCCCTCAGGCAGAAAATAAAGGAAATGTCAACACAACCATGGGAAACCATCCGTTCTAAAATCCCATTAAACACAACCTCTTAAAATGAAGGAATATGTAGTGAATGTTTATTAAAGTGTGAACATGTAAACATAGAGAAACCTAAAAAGAACTATTTTCTGTAGGTTTAGTGCCAGCAAGTTACGGCTGTGTCATTTTTATTCGGTCTGTTATTCATATTTAAGTATGGAAAGGAATTTATGTTATGCAGTAATTTTATTTAAAATGATTGGACCAAATTACTACTACGTTAAAGTAGCACATGTGTTATAGTTTGAAATGTATTTCTTTGTTACAGTCCTGCACTTTAGTTCCTACCTGTTATTTCCGTATACCCGAGTAGGGAACGGACGAGGTTTGAAAAGAAAAGAGTGCATCCGTTTTGTTCGCTCTCTGCATCACTTATTTTTGATTTGTCTTCTTACTCCGGGCAAAGAATCAATCAATCGTGAGACAACAAGATGGCGCTAACATACATAATAGTTGACACTGTTACCTGATTGGCTGTAAGGGTGTCACTCCCACCAATCAGTGATCACTTCCTGGAGTGCCAGAGCTTTGCTTTGCAACTCCCTCTTTCTTCTGCCACATAACAAAAAAATATTATCAGACGTTTTATCAAACGTATTTTTTTATTGCTAATGATTATCGCGATTTATGTTGATATAATTTTATCGCCCGGCCCAAATATAACTAATTTGCTTCTGTTCAGCCACACTGACAGTGTCCTATCATCTTGTCGTTCTTTCCCGTTTCTTATAATAACAATAGTATTTTATTGAGGCTAAAATAGCACATGTATAAATATATAGAAGCAAATAGCATTTATTGTGTTTTTTTTCCCCACAGGCTTTGTCAATCTCCTGCATTGACATCGTCTTCATGCTGATGTGATCCTCCCTTTCCTGGTGCCGCGCTGTCCATCCTCTCCGCCCACTACACCCGGCCCCCGTACCGTGTTGTCTCCCTGTCGCCAGTCTTGCCGAGAACGCGGAGCAATGTGCGACAACGGCGACCCCGAGGACAAACCCCCCGCCCCTCCGGTCCGAATGAGCAGCACTATCTTCAGCACCAGCTCGGGGAAGGACTCCCTGTCGGCCAACCACAGCTCCAAGCCGCTGCCGTCTGTGCCCGAGGAGAGGAAGCCTCGCAGCAAGATCATCTCCATCTTCTCCGGCGCGGAGAAAGGTGAGCGGAAGCTATTCGCGCGCCAAAAGGGAAAGTTGCCGTGTGGTCGATTTTAACGTTTGCAACGTTCATTCAGGCGGAAGAAAGAAAGATCGAGACAAAGAGCGACCGGAGATCTCTTCGCCTTCCGACTTTGAGCACACAATACATGTTGGCTTTGACGCTGTCACGGGGGAATTCACTGTGAGTGATGCTTTCTCGCCACAAAATGAACATCTTTTTCCCTTACATCAAACATTTAGATTTCCAAACAATTATTCCCATAGGAAAGGATAGGACAGGGGTCGGCAACCTTTACCACTCAAAGAGCCATTTTGGCAAGTTTCACAAATTAAAGAAAGTAATGGGAGCCACAAAAAAAATTTTAAAATTTAAAATGAAAAACACCGCATACAAAGCTTAAACGCTTTGTGCTATGTTAACCAGGGGTCTCCGACACACGCACCGGCACGCACTTTAATGTGGAAATTTGATGTTAGTGCAGCCCGCGAGTTTTGAATGAATGGCGCTTGATAGCGTCATACTTGCCAACCCTCTCATTTTTCCCGGGAGACTACCGAATATCAGAGCGTGATGACACTGCATTTGGCGCCCTCTAACAGTGTACCTGCTCGACCACACGTAGAATGCAATTTCAGCTTGCTCACGTAAGTGACAGCAAGGCGTACTAACTCAGCAGCCACACATCTTACACTGACGGTACCAATACCCAGAATCCCATGCAGCCCTAACTCTTCCGCTCAACCAACGCACGGAGGGGGTGGGGTTGATGTGTGGGGGGGATTTGGTGGTAGCGGGGGTGTATAATGTAGACCGGAAGAGTTAGGGCTGCATGGGATTCTGGTTAATGGTTGTGTTGTGTTTATGTTGTGTTACGGTGGGATGTTCTCCAGAAATGTGTTTTTCATTCTTTTTTGGTGTAGGTTCACAGTGTGGCGCATATTTGTAACGTAACAATGTTAAAGTTGTTTGATACGGCTACCGTCAGTGTAAGCTGTGTGGCTGATGAGTAAGTATGCTTTGCTGTCTCCTGTGTGTGCAAGTAATAACAACATGCAACATGTGGCTGGACTGGCACGCTGTATGTAAATGCTATAGAGGACAATTACTGCAGTGCAATTAGGGCACGCCCTTTATTTAGTAATTAGAGTGTAAATAGGATTATTTTTTCCCTGGGAGTAATCTATGAGGGACACTGAGATCCATAAATCTCCTGGGAAAATCGGGGGGGGGTCGG